>NC_030823.1:69555405-69860879 GCF_001704415.2 Capra hircus | reverse complement strand
TCAGTTGTGCCCGACTCTTTGCGATCGCATGGACTGCAATCCACCAGGTTCCTCTGTCCATGAGATTTTCCAGGCAAGGATACTGGAGTGGGTTGCCGTTTCCTTCTCCAGGGGATCTTCCCAACCCAGGGATCAAACCCGGATCTCCTGCACTGCAGGCAAATTCTTTACCGACTGAGCTACAAGGGAAGCCCGTACTTGCCTACATACAACCAATAATATTAGTTTATCAGATGGCTTGCTGATCGTGTTTAGGTAATTATGCATGTCTCTGTGTGTGTGCTCAGTCGTGTCCAACTCTGCAACCCCATGGACTGTAACCTGCCAGTCTCCTCTGTCCATGGGATTTCTCAGAAAAGAATACTGGAGCAGGTTGTGTAATAACACTATAAAAAGTAGCTATTGTTCATATTTTATGGATAAGTTTAAGATTAAGCTAAAATAGATCAAGAATCCTGCCCAAGATTATGCAAAAAGTAAGTGTTAGGATAAGGTTTATAGCAAAATATTGCTCCAGTGTCCTTGTTCTGCATTATTAAAAGCTTTACTGCTTCCCCTAGATACCATCTATGGTCCAAGACAGATATATACAAATTCTTATAAAGTTTTAATTCATACATTTTTAGCTTCATTTAACACCATTAAATAAGGTCTCCCACTAGCTATCACTTTTTTTTTTTAGCCCTCATAAGTGACTTTTTAAAGGTATAATCATACAGATGTACCTTAGTTAAATGGTACAGAAGTTTATATATACACATTCTAACAAGATACAAGAAAATTATTACAAAGTATGGTGAAGTGGAAATGATCCTGGTGACAGACCTCTACTCAAATCTCAGTTTTGATAACATCTGTGGAAATGACCTTAATTAAGCTGCTAAATTTCTCTGCATCCTCCTTTACAAAGCTGGCATAAAACAGGGTTATATAAAAATTGAATGGGATGACACATGCGCAAAACATAGCACAATTTTTTTTTAACTATAGTATCTGTTTTCTTTGCATTCCCCCTTCTTAAAAAAGATATACTTTTGATATTTAGAAAGAGGTATATATATACATATATACACACACACATTATATATATATATATATATATATGTATATAATGGTTGCCTTTATGCTGATACCTTTAAGAAATACCCTTGGTGCTTTCTTTTGTAGCTAGTTTATTGATTCTCTAGAGTGAACAGTATTGAAATTAATAAGTAGTCTTTTCTTCCTCTACTTCCTGCCTCTCTAGCATCTAGTATAAGTAATACACTTTGACTCTCACAGTAAATACCTATATGCCCATCACTTGTCATTAGTTCTGTAGGAAACTAATTTAATATTTACTGTCAATCCTTATGAAAATTTTTTCTGATCATTTCTTGGTAATCTGAAGCTCATTCTTTAGTAGAACGTCTCTGAGTTCCTGCATATTTCATAGCAGTTTGTCTGTAGCCTTCACGTTTAAAGATCAGCTTGAATTGATATAAAATCCTTGGTTCAGCTTCTTTCCTTAAATTCCTTAAGTACCTTAAATATTCCGTTGTCTTCAGTCTGATTTTTTTTTCTTTCATATTCTTAGTGGTTTTGCTTGGATGCCCAAAAGATATTTTTCCTTTAACGGCCAGTTGCTTTTATTGAGCTATATGTAAGTGTTGACTTTTCTTCTTTCTGCTGTTCATGTTGATTCTGTTCTTCTGTCTCTGTATCTTTTCCCTTGAAATCTTTTTGTTTTTCTCATCTCTTTCTTTATTTCGTTGAACTGTTTCTGATTTCTCTTTTTTCTTTACTCTTTAATTTTTCCATTACTGTAGTTGAAAGGCAGACTGACAGAATGAATATTTAGTTTTTCTAGCTTCAGTAGTAGAGACATACGGGGGGAAGGGAATGGGTGTTATACTGGCTTATCTATAATGCCTGCCACAGGCTTGAACCATTGGAGACAAGAGTCTGTCCTGAATAAAATGAAAAATGATAGCTTTGTTAATGACAATAGGATAGATAACATCAGCTATTTTCTACATAGTCCCTGGGAGATAGAGAAGAACCGTGCTTCATATATGGGTGCTCGGTGTTGCTTCAGATTATATTGTTTGGTTTGGGGAAGGTTGGGTTTTTTCTGGCGGCATCATGTGGCTTGCATGTGGCTCTTAGTTCCTCCTAGGCCCTTGTCAGTGAAAGTGCAAAGTCCTAACCACTGGACCACCAGGGAATTCCCCCAGATTATATTGTTGATTTTTATTTTGCAAGGACTTGAATTTTTTAGTGACATTTCATTTTATATTTTATTATAAAAGACAAGAGAAATTTATATTCTAAACTACTTGGAACATTTTAAAGCAATAGTCTGCTTCATTATTTATTTGATCTGTCTAGCACCTATACATCCAAATAGAATGAAAGAGGAATCCTAGGATTAGTGTAAATTGATAAAACTTTTAAGATTTATCAGCACATTAGAGCTTATAGAATAGAAAGTCTGAAGTAGTAAACTACTTTTTGGTAACACTGCACACAGTTTGTCTGAAATTTATACCATGGTTTTTGTAAAATCGGCAATACTGGGTTTAATAATAAAGAGGTTTTAAAAGCATGAAATTCTCGTTAGCTGTTAAGTTGTACATATTTTTGATCATATGTAGTTGGATAATCTCAAAAGAATCTCTTCAGTCTTTGAATTTTGAAAAATAGTTTTTCCATTAAGACATTTTTATATGCCCTTGAGAATTAACTGTAAAATTTCAGCCATACATACAATGTGCTTTTGGTTTTTCACTGGTATGATCTGATATTTCACTTAAATTTGCTGAAACTAGTGGTTCTTAAATTTTAGGGGATGGTGAGTTACTTTCAAAATATGATTTTTAAAAAGTGTGTGGTCGCTGAGATAAATTCACAGAGACATACAAGAAATATTATACATCCATAGTCTTCTGATTAAAAGGCTCTGCTCTAAATATGTGTTTATAGTTTAAAATATTTCTAGTAATTAAACTTGATATACAGTTTTTAAATCTGGCGGTCAGATGGCCTGCTAAATATGAAGTGAACTGATTGGTAGGATTTGTTACTATTTAGTCATCATATTTTCTTTACAGTAAAATGTTAAAGCTGTTCTGATGAGTGAAATTATAGTGTAGCACTGAGGAAATTTGCCCAATTAAAATTTCTGTCCTGGTTGTTAATATTATTTGAATCCACCTGAAATTTTTTGTTTGGTACTAAGTTTGCATTTTATTAATACATTTAGCTTATTGGATCTTTGCTGCTAGAAATTAACTTGGCAGGGTGAAAAATAAACATTAAATTTAGTCAATGAGGGGAAAAATCTCAAATAATTTCAAAACCTTTCAAAATTTTGTTTCTTCAACCTTTTCATGAGTTTTCTTAAAATGTGCTAATTTACAATTTCTTTTTACTTTTTTTTTCACACTGTAATGGAAATACTAATGAACAATGGAATAAAGAAACACAGAAGAAAAGAACAAAAGAAAGGCCATTTCAGTACTAGGGGATTGGTGGATTGGTCATATCTTTTAATTTACTAAATATTATATGATAATTATTAATATAAAAGTTATGTTATTTTAAAATTTTCTTTCCTAAATATTATTGCTTTATATTTATTGAAGACCGAAAAGGTACATAATTTTCTATGTAGCTAGTTATAGATAGAGAGGCATGACTGCTCTACTAGCCTGGAATACAGGCAGATTATGTAGTATTTTTGTTTTCTTTTATCAGTTTTCTTTTTGGCACAGATAATTAAGATGCAATTATGTAGGATACTGAATAGAACATAGACCTTTTTAAGACAACTTGGCTTTAGGGACTAGAGGCTCTTCTTTATGATCTGTATAAGTAGAAATTTAAACTGGGGACATATATATTTTATAACATACACCTTCATGTTCAAATACTTCTTGACCAGATACTATATTTTAAATATTTGCATGTTCCAAGAATCTAAAATTATAGGGACCATAGCTTAATGCACTAACACTTATACACAGAAATAGAAAAGAAACATCTTTTATCCTTATTTAAGATTGAGAAACATTTTTATTACTTTAACCTTTTTATCATAGTTGTTTGTTATTAATTATCTTTTTAATTACTATAGTTAAAAGAGCAGGAGGGAAAACAGGTTGATCCTATATAAGCTATTCATGGTTCACACAGAATATGTCTTATTTTTAAAAAGATTACAGAGGGGAGAAAAAGATTCTTACAGAACTAAGATTTTGTTAGTGTTTGCTGTGTCCTAGGCAGCAGGTGGCACTAGTGGTAAAGAACCTGCCTGCCAGTGCAGGAGACGGAAGAGATGTGGGTTTGATCCCTGGGTCAGGAAGATCCCCTGGGTTGCATGGCACCCACTCCAGTATTCTTGCCTGGAGAATCCCATGGACAGAGGAGCCTGGTGGGCTACAGTCCATAGGGTCGCACATGTTGGACATGACTGAAGCAACTTAGCACGCATGCAGGCAATGTTCTAGGCACTTACTATCTCTCATTTAGCTTAGTATATGTTAATTCTTATATAAATTCTTTCAAATATTAGATGAATTTTTAAAACTCCATTTGAGTTAGCTTCCTCTTAATAGAGGTTGGAAAAGAGCCTTTTGTATATTTGTAAATCATTAAAGTTGCTTTTAAATCTTTGCCTTTCTAGGTCAAACATTTCTAGTTCCTTTAGCTTTTGGTATAGGTCTTATTGTCAAATACAGTAATATGTTACAAATACATTAAGAATCTTTGCTGTTTTGTGTTGTACCTTCTAAACTCTTTTATTGGTAAAGACCAGAATTTTATTTATTTTACCTACCATAGGAAAGACACAGTCAGTACTGAGTAGAAAGGAAAGATTATCCTTCATTCCTTATAGTTTTTAGTTATGTTAGTTATCATTTTTTAGGGTGCTTTTTGGCTTATAGGAATAGGAAGACCAGCCATACACCGCTCATGCATGAAGTTTGCCATTTTATTAAAGAATTAAACTCATTGCTGAAAGTATCTGTTGTCCTTTGCAGCATGATTTCTTAGGTTCTTGGGGCAAATCAATTTTTCATGTGGAATAAGATAGAGAAACTTTAATACAGAAATACAGTTTCTCAACAACTGTGATATTTCATTCAGCAAATATTTATTGGTCATCTGTTGTTTTTAGGCATTCTAAATATTGGGGGTTGAGTATTGAACTAATAAGCAAACTGTCTTACATTCTTGGGGGAAAGAATAACTAATACTGTGTCAGGGTGTGATAGATACAATTAAAAACAATAGTGCAGGATAGAGGGTATAGAGAGAGTGACTGGAGACAGGATGCAATTTTATAGAAATGTGGTCTTAGTTGTGCCACATTGAAGATTTTTAGCTCTGTGTTTATTCTGCCCGTTTGGGATTATTCAACATGTGTTTAACTTTTCGTCGTCATCTCTTCAGTGGTACTAAGTTGGTAGCATAAAAGCTATTCGCTGCTAATCCTGACTGGTCACTTAATTAATGGTCACTGTGTCAGGTAAACAGTGCTGATGAAAGCTCTGTAAGAAATAACATGTCATATCTGTGATAGGTGCAGGTTTCAACTGGGTATGTGATTTAGAGGGTGCATTTTGATCTGGAGCTTGATGTCAAATAAGTTTCCCAGAAGACATGCTATTGCTGTTAAAATTAATAAGCCTTAAGCCCTCCATTTCTGACTCAGGGTTGACTTGGTCCCACCTTACCACTGCTTTTAACTCGGGATCTGTGTAAATATTCTGCGTCTCTGATTCCATACCCACCAGCTTCTACCCTACACTGTCTTCTTCGTGAGACAGGTTCTACTTATTTTATAAAAAGCTCTCCTCTTTCTTCTTGTCCAAAATTAAATCTAATGCAGGGCTCAAATTGTGTGTCCTTAAAACTTTTCCTGTTGACCTTATCCCACAGTGATAAAGCCCTTTCCTAAATGTCTCCTGCACTCATAGTTTTGCCATATAGTTCTTGTGTATATACCATTTTATGTTTTTATTTTTGTCTTACTTCCCCAATATGTGAATGAGCTTTACAGTGCCTACTATCTGTTCATACTAAACATAGCTAAAGGAAGACTTGTCTTTTCTACCCCCATTTCCAATGCCGAATACATAGATTTTCTATACCAAGAAATTCTCCAATTCTCACTGCGTGTCCTACGGTTTATTCACTCTGACACTGACTACCCACAGTTAGCAGGGACCTCTAGGGTGAAGGGCTCAGTCCATCAAGACTGTTGCTCACTGCAGGTGACAGTCATGATTCTGGGCCTCCCATCCGCCTAACTAACTGGCTATAAATATGGGGTTACCATGACCCACTCTTCCAGTTCAGTAATTTGTTATAAGAGCTCACAGAACTCAAGGAATCACTAATTACTTACTGTTACCAGTTTGTTATAAAGGATAAAACTCAGAAACAGCCAAATAGAAGCGAGGTATATGGTAAGGTGCAGCAAAGGGCTCGGGTTTTCCATGTGCCACCCTCTTAGCACTTTGACGTGTTCACTAGCCCAGTTCTTCAGACTCCTGTGCTTAGGTTTCTGATGGTCCCAGGTGGTGGTGATTGTTGTTCAGTTGCTAAGTCGTGTCCAGCTCTACCTCTGTTACCAAGCTGACTGTCACAGCATTGCAACACTTGTCTTCAAGAAACCCTTATGTGGGGCTAAAGAATGCACCTGCCAATGCCGGAGTTTGATCCCTGGCTTGGAAAGATTCCCTGGAGAAGGAAGCAGCATCCCACTCCAGTATTCTTGCCTGGGAAATCCCATGGACAGAGGAGCCTGGCAGGCTACAGTCCATGGGTCGCAAAAGAGTTGGACACGACTTAGCGACTAAACAACAACAACCTTTAGGGATGTCAGAGAGAAGTTGTGAAGTACTTTAAGGAAAAAGTAAAAGTTCTCAACTGGATAAGGAGAGAAAAAAAGCATATGCTGACGTTGCGATTTGTGGTAATAAATCTTCTATCTGTGAAATTCTGAGGAAGGGGAAAAAAAATCACGCTGGTTTTGCTGTTACACCTCAGACTACAAAAGCTATGGCCACAGTGCATGGTAAGTGCTCAGTTAAGCTGGAAAATGCATTAAATTTGTGGATGGAAACCATGAATAGAAAAGGGTCCAGTGCCATTCAGTCATGGGGAGGTGGTGTTTAGAACTTAGCACTCGAGGTTAAGAGGGCAGTACTGTATTTTTAAGATGCTTAGCACTTTTTAAGTAAAGGCTTATTAGGGCTTTTAGTTTATTCACTGTGGTGCACAGACATTTATTTCTGAGCCCTGCACGTAGATGATTTGGTTAATTATTTCTAAAGTGTGGATAAGATATCCTGGTTTCGATTTAGTTACTTTTTTCCCTCTGTAGTTTTATAGAAGGACTTAAAGTTTTTCTCTTTTTTAAAACTGATACTGATACACTGTCCCTTACAATTCAGTTTATTCTTATCTGGAGGTTTCTGATCCTGCATTTAAGTAACTCTGGAAATTAAGGTGAGGTAGTTTAGCAGACCACTGAAGAAAGGTTCCCAGTGAGTATGGAGTGCAACATCTTCTAACTTAAATATTTTATAGGCATCGTCTTTGTTTTCTGGCTCCTGTAAGTTAATATTTTCAATGAATGATGCAAAGCAATAAATCCAAAATGCACTAACTTGGGAGACAAATTGTGTGTATATATTTAGTTCTGAAAAAAATGTTACCAATTCATCACATTTTATAATGAGATCTGAAATCTCATTACTAAGTTGTTAAGGGAGGTATGTTTTTGATATGAATTTCACATACAGTAAAATTTTATAGGCTTCATCTTGGCTTTTATTTCATTTTGTCCTACAGTTGGTGTATGAATTCTTCTTGAGATTTTTGGAGAGCCCTGATTTCCAGCCTAGCATTGCAAAGCGATACATTGATCAGAAATTTGTACAACAGGTAAGGAATTCTTCTGTCTTAAATTTCCTTATATTCATTTCAGCAGTGATTTATTAACTTGTGATTAAAAGTCTTTCAAAAGTTTAAGGATTTCTTTTTAACAGCACCTAATATTCTTGCCAGATGATGAGAACTAAAAGTAAAGTAGCTTTGAGAACACAGGAGTATTTTTAATCAAGGTTTGCCTTCTGTTATATCAATTAAATTATCCTGTCTAAATCCTAAATTTTCATAGTTGTTTTATAAAGACCAGAAAAGCAAACCTTGTTGGAATGTGTAACTTAGAAAATTTGGTATAACTAAGGGGAAAACCATTTAAAAAATTTTTAAGTCTTTGAGCTTGAACTTGACATATAGTTCTAAGCACTGTGACAGAGAGGGGGAAAATAAATATGAAATTATTTTCAGAAGTTTGGGCTTTATGTCATTACCTTTTCTCCCCTACTCCTTCCCACCTTACGAATTCTAGCCACCCAGTTCCTAAACCACAGATAAAATATTTAAGAAGGAAAGGAGCTAAATATATGCGATTCTTTTTTTTATAAGTTGATTGTTAGCTGGTTTTTTTAAATTTTGGAACCTAATACTTAAAATTCGTTTCTTAGAATGTGTTCATTTTTATTTTCAAAATCTTTTCAGTAACTTACAGGCATCTTTCAAATACAAAGGACTTCACTGGCCCTAGACAAAATTGTGAAGTAGAGCAAACTTCTCTGGGTCCATTTTCTCTTTTGAAGTACTTAGCTGTGAGTGAGGTCTCATTAGGAATTTGATACTCTCCTTTTCTAAAGTAATTAGCATTTTAAAGAAAGGCAGAGGACGAGTGGAAGGGCAGTAACGAAGTGCTGAGGCCAGGATTAAAGATCATTACAAGGACCTTTGCTGCCTTCTTCCCACCATTATGTGTCCCCTGGGATAAAGCTCATGAGCTCCACGTATTGGAGTTAATTTCTGATCATCTGCTACAGCTACCACGTAAAGTATTCTCACTGGTGCTGTGAAGTATTGATAAATGAAGAACATTGTCATTGTCCTTTAACCTTTCATGTAGTTCTCCAGAAACTATGACGAAATACTAGATGTGTCTTAACTGTAAAATGTTGATTTCATTTCAATACCAAGTTAGAAACAGTCATTAAATGGAGCTCTGTTATTTTGGTATTAGAGATGAATGCACGTTTCCTTCTGTAGCTCTCTTGTGCTATAGAAGAAATACAGTGTATTAAGGAACTTAATGGCACCCCACTCCAGTACTCTTGCCTGGAAAATCCCATGGATGGAGGAGCCTGGTAGGCTGCAGTCCATGGGGTCGCTAAGTTGGACATGACTGAGTGACTTCACTTTCACCTTTCGCTTTCATGCATTGGAGAAGGAAATGACAACCCACTCCAGTGTTCTTGCCTGGAGAATCCCAGGGACAGGGGAGCCTGGTGGGCTGCCGTCTATGGGGTCGCACAGAGTCCGACACGACTGAAGTGACTTAGCAATAGCAAAGGAACTTTAGTAATGCTGTGTTAAATTGTATTTAAGATAATAGGTTGAGTGGAACAATTGCTGTAGGGCTTCTTCACCCTGGAGTTTGAGGTATTTTGGCTGGTGGATTATTCAGTGGGTTTGGAGGGCAGCAGGAAGAAAACTGGTAGGATAGGACCCATTTTCTACCGTCTACTCTAAATGCCTGAACTGTCCAATAAGCCAAGGCCTCATTATTTGTTTCTAACAGTTTACATCACTGTGCTTTCACAGATCACTGCTCTGAGGTATTCTTAGTGTGTTGCTTCAATAAATATTACTGTGACATTTCTCAGCTTTTATATTTTGAAATTATTTAATTAGGTGGTAAGTTTAAGATGTAGAGGTATAGGAGAAAAATCTGAAGTATAAATTTGGACGTTTGTTATCGCAAGAGAAGAAAACAAATATGTAATTCCAGGTTGTGCTCAAATCATTTCCTGAAGGAGGAAGCTAAGAATTATTTAGTGCTTTTTATGTGCCAGGCACTGCCCTTATCTGCTGTTACATAGAGAGCTAGATCATGTCCAAATTTACAGAGCTGAAAGATGACACAATCAGGATTTGATTATATATAATAGGTTATAAATGTGATTATATAAAACAAATTATTTAGATTATAATATTTCAAAATATTTACTTAAATAGATTTTCTACTTAGCTAACAACTGTTCTCTAATATTTCACATTGACCCCGAGGATCGACTTGTATTACGTTATATTTGTTCTTGAATTAGACATAGTGACCTGAATAATTAAGGATTGCTTTTATTAATTTCAAAACATATCTTCCAAGTAAACTCAACATCAGAAACTTGTATTTGAGTGTCTTAAGTGAATAGTTTAGCTATTTTAATTAGAATAATTTGAAGTGACTTAATTAGGTATAATAATACAAATTCTCATGCTTTATGGATATTTTTAGCTGGAGCCTCATGCAGTACTTAATAATCTGGCAAATACCAAATGCAGACAATAAGCAAGACACTTTAGGATTATAACTGAAGTCATCAGTATTCTCAAAGAACACGTACTCTTGTAGAAGAGATACACAAATTAACAATTACATATAATTAAAGACAAAATGGAAGAAAAACTTTAAGGTTCAGAGCTTCCTATCATGACAGTAATTATTAGATTGATGAAAAAGTAATTGCAGTTTTGGACCGTGGATTTTCAATCATTATAACTATACTTAAACACATCTTTATTAATAAAATAGGAACCATTACAATCAACACGTTTTTGCCAACAGGATATAAGTTTGTTTATTCCTGTAAAAATCCATGCTTCAGGATTCAGCGAAATCTTGAAAAGCATTTTCTGCCTCCTACTAGTTGTGGAAGCATTTTCCCTGAAAAAGTTGTCGAGATGCTTGAAGAAATGGTAGTGCGTTGGCAGGAGGTCAGGTGAATATGGGGAATGAGGCAAAACTTTGTAACCCAGTTCATTCAACTTCTGGGACTTGCAGTCAGGCGTTGTCATGGAGCATTGGGCCCTTTTTGTTCCAAAGCTGACTGCAGATATTGCAGTTTTTGGTGATCTCATTGATTTGCTGAGCGTACTTTTCAGGTGTAATGGTTTCGCTGGGAATCAGAAAGCTGTGGTGGGTCAGACTAAACAGTGGCCATGACCTTTTTGAGGTGCAAGTTTGGCTTTAGGAGATGCTTTGGAGCTTTTCCTCAGTCCACCCACTGAGCTGGTCATCAGCGGCTGTTGTTTAAAATCCACTTTTCATCACACATCAACAATCCAATCGAGAAATGGTTTGTTGACGAATTATAGAATAAGAGAAGACAACATTTCAAAATGATGATCTTTTTGATTTATGGTCGGCTCACGAGGCATCCACTTACCGAGCTTTTTCACCTTTCCAATTTCCTTCAAATGCCAAGTGACTGTATGATGGTCAGTGTTGAGTTCTTCAGCAGCTTCTCATGTCCTTGTAAAAAGATCCATTTCAGTATTGCTCTCAACTGGTCGCTGTCAGTTTCCAGTGGCCAGCTACTGTCTTTCTCATCTTCAAGGCTATCATCTCCTTTGTGGAACTTCTTGAACCACCACGGCCTGTACATTTGTTAGCAGTCCCTAGGCCAAATGCATTGTTGATGTTGTGAGTTGTCTCTGCTGCTTTACGACCCATTTTGAACTCAAATAGAAAAATTGTTCAAGTTTGCTTTTTGTCTAACATCATTTCCATAGTCTGAAAGTCATTGGGCTTTTATTAGCAAAAAAACATAAAGCAAGAAACACACATTAAAATGATGTATAGCATAACCACATTTACTTAAAAATGTATTCCAATATCAATATCAAACTGTAGGCTTCAACAGTGCAAAACAACAATTACTTTTGCACCAATCTAATAACAATCCCAAAGTACAGAACATGAAATTCCTTGATGACTTCATAGGTAATTGTATTTTATAAATAGATTTTAATTTTTTGCTAAGAAAATCCAACTTTTTATTTAAAACACAGTAATATAAACTTATTTATTTAACAATTTGCAATCTACAAGCTTAAGATTCTAAAAGCATTTTTAAAAAATCTCAGATTGCAACAGTTTAAAATTATAAGCTATGTTTAGTAGCCAAGAGTAGGACAGAATTTTAAAATGAGTAGGAAGGCAAAAAAAAAAATTGCACTTTTTTTTGAAGTGTTTATTTGATTTATTGTGCATTCTTTTTCAAAATGAAGTAAAAGAAATACTCTGTAAGCTTTAGTGCCATTCTTTAGTGCCATTATTTAGCAATAATAAAGTCAATCTGATAGGGTGCAGAGTCTCTGTAAAAAATTTAAAGATTTTGTGGGAATCAAAATTAGAGTGAAGTGTTAGCTCAATTATTTTTAAAAAGTAATTTCTCAGATTTTTTTTAAAGCTCCTGGAGCTTTTTGATAGTGAAGATCCCAGAGAACGTGACTTCCTGAAGACTGTTCTACATCGAATTTATGGGAAATTTCTTGGATTAAGAGCATTCATCAGAAAACAAATTAACAACATTTTCCTCAGGTATATTATTTGTATATTCATGTATAGCACTTTTTTCCCTTCCATATTTTTTTATTCCAATTTCTTTAGGTTATTTTTTAATGTCTGAAACTTATGAACTTAACTGATAGTAGTTGAGTCATTTCTAGCCTATTTTGTGGATATCATTTGATTGCATCTAACTTTTTCTTGTAACTTCTCATCTAAGTGGATAGTACTAATGACAGTTTTTAATAGATAATACAAATGTTATTCACGGTTAAATTTTACTGAGAGAAGAACTTGTCTGTTGGAGCACTTATTTTTAAAAATCCTGTATAAATACTGTTTAAATCAATAGCTCTTAAAGTATTTTCAGTTGATGTTCTGACAAAGCTAATTAAATATATGTGGGCCCTATCTTGACTACTTTATAAATGAAATCATTAAGTAGGTGCTTCAGATTAGGGGGTTTTGCTTTAATCTTTGTACCTTCCTGCATCTTTCATTCAGTTTAGTTTTCTGATATTTTTCTTTATATCTTTGTTTTAAATTCAGGTTTATATATGAAACAGAACATTTCAATGGTGTTGCTGAACTCCTTGAAATTTTAGGAAGGTAAGTCAGTTTTTTGTTCTCTTGAAGAATTAAGTAACTTTGAATGTTTTGTGTATTAAAATATTAGCTGGGATAAGAGAAATTATTTCACATTTTATAATTTGAATATATAGTATAAGGCATAATTTCTCAACTGAATTCTTACTGTAGCTTCTTAGGGGGCCAGCATATTAAAGTAGTGCCACACAAAGCATCTGTTTCAGAGTAGACTTCCTGCTTTTGAAACTGTGGCATATTTTATGCCTAATCTTGCCAGAGCACCTCAGAAATTTCCAGGATCTGATTGGGAAGAGATGAAATAAGTTATAGTGAATTTTTGATGAAGTTACAGGAAGTTACATTCTTGTTCCAATGTTGATGGACCATTCCCATACATCTGTTCTTTTTAGAAGAATCTATAGCCTTTGATTTTAGTTCTATGAACTTTTTTGCCTTCTTGTTCACCACATAGCAGTATTAACCTGTGAGTTTAGACCCTCTATTTAAAGAATGGTTTTAGTCTCCTCTGTTAATATTTAGGGCATGATTATGGAGAGAACTGTTCTTAATTTCAGAACTTTCAATAAAGTAAGAGAAACTACCCGTTTACTTCAGAATATATTGAAAATTCTAACAATATTGTGATACTGACTCTCTTGTACTTTAGAGAAGAAAAATAAAGGCATCAATAAGTGATAGGCTTTATAGAAAATGTAAAATTTCTTACTGGGACATTAAATTGGCAGTTCTCATTTTCTTTTGGGACCATTGTGTGACTTAGAGGAACAGGCTTCCTAGTGATAGTCTGTCTAACTTGGGTTGCAGATAAGTAAGTCATTCAACACCAGGCCTGAAGCAAAGCAGTTCCTATGTACTTGGGGATGTACTAACTTAGAAATAAAGTAGTAACTACGTAACCCTTCCCCTGCCTTTTTTTCCCTCCAGTATTATCAATGGCTTTGCATTGCCACTGAAAGCAGAACATAAACAATTTCTAATGAAGGTTCTTATTCCTATGCATACTGCAAAAGGATTAGCTTTGTTTCATGCTCAGGTAAGTAGCAGATTTCAGGTGAAATGAACATTGTTTCAAAAACTGATATAAAGGCAGAGAAACTGAGAAATACTGAGGTGGCAATTTTAAGTATACTTAAGCAATTTGCTTTGTAAGTTGCCCAAAGCAAATTTTTAATTATATCATAATTTTTAAAGCATGATGATATTTAGTATTCTTAAATAAGCTCAATGCATTTTAAGTATAGATATAGGAAAAATCAAGTTCTTTTCTAGTCCAGGCCCTGACCTAATTAACTGTGTGACTTTGAATACATCCCACATATTTGCAGAATGTTCTGTCTAGCCTCCATGACCTAGTTAGAGAATGATTTTGGTTTCTTCTATTAACACTCAGAGAATATCATATCAGTATAGGCATACATGTTAGAAACATGCTAAAAAACTAAAATGTTAGCTCTAGACTTACTTCACTCAGCTTTATTTATCTGTTTGTTTAGTGGGCTATGGTTACATTTTTGATTTATAAGACAAAGACAGTTACTTTTAATTCCCCAAAGAACTGCTCTACTGCCTCAGTAATATGGAAAGATTGATATGCCCAACTACATTTTCTTTAATATTTCAGTTAATATTCAGAAGTTACTACTAAAAAAAGGACATCTTTTTTAAGTAGAACTTATTTACATAATTATGGGTATATTTATTTTTATATATTGCCATAAACTGAGGTTTATTAAAATGAAGTAGTTTTGTTAGCTAAATATAAAAATCCTGCATTACTAAATGTTATTTCATTCAGTAACATTTATAAACTGTCCCTTTCATTTTAGCTAGCCTACTGTGTTGTACAGTTCCTGGAGAAAGATACAACACTAACAGAACCCGTAAGTGTTTTACTTATTTTTATGTTTTTGGTCTATATCATAGCATTTTATTTTAGCTTCCTTTATACTCTTATAGCTCTACCAAACAGTCATAGTAATATATTTTAAATTAAAATCATTTGGAAGAAGAAAAGTGAGGTTAATCTGTATTTAAAGAATAAGAATGGGATGGCAAGTTCTCATGAATTATGTGTCTTAAATAACTTAAATATAGGTTAAAATTAATATATAGTAGTTAAGATGTGTGATGACAGGCTCAGATGACTACAGTGAAATCATTTATACATTTATTATCTTCAATGGTAATCTTTTCATCTTCATTCACCTTTTAAAATTAAAACATTAAAACATACTGTAAGGATTCCAAATTTCCTTGAATTTTCCTTATATTTCCTTGAATTTTGTTTTATCTTTAGAATTAGGATTTTCCCTCTTAGTTATGATAAACCATGTGTTTCCTTGTCTTTAGTGACTGAGCTATAATCTTGGAGTAAAGATTATTTACTTTATGAATCAGCATAGCAATTCAGTCTTAGAATTCTCCTGCTTACTAATTATCTATTAATACAAAGATTCAGGAGAGAATAAAAATTTTACCATGAAAATTGAAGATTGAAGAAAAACGAGATAAGTTTAGGGAGAAACAGAAAAGGATAAACACTTAGAAAACAACGTTTTAACCTTGGTGAATATAAGTATTCTGAGAGAGTGTTTTCTAGGTATTCTAAATCTAAATAGTTAAAGAGTTCTTGATGAATAGCACAGGGTTTGAAGGATTTAAATTATGTGATTTTCTTCATATTAGAACTTTCTGAGGCTAGGGGCACTTGCAAAAATTACATACTTGGTCCTCCTTTGACTTGAGTTTTGTATATGTAAAGGAACAAAAGGTATTTTTCCGCTCGCTGATATTTAGAGCTTTAGACTTTTTAGATTTGCAGTTCTTTC
Source organism: Capra hircus (assembly GCF_001704415.2). Classification (NCBI taxonomy): domain Eukaryota; kingdom Metazoa; phylum Chordata; class Mammalia; order Artiodactyla; family Bovidae; genus Capra; species Capra hircus. Next base: position 69,845,012 of record NC_030823.1, on the reverse strand, counting down.
TGAAATAGCTAAAAACAGTTTTTAAAGACAAATAGAATTAGAAGCCCAATACTTACATGAAACCACGTTAACCTCTAAAGTGGATTAAAACTTAATAGGAATCCATGATAACATATTAGAATTTAGAAAAAGAAAGCCCATAATATGGTTTATGCTTGGTGGCTAATAAACAGATATGCATTAAATATGGTTAAGTTAATATGGAGTGGATTTCGGAGATTGCTGATTTCTTTTTAAAGAGTGAAAGGTTAGAGAGAGGGATGAGGGCCAGACATTTGAGTTAGGTGAGTTAATAGCAATAGGAGCAGCATGAGGAGGTAAAACGTCCAAGTTGACAAAGGAAAATATTTTTTAATACATTAAGATCTGCAGATAATAGAGATCTTGCTATTACTATTCTAGGCCATCCTAGCACCAAAATTATGGCCGTAGTACTTGGGTTTGAGCCCTAATAATCATTTTCTAGAAGCCTGGCATTCATATCAAAGCTTCCTACAAATTGTAAATAAGTCAGGTTGGTTTGTTACATTCTTCGTGTTCCTAGATCTTGTATTGGAATTATTTTATTTTCCAGAATGGAAATGACTTTATTGTTACATCCATTTATCAAAATAATGTGTTAATTTGATTCACATAAGACAAAACCATAAAGCATAATGTGAAGGAATTCCTTGAAATTCCCCTAAAGATAACCATACAAATTGGTGAATACATTGCTATAAATTTTTTCTGCATGTATGTTTGTGTGTAGTTAAAACAGTGGGAAATGCTGACTGGGTTTTTTCACCTCTCAGTATAACATGGATATCTTGCCATATTAGTCTGCTTCATATTTTCGTTGGTAGCATCAAATTCCATTGTATGGATTGACATGTTTAATTCATCCTCAATTCATGGACACTTGAGTTATTGGCGTTTTTGTTGCTATTAACATGTTGCTGGGTATGGAGATGTTGTAGTGTGTTAAAATTATTCTTTGTCCTGTCTATAGTGTTGGCTTACAAAAAAAATCTTAATGTGTGTATTAAATTATCCTCAGAACTGCACACCAAAAAAAGATAAGGTTTACTGTATGTAACATTTTTAATAAACCAAGTTATTGAAATTAAAACCTGTTTCTGGGTCAGAGTACAGTGTGTGATGGTGCCTGTTTCCCCACATCAGCCGGTACTGAATACTGTTTTAAGTTTTTGCTAGTCCAATAAGCATGAAATATTTTAATTGGATTTTAAAAATTATCACAGCCATACTCTTATAAAGTTATTGGTCATTTATATTTCTGTGTCTTTTCCCTACTTTTAAGCCTTTGCCTATTGTGTTTTGCAAGTTTTTTTTTTTAACCATTTGGAGTTTTCCTTTTAACTTGAATATACTGTTCTTAATATTTGCCTTTTTAAAGAACTAAAGAAAATTTTTAATGTTGGGAAATTTATTCATCATTATAGCTTCTGGCTTTGGTGTCATGCTAAGTAAAATCCTTCTACCTTTTGAGATTATAAAAACACTCTCTAGTATTATGTTCTAGTTATTTAACGGATTTAGTTTTGACATGTAAAAACTATTCCATCTATAGTGTTTTTCTAGGGCTGCCATGACAAATTACCACTGTCTTGGTGGTTTAAAATGACAGAAATGTGTTCTCTCACAGTTCTGAAGGCCAGAGTCCAAAATCAAGGTGTCAGCAGGGCTGCCAGGCGCTCTAGGGGTGGTTCGGTTCCTTGCCTCTTCCAGTTTCTGGTGTCTCCAGGCATTCCTAGTTTGTGGCTGCTTCTCTCCAATATCACATTGCTGCCCATTCTTCTGTCTCTCCTCCAACCTTATCTCTTATAAGGATACTTGTCATTTTGGATTTAGGGCCCATCCAGATAACCCGGAATGATTTCACCTTGAGATCCTTAACTTTATTATATCTGTAAAGACCCATTTTCCAAATAAGTCACATTCATAGATTTCATAGAAATTAGGACATGAACATATCTGATTGCAGGCCACCATTCAACCCACCACACTATTGGAAACTGAAATTTTCATGTGACAAGGGTAAGAAATTGTATTCATTTTCTATTGCTGTGTAACAAATTGTCACAAAGTTTAGTGGCTTGAAACAACAAGCGTTTATTATTGGATAGTTTCTGTGAGTCAGGAATCCAGGCACAACTTAGCTGGGTCCTCTGCCTCAGGGTCTCTCATAAGACTGCAGTCAAGGCGTTGGCCGGGTAAAATCTCAGATGAGGGAGGAGCTGCTTCTGAGTTCACGTGATGGTTGGTGGTAGCATCCAGTTCTTCACATACTGTTGGACTGCTGCTCCTAACTGGAAGTTGGCGAGCAGCCACCCTCCGTTCCTTGGTACTTGGGCCTGTCTGGCTTCCCAGGTGGCATTAGTGGTAAAGAACCTGCCTGCCAGTGCAGCCGATGTAAGAGACATGGGTTTGATTTCTGTTTTGGGAAGATCCCCTGGAGAAGGGCAGCACAACCCACTCCAGTATCCTTGCCTGGAGAATCCTGTGGACAGAGGAGCCTGGCTGGCTGCAGTCCATGGGGTCACACAGAGTCAGACATGACTGAAGCAACTTAGCGTGATGGGCCTCTCCAGCATAGCAACTTGCTGTATCAAAGTTTGCAAGACAAGAAGGCCCAGGAGAATCTGTTCATAAGGTGGAAGTCACATCTTCTCTAACTTTCCCATCGAAATGACATTCTGTCCCTTTTGCCACATTCTGTTGGTTAGAAGCAAGTCCCCAGGCCAGTGCACACTTAAGGGAAGGGCTCAACTACACAAGAAGATGAGTTCAGGAAATCAGGACCATAGGAGATTCTTTCAGGCATCTGCCTCCCACAGGAGCGACATTTTTTTTTCTAACTGGTTCAAGTTACCACCAATTCACTGACTAATTTAGCTGTTTTCCAGAACTGAAATGCCACCTTTGTCATATATTAAGTCTTGTATATACTTGAGTCTGTCTAGACACTCCTCTATGTCCTATCTTTTCTGTCAGTTTCCATGGTAATACCTTGTTTTAATTATTATCTGATTATTATAACTGATATTTTGTTTTAAAAGGTATTGATTTTTATATATTTATCTTTTATCTAACCACATACTGAATTTTCCTACTCATTTTAGTACTTTTTCAGTTCTTTTAATATTTATACACTTAGGCAAGTAAGTATAATTCTGGTATTCCTTTCCAGCATTATTTATCAAATTCTTCTTACTGGATCGGCTCCAGAACAGTGTTCTTCCCCAGTTTTAATTTGAATGAGTGTTCATTATTGGATGAGACCAATAACTATAAACTTACTTAAAAGGCTGTCAAAGATTTACCTCTACCAAAGCACCCAAATGTTTTACTGCCTATTTCCAGGAATCAGTATATAAGTTGATTACTGATGGTTTCTGATAAATTCTTAGTTCAAGCTTACAAAATTGTTATCAAAATATATAGTCAATCAAACAACTGTTCAAAATCTTTTGAGATGATCATATAGTTTTTGAGGTTTTTTTCACCCCTTTTAACCTATGAGTTGAATCATTCTGGAATTTCTGGAATAACTTATGGGGTAGATAGTATTATTCTGTTAATATACTGTTCAGTCACTGAGTCATGTCTGACTCTGCAACCCCATGAACAGCAGCATGCCAGGCCTCCCTGTCCATCACCAACTCCCGGAGTCTACCCAAACTCATGGCCATTGAGTCGGTGATGCCATCCAACCGTCTCATCCTCTGTCGTCCCCTTCTCCTCCTGCCCTCAATCTTTCCCAGCATCAGGGTCTTTTCAAATGAGTCAGCTCTTCACATCAGGTGGCCAAAATATTGGAGTTTCACCTTCAATATTAGTCCTTCCAATGAACGCCCAGGACTGATCTCCTTTAGGATGGACTGGTTGGATCTCCTTGCAGTCCAAGGTACTCTCAAGAGTCTTCTCCAACACCACAGTTCAAAAGCATCAATTTTTTATAGACCAACTCTCACATCTGTTCATGACTACTGGAAAAACCATAGCCTTGACTAGACGGACCTTTGTTGACAATGTCTCTACTTTTTAATATGCTGTCTAGGTTGGTCATAACTTTCCTTCCAAGGAGTAAGCGTCTTTTAATTTCATAGCTGCAATCACCAGCTGCAGTGATTTTGGAGTCCCCCAAAATAAAGTCAGCCACAGTTTCCACTGTTTACCCATCTATTTGCCATGAAGTGATGTGACTGGATGCCATGATCTTAATTTTCTGAATGTTGAGCTTTAAGCCAACTTTTTCACTCTCCTCTTTCACTTTCATTGAGGGGCTCTTTAGTTCTTCTTCACTTTCTGCCATAAGGGTGGTAAGTTAAGTCACTCAGTCGTGTCCGACTCTTTGCGACCTCGTGGACTGTAGCCCACCAGGCTCCTCCATCCATGGGATTTGTCATCTGCATATCTGAGATTACTGATAGTTCTCCCAGCAATCTTGATTCCAGCTTGTGCTTCCTCCAGCCCAGCATTTCTCATGATGTACTCTGCATATAGCAGGGTGGACAGTACATACTCCTTTTCCTATATACTGTTAAATTCAGTTTAATACAGATTTTTACAACTGTGTTTACTTGAATTCATGACTTCTTATCTCACTGTATTTGGCTTATCAAAACTGTGCTAGCTGTGAAACAAATTTGGAAGCTTTCTGGCTTTTGGGGGATGCTTCATGATGGTTTAAAAAATAGGAATTATCTGTTCCTTAATTTTTCCATAAAATAACCTCCCTTCCTCACCCCACCAAGTCATTAGCTCATACTTAGTAGGAAGTAGCCCTTACTACTCTTAAAATTATTTATAAGTTTAATTGTTAACTATGTCAGTCTTCCTGCTTCATGAAAATCAGGGACCATCTTGGTCTTGTCCATCAGTGTGTCCCTGATCTAGAGCAGTATCTGGTACAGAGGCGCTCAGCAGGCATCTGTTGAAAGGGTAAAAGCCTAAATAAAGCTGAGCAGAGTGAGGGGAGATGGAGAGGTACTGAATAATACTCTGCTACTTCAGAATGAATATTGATATTATTGCAGTTACTTAAAATTTCCTGAGGTTAGCCAGCTTCATTGCTGTAATTCATGCCAAATTTTTCCCTTTTTTGAAGGTGATCAGAGGATTGCTGAAATTTTGGCCAAAAACATGCAGTCAGAAAGAGGTGAGTTTTGTTTAACAAAAACAGTGCATTTTATTAGAACTTTTCAATCTGAGGGCCATACACCGTGCTTCCTTGGGTTGCGGGTATCACCACCACTACCTACCAAGTGGGCACTGTTCTCTGGGGTTTAGAGAAACTTGGTGGAAGAGCTGTCCATTATGGTAAGTTGCATATACTGTCAAGGTATTTTTCGTCCACTGTTAACCTTCTCATTTGTGTTTTCTATATTAACATCATATAATTTGTCATATTATGTTTCTTAAAACAAAATTTTTTTAACCTAGGTGATGTTTTTAGGAGAAATTGAAGAAATCTTAGATGTCATTGAACCAACACAATTCAAAAAAATTGAAGAGCCCCTTTTTAAGCAGATATCCAAGTGTGTATCCAGTTCTCATTTTCAGGTATGGTGTTTTCAGTGAAGCCATTTTTATTTTACACTATTACTTTTCTTAGTTTTGATGTTTCTGAATGTCTTTTTTAGGTTGCAGAAAGGGCACTGTACTTCTGGAACAATGAATATATTCTTAGTTTGATTGAGGAGAATATTGATAAAATTCTGCCGATTATGTTTGGCAGTTTGTACAAAATCTCCAAAGAACACTGGAATCCGTAAGTGTCTTTTATGTTGATTGTGTCATTTTTGTTTTTCTAACGTCTTTGTCATTTGATCTCATAACCCATACATAGGAAACCTATACAGATTTGGAACTCCCAAGGTTAACATCACATGGTTCTATTGTGCAGTGAGTTTTATGAAGTTGTACATATATGTGGGTCTGTATGTTTGTTTGTTTGTAGCAGAGAAAGGTTTATTGCAGGGCCAAATGAAAAGAATGGGGTGGCTTATCCTTAAAAACTCTGAACTCCTGCATGTTCTTAATTTTTGTTTAGAATTGCAAATCTAAGGACTGTCTGATAGGACATTCTGCCAGTATCCAGGCTCACATCTCAGCTGGCTTAGCCCAGGGAGAAGCGACAGTGCTCAGTGTCACGTCAGTGATGTTTAGATTGCGTATGTTCTACATTCTGTAACATCCTTATCCTGTTGTCTACTTTTCTTCTTACAAGTCATAGTAATTGCATCTTTTCCAGCTGCTTTTAATGCTGTTATTCAGGATTTGTGATAGTAGACTCTAGAGTAGTTCCTGTGTTCCCTCATAGCTCAGTTGGTAAAGAATCTGCCTGCAGTGCAGGAGACCTGCGTTCAATTCCTGGTTGGGAAGATCCTCTGGAGAAGGAAATGGCAACCCACTCCAGTACTCTTGCCTGGAGAATCCCATGGATAGAGGAGCCTAGCAGGCTACAGTCCATGGGGTCGCAAGAGTCGGACACAACCTGGTGACTAAATCATCAAATCAGACTCTAGAGCAGACAGGAAGCTGGCCATAACATTTTTAGGGTTTAACCCAAGCATGACACAGTGGGAAGGACATGAGTTTTGGAATCAGATAGACTATCTCTGCTACCACTGGCTGGGTGACCTTCAACAAATTACTGAACTTCTTGAGCTTCAGTTTATCCTCACTAGTGGATTGACTGAGTCAGTCAGTGTCAAACCCATTTCAGAGATGATAGTGATACATTTCCCATCTGTTGGTAGCATCAGTAACCCAGCACTGGCTTGTTTCCTTTTAGGACCATTGTAGCACTGGTGTACAATGTGCTGAAAACCCTCATGGAGATGAACGGCAAGCTTTTCGATGACCTTACTAGCTCATACAAAGCTGAAAGACAAAGGTATTTAACATTTTTAATTACAAAGTTAACTGTACATTTTAGATTACTTGAATGTGATTCAGTCCAATAAGATATTCTAAGTTAAAATTATGTTTAAAAAGCCAATTACATCAGCCATTACAATTTGAACATCTCAGGTGGTGTTATGGTTTAGAACCTGCCCACCGATGCAGGAGACGCAAGAGACACGGGTTCAAGCCCTGGGTCAGGAAGATCCCTTGGAGGAGGAAATGGCAACCCACTCCAGTATTCTTGCCTGGAGAGAATCCCATGGACAGAGGAGCCTGGTGGACTACAGTTCATAGGGTCACAGAGTCAGACACGACTGAAGCGGCTTAGCATAATAAACACTTGATGGGCTTCCCCGGTGGCTCAGGGGAAAGATTCCGCATGCCAGTGCGTATGAACAGAGGAGCCTGGCAGTCCAGGGCGTTGCAGAGTTGGACTCAGAGATTAAACAATAACAACAACAATAATAAATACTTTAAAGTCATATGCAGGTAAACTCCTAATGGTTAGATTATGATTTTAATGTGGATCATAAATTCTGATCTCATTGTGAGCCTTAGACTTCATCAGTCTTGGTAATATCTACATTGTGAAATACATTTTATATTAAATTTTAAATACTATTTTAATCAGTTTTATTTTTACATTTATGAGAATTGATTTTGTCCACATGGGCTTCCATAGTGAGCTTATTCTTTAACTGTTCCTTGCACAATATTTAAACTTAAGGTGGACAATAACTGATGTACCTGAGCCCATTTATTTCTAATAATTGTATCACCTATTATGTTTGGAAAAACTGATCTACTTTAAGTTCTTAGTCCTGGTTTTCTGGTGTCAAGTAGGGAAAGGATCTCTCTTCTTCAAAGTCATCCTAGTCCATCAATAACTAACTCAATGCGTTATTTATTTTAACTAGCACCTTTCAGGCAGGAAAACAAAGTAGGTAGTTAAGAGCCTTGGAAGCAATAGGAAGAAGGAAGAGATGACTGGGATCATATGAAACTTACATTGAAAAATGCATATTTCACATAACTAAGACTGATCCTGTATCTCACTGTCTGCGTGAATCAGCACTTTTGTCCCCTTAAAGCATATGTAACTGTGGAACTGTAAGCCTGTGGGTTTTTCACACATTTATATAGCCCTTCAGAATAGTAGTGTCCACATTATTCAAAAATGTTCTCTTTAGAACTGAAATTAAGTATTAATAATTGAAGCAACATGTTTTGAGTTTTGTGGGGTTAAGAGATTATTCACACTTTAAAGTTTCCATCTGACATGCAAGAGACAAGAGATAGTAAGACACAGACTGGTCGGTAGCTTAGAGATGGGATGCAGAAGGATGCGGGTCCACCAGGAAACGACCCCAGACCTACTCGTGGCAAAAGAGCGATCGTGACGACTACAGCCACTGCATGGGGTTTACGTGACCTTGAGTCCACGTTGAGTGGTTTGTCAGCCATGAAGCACTTACAGTGGCCGTGGCGATGGCGATACATTTCAGTTGGTGCGGGAGATGCACGGACATGGTTAATTACGCTGAGGAGAGTAATGGCAAATAACGCAGTGCCCTAGGTATACCTGACTCTCAAATGCTTTAGGTGAGGGGGTTTAAGTGAAATGTGCGTCAGCAAGTCTGTTTTCCAGCAAACTGCCAAACAGCATGTTTCTTCAAGCTATGAAATAAATTTCTAACTACAAAATTCTTGCTTTGTTTAAAGGGAGAAAAAGAAGGAATTGGAACGAGAAGAATTATGGAAAAAATTGGAGGAGCTAAAGCTAAAGAAAGCTCTAGAAAAGCAGAACAGTGCTTACAACATGCACAGTATTCTCAGCAATACAAATGATGGATAAAAAAAAGCCTGCCACCTCTGTTGGCTAGGCAGTTTTGTACACTTTTTTGAAATATGTAAAAATTATGAAACAAACCTCATCAGTATAATTAAAAGGCCAATTTTTTTTCTGGCAACTGTAAATGAAAAAATATATGGACTAAACATAGCCCTATGCTGTATCATGGCCACAGTATATTGTAACCCTTGTCTAATCATTGATTTGTGTCACTTCTGAAGTTTCACAGAAATGAATGAACTTTCTCATCAATGTGATGAGTGAAATAATTACGGGATTGGTAGGAATCATGGCTTGAATCCTGGTTTTGGTTGTGTTGCACATAGGCGTAGTAGTCTGCTCTGTATATTTTTCCCTTTGATAATGTGCTTTTCACATCGCTGCAGACCTTAGTTACATCCTAGGAAAAAGACTATTTCCTAAACTAAAACTAAGGTGTAATTCTTATCCTTCCCTTCATCTCTTCCAGAAGTATGATGGAGGGAACTACTTGCCCTAAGCCTTCCTTTTGATATATTACTGTACTCTAGAATTTGAGCAAAAACTTAATTCCAGGCTTTAAAAAGCACAAATTATAAATAAAAGCTGGGAAAGTAAACCAGATTTCAGATCAGTCCTTATGCATCTCCCCCTTCATCTGCAACTCCCCAGGGTGATGAGCAGAGACTAGTGGAGGCAGCACGGTGAACACAGCCTGCCTCTCCGTTCATTCCTCCTCTTCCTCCCAAAGGCTGAAGGCAGGGCCTTCCCAGGCCTCACAGCCTGCCCTTCTCCGGCCCCTCCTGACAGGGACGGAGGCTTTGAGTCCCACGGTGTGGTGGTGCAGAGCGCGCATTGTCACTGCCTGGCTTTACTTAAAGGAAATGCAGTAGGCTTCCTCTGTAGGGTTCTGAAAAGGCGGCCTGTAGGAAGTCATGTATGTTTTTACTTGGTCAAGTATTTCTCACATTTTATTATCAGAGTACCATTCCAATCTCTTAACTTGCAGTTGTGTGGAAAACTGTTTTGTAATGAAAGATCTTTATTGGGGGATTGAGCAGCATTTAATAAAGTCTATGTTTGTATTTTGCCTTACGTCACCTTTGCTTTTTTCAGCACTGAGTTGAGACATCCAGAAGCCCGCCCCCTCCATTCACTCATATATGTGTACATACATGTATACACAGAAAACTTGTAAGGCAAACTGCAGGTTGTATGCCAGTTAAAGAACAGAAAGACTGTGTGCTAGAGACGAGTGTTCCAGCCATTTCCCAAAGTTTTCTATTTTACAGAATTTGTACATAAAATTCTAAATTTGAGGATATCTCTCCATCTTCCTTCATGTCCCTTTATGTTCACAGGATGGGTTTAACTTACCTTAAATGTGTATACATACATAGACAGTGTTAACTAAAACAGACCCAGGAGCAAAATCTCAAAATCTGTAAGTAATGGCACTGTTTTTTATGGGGGGCAGGGAGATTGTGGCAGAATCAGAAACTGTTACCAGGCTTTCAACTACTGATACCTGCTTCTGCTCTTTGACAACCATAAAAAACTCTAGCAGAAATTCTAGCACATTCTTCCTAGGTCACTGCGAAGGCAGCTGATTCTACTCACTGTGGCCCCAGGAGAAACTTCCTTTCGGGAATTGGCTCATATTTTACACTGTTTCCAAGTGGCAGCCTTACCACAACCATCCAGACCCAGTGTTCTTGCCCAATGCTCCACGTTAATCCAAGGACAGCTGGGGGCAGCACACGCAGAAGAAAAGGGATCCTACTCCTGAACACCACAAAAGGCAAACCCAGCCCCCCTAGAAGAGAAGGCTGGGTCTTAATGTCTTATTTTGCTGGTCTAAGCATATACCCTTTACTAAGAGCAGCTAGAGCAGGTTTTGACAGGCTGCAGTTAACAGCTGTTAAAGAGCTAGAAACGCTCACTTCCGACCTAGGTACTCACTCTAAAGCATATTCAAGAGGTCTCTCAACTTCCTAAAATAACAGGAAGCGCAGTTTCAGTATGTTCATTGGAGCCAATTTTGTGAGATACTTAGTATGAAAATGGTGTGTCAACTTTAGAAATACTTTAAAAATACACACACTTGTTTTTCAATACTGTTGTTAATGTAAGCTTCTATGCCAGGCTTTGCATTTGCCTTACAGAAAAGTGTTACAAGACCTTGGTTAAAGTTGGTATGCCTGCTTCAGTGCCACAGAAAAATAGCACAGAATATTTCCTTACACAAGTTCACTTTTAATAATTCAACCAAAAACCAGTTTCTTGCTAAGTTAGACATGAGATTAAAATTGGCCCCCTCATACATTGGAGTTTTTCTCTTTGAATTACCTAAAACCAAATTATGAAATTGAAGAAGTGCTACCCACAAAATTGAAGAAATACTACCCAAGTCCTCTCTGGATGCGAAGGTCATGTAAACAGTTTAGAACTCCCAAAAATAATTTCCAAAACCTTAAATCAGTCAATGGCTATCATGTGAAAAATACCCAGACGGTACTCCTTTCAGGCTAGGCTGAAAGCTCTGAGGGTCCATGCTGAGGGTGCCTTTCTCAGATGGGTGGGCTGCAGGACAGAAGAGTTAACACAGCTTATTCACAGAGCTTCACCGCCACTTCCTGCCCACCCTGCCCTTCCCTGCACGTGCTTGTGATGTACTGTGGGAGTCCAGGCTCACCCCCCCCCCTTTTATTTGGAGGTCACGGGATAAAAGCATACCAGTGCCTACTGATGGAGCAGATGCACACACTGGCTCACTGATTCCTTCGGTATCAACCTAACTTTTACTCACCTGTTAATGAAATCATCAAATCACTGAGGAGGGACCTACTCTGCACACATGTCCTAGCGCTTCTGCATGTTAATCACGCCAAACTCATACATGCATCAGTCAGTATTCTAGCCAGACAGGTAGGTAGGTGGCTGCTCAGTCCAAGTGATCTAATTACTATAGTTTCCACAGTAGTTTTAAAAAACAGTCTCATTTAATATTTAACACATGAGTGAGTGTGTCAGAGACTTGCACATGGCACCAGAGATATGAGGGGTTTTGTGTTTCTCATGAATAGCACACTGGTTGGTTCCACACTGTGATCACCGCCGGAGAGTCACCAGTGGGGCAGAAGAAAGTCACACACTTTTCTGTTCATTTAAAAAAAATCTCAAGGAGAAAACCTAAGATCAGAACCTTAATCATCCTGTTGGACCTTAACTATACACCAAACCAAGGAAGAAGGAAGACGGCTTCCACAAACTTTCAGAAAACTGGATTCTATCTGAGTCCATCTTCCATTTGACATATTCATGTCATATGTCACAAAATGTTCATTAATAATTTAAATACTTAAATAGCGTTTAGGTCATCCACTGGATCTGTTCCACTGGGCTCTAAGACAGTCTCGCTGGGGGGCCAGGTTAGAAGCTGCAGTGTGACAGGCTAGCCCCTGGCAAAGCCCATTTTCTTCAAGTGAGGACTGGATCGTTGGCAGCCTGGTTTACCAAAGGGGAAGTGATGAGAACTTCCATCAACTCGGGCAGTTTCTGCGAAGAACATCGGCAACTTCAGCTTATGTGGTTTGTTGCCTGACCTCTTTTCTTAAGGTATCGTCTCCGAATTTTGATCATCCATTTCACACTCAGTTTGGCAAATTCTGCAGCTTTAAATAATGCCAAGAAGGCCCCACAGAGAAGAGCAATTGTGTTCCAAGGATTGGCGGTGATTATCTGTGAAATGGAAACAAACACAAGTTTCTCAGTTGGCTTCCATTTTTGATTCTCAGTGTTACTGTCAAAGAGCCCCCCAGATTACTGGCACAACGAGAAAAACAACCGGTTTTTAAGACTGCCATAACTTGGGACTTCCTGGCTGTCCAGTGGTTAGGACTCCGTGCTTCCACAGCAGGGTGCACGGGTTCGATCTCTGGTCAGGAAACAGATTCGGCATGCCACTTGGTGCAGCCACGAAATTATTAAATTGCCATAACTCTATACTTTGTTCACAGCTCCAGTTTGAGGAGAAAAATACTAGCCCCTCTTGATAATAAAGTGATCCTGAAAGAAGAAGAAAAATTTTTCAAAAAAGCTCTGCACAAATAAGATAATCAGTGCTGAGTTTTAAATTTCTGGCCTAATTCACAATGCGACCTTGCTTCCAAACAACACTGATGGCCTGCAGGCCAGGACCCCCAACTCACCTGCCCTGGCCGCTTCCCCGAGTCACTGATGCTTCCAGGCCCTTCACAGCTCCCGCTGACCACTAAGCCTAACCCTCTCAATGTGAGCAGAGAGACTTCTCCCACAGTCTGCCCTGGCAGTTCCTCGCGGTCTGCAATTACTTCCTTTATGGCTTAGGTGGTCCTCTGACCCACTGAAACTCCTTCAAGGCCGAGGTCACGGCTTGTACGTCTGAGTTCCCCACTTGGTCAACACACAGCACTTCTAAGTCCCAGTTCAGCAGGGGGACCTCGGGCTCATCTATGAAAGGGGTTACTCCACCACCACCATTCAGGATGCCTGTGGACCTGACGGATGACTTAAGTTAAGGGACCTTGAGCTCAGGGCTTTACGTGGCCCGCGATAGGACTTAAAACACTGAGCACAGCAGGTTAGAATGCGCTTGATCACACACTTCCCCTGTGGAACTAAAGGCATTCATTCTTCTATGCAGCGTCTTTTATTCAGGGGGTCCGCACACACTTAATGTGTGCATGGCCAAGCCAGGCCCACAACTAACAGTGTGGTGGGATCACGCACCACATCAGAGACCCTCCGGGTTTGAGCCTCAGCTCTGCGATGTCTTCCCCCAGCCCACAACCGCATCAAGATACTTTATGATGATCTTAAAACAAAAACTGCTTATCAGATACGGGACTAGCTCTGGGGGATGGCGTCTCAGGAATGTTCTGGCACCATTACTCCTCCCCTTCTGAGAGGGTGAGTCTAGAATCTGACATTAATTGATGCTCTCTTTAATTCCTGATTAGTTTAATTTCTTTTTTCTTTCTGGCCCCACGCCACAGGGCAGGTGGGATAGTAGTTCCCCAACAAGGGATCAAACCGTCGCCCCCTGCATTGGAAGCATGGAGTCTTAACCACACTGGACTGCCAGGGAAGTCCCCTGAGGAGTACCTTTCTACTTTGACTAATGACAAATAAAAGATTCGTATTCTACAGAGCAATGAAACAAACAACGGCTTCCAGCAGCAGTGACTAGACGATTAACTTCATGCTTTCTACTCCAGTCACTCATCACCACTGCAGAGTGGCTACTCCAGACTAAGCACCGTGCTGCACACTTAAATGGTGAACAAAGACGAAGCCCCCGTGTTCACAGGGAAGACGGTCCAGTGCTGAAGACGAGATTAAACACAAATGAAAGAGAACGTGCATGTCATAAATACAAGCGGCACATCAGCGCTACGGAAGGAGATGAGGGCAGCCCGCGAGGATGAGCCTCAACAGCTCAGGTAGGAAGCTCAGTCAAGACTTCAGGCGATACTCACATCCTGGACTTTCTGGATGAAAGGATCTTTCCATTCAAAGACCACAAAAAACAACTGAGCGCTTTTCTCGGCCGCGGGTCTCTGGTCAATGTAGTTAACCACACTGGTCTGGGTACAGAGGAGAGAAAGCAGTGTTAGCGCCTGTGTGCCGCCCTGGCCGGGGCTCCAGGGAAGGTAAGGGCAGTTTAGGGGATCTGACACCCCAGCTCCCCTCGCTCCATCTTTTGAGAGACAAAAACCTCCTCTACACCATGTCCTGAGACTGGTCCCAGAGCCCAGGCTTCAGCTTGGTTCCCATAGGATCTGGAGTACACAGTGAGTGTTTTGGACTGTCACTGAAATCTGTCACTAGATACCTGTGCATGCTAAGTCACTTCCATCGTGCCCGATTCTGCGACCCCAGGGACCATAGCCCACCCAGGCTCCTCTGTCCATGGGATTCTCCAGGCAAGAATACTGGAGTGGGTTGCCATGCTCTCCTCTAGGGGATCTTCCCCACCCAGGGATCAAACCTGTGTCTCTTACGTCTCTGGCACTGGCAGGCGGGTTTCTTGACCACTAGCGCCTCCTGGGAAGCCAGATATCTCTACTCCTGATTAAATCATTTTCAAAGTACTGTGTAAGACTCAACTCACAACATAAAAATCTCACATTTCAAAATACTTGACCTGAAGAGCTGAGTGCTACAACCCTTCCAGTCTTGCAGGACAAAGTGCAGCCTCACAGACTGGCCCAGCTGAGCACTCCCTGTAAACAGTTAGCAGGCGTGCTTGGTGAGGCCTGGTTACAGCAACTGTAGAGGCTGGGAGGTGAGATGGAGAGCAGACAGGTCCCAGGGGCAGAAGCCTGGATGGGCCATCATCTGCTCTGAGCCTCTCCTTTACACTCATCAGTTCAGTTCAGTTCAGTCGCTCAGTCGTATCTGACTCTTTGCGACCCCATGGACTGCAACACGCCAAGCTTCCCTGTTCATCACCAACTCCCGGAGTTTACTCAAACTCATGTCCACTGAATCGGTGATACTACCCAACTATCTCATCCTCTGCCGTTCCCTTCTCCTCCCGCCTTCAATCTTTCCCAGCATCGGGATCTTTTCAAATGAGTCAGCTCTCCTCTGCACTCATAAACAGGACAAAACGCCCATCTCACTGAGCTGTAGCAAGGCTCTCGTAAAACACACAGGAAAAGCATTTTGAACTTTACAACATGATATAAAAACATTAAGAAAATAATTTTTAAAACATTTTTGTTCCAAGGAGTGTTCACATCCCTTGCCAAAGACTTCCCATGCAGACAATGCTGAAAGGCACGTGCGCCTTCCATAGCGCACAGGCTCGCGGGGTGAAGGGGCTGGCCCCCTGGTTTCAGATCACAGCTGGAGCTCCCAGGGGAGCCAGGGAGGCCTGTGAAGATCTAACCATTAGGTGGACACGCCGAGTCTCCTTTCTCAGCTGATTTGGGGGCCAGATAAGAAAGAACTTGTAGAGTTCTTGGCAGAAAAGTGTGGTGTAAAAATCTAGGCGATGACAACCATCTTGCAAAAGAGAAATATTTTAAGGACCTACTGCCAGGGGGTCATCACCACCTATGGCAGGAAAAAAAAAAAAAGAATCCTGTCTCTTAAAGGAAACTGGCTTCAAGCCTTTCCCAAAGGCCTCCCACCTGGAGAAGTCCTAGGACCGTGGTGCGGGCAGGGGCAGACCCAGAGGAGGCCCTGAGTGCCTGGCTTCCGTTGGCCCGTCCGTCAGCTGGAGTGGGTCCTCCTACTTCAACCTGGCCCCTTCCTAACGCTGCCCCTTGGAGCCCAGCCCAAATGGAACTCCTCCACGGGGGAGCAGAGGATGCGAGAACAGAGCCTTCTCCACGCCCCTGCAGACCCCCAGCCACCGACACACAACACACGGGGTGGTCGGGCCCTGGGCGTGCATGCCAGCGGGAGGACTGAGCCCCCGCAGGGGCTGAAGCCGAGGCAACCCCAGCTCCACGCCTTTTCCCAAGAGCCTCTCACTCTCCTGCCTAGATCATGGCATGCTTTCTGGCTACAGGTCAGAGGGCTGAAAGCTTTCCTATCACATTTCCTTCCCATTAGCAAAGCGTTCTGAGCATGTACCCAACACATTTATCACTCTTACAAGTGACATCACTATCACTATCATAACAGTACCTGTGTTTTAAAACACTCAGACAAAAAGAATGAGATTTTTTTTTTTTTAAACCGAACAGATTAGAATGAGATTTTAAAAATATAAAAAGAAATTTTCCTCCTGTGTCCCAATGGGTCACCACGCACCTAACACTCCAGAGCCCCTCCCTGCATCTGACCTCTGCCCTGCGAAGTCTTTTTTTTTTTTCAAATGCAGCTGCCAGCTATGTGGGAGGGAGTGGAGCAGAGCTACAAACCAGCTCAGATCCAGCTGGACCAGGCACTGCTCTGTGAAATGCTCCACCGTGTGCACTCTGGGAGCCACTGGGACAAAAGCAAAGGGTCTGGGACAGGCTGGGCCTGCAGAAGAAACACGCAGTGAATCCCCTGGCGGCGGGCCCACTCACTTCCTGTCGAACATCCACTCACCCTTAAGACCCCGGGGTGAAGCTGACCCCTCCGAGAGGCTTCCCTGCACGCAGGACTCAAGGGTGGACCCAGGGACGGTGCAAGGTGAGCCCAGCGCCACCTACCTCCTGCCGGAACTCCACCGCCTCCCGCCCGTTCTCCTCCTTGGTCTCTACCAGGGACATCTTAACCCAGGTGCGGAAGCCCCCGGAGAACTTCCAGCTGGAATAGGCACTCTCGCAGGCCTGCATGAAGCCGGCCCTGTCTGGGCTTGGAGAGCAGAGAAGGAAGGTCCGCGTTAATCAGGCAGGGCTCCAACTTAGCCAGACAAACTCCAGCCCCCACCGCCAGCCAGCTCCTCTCCTGGTACTGGCAGGACACGGCCCACCCCCTCCTTCCTCACGGCTGGAGGGGAAGCTGCCGCCTGCCTCAAGGCTGAAGCGTGGTCTCTGGAGCTCCCAGCAGAAGCCCCCCACCCCACCCCTCTCCCTGTCTTCTCCACCACCTGCTCCCAGCAAAGAAGCCTGCAGACTGGGCTGGGCCCCTCAGCACCCTGGAGAACTCAGCTTCAGCAGCCCTGAGGTGCCCTCCCTGGCCATCAGCCTCCCTAAAGGCCCGGAGAAGGGAGGAGGGTTCCCTTGGGAGCTCTCAGCCAGAGGAGGCATCTGCAGCGCCCACCCAAGGGTCACAGAGCACCCAGGGCCAAGAGGAAACCGCCGCGCAGCGCTGAGAACGCTCAGAGGGGTACAGGGAGGCGCTGGGCAAGGAGGGGACGCAGCCCATGTCTGCAGGGAAGGGAGGGGAGCTCCAGCTAGAAGGGGCAGAAGAGGCCCTGAGCCCCAGGAAAGGGCCACAGTGTGACCAGCAGAGGCAGCTCATGGCCACGTCAGCCCGGGGGTGGAGGGGCAGCCTCCCTTTGGCCAAGTCACCAGCCCCTCAAGACCCCCTGCAGGACACGATCCCGCCACCCACAACCACTCTGGGCCCCAGAGATGGCACAACAGGGGTGTCCCAAGATGTACAAGAACTTTCACCCTCTCACTAGAAATGGGTGGCAAGGGGGCACTGGGCCCTCCCTTAGGGCCAGCCCCCCGTCCCTGGACACGGGGGAAACGCAGCCCCAGGCGGAGGCTGGCCGCCTGGGGCCTTACAGAAACCGGGCAGCTCCGGCCTATCCTCTGCAGCGCCGTCAGGGAGTGGGGGACCCAAGTGCCCACCCTCCGGGGCGCATCCAGCTCTGCATGTGGGGTCAGAACACCCTCCCAGGCTCCCCAGACTTTCTCAGGGGGCCCTCCGTCTGCCCGGCGGCCGCCTAGCGTCCCAATTCCCCACACCTGCCCCCCACCCCCAGCCCAGGGATGCACACGGCTAGAGTGAGATCCTGGGGGTCAAGCGGGCTCTGAAGGGCACCTGTGCAGGAACTCCTGGAAGGACGAGAAGAGCAGGTAATCGATGGCGCTGAAGTCCTCGCTGCTCTGGTTCAGGCGGAACTGGAGGAAGACCAGCTCCCGCTTCTGCACCTCCCGCGGCCCCCGCACAATCAGGGCGGATTTCTGCAGAGACAGAGAGACCAGAGTGCCAGCCTGGGGAGCCGGGTACACGCGCCCACCCACCGACGCGGGCTCCCCAGTGGACTAGGCCCGGGCAACCCAGGACGCAGGGGTCTCCTCCCAGGGCCAAGGCAGGACACACCTCACAGGTCCCACCCCAGGGGCATCACCAGGCCTCAGCAGGTGGCCGTGCCTCTCGGGGGAGCTCCACCGCGGCCTCCGCTCCTTCACCGCTCTGCCTGGTGCGGGGAGGGACGCGGGGCCCGGGGATCAGGTGCCTCCTCTCTAGCCCATGGCTGTGGATGGCAAGGAGCCACCTGGGGCTGGAGGCAGTAACTGTAGCCAGCTTCCGTCTGCACAGAAACAACTCTCCTTTTGAGCCCTCATTTCATGAATTTCTATGATATTCAGTTAAACTCTGACTATTACAACAAATCCAACCGGCCTGGACGGGTGTGGGCCACGATGACTCCTGGTAAGCGTCCCACTCAGAGGGGAGCCAAGAGGAAGGAAGGCCAGGGAGCCGGTATCCACAGCGCCATCTAAGTGGGCACAGGCTGGTAACCAGGGAACTAAGACAGAGTGGCATCCGGATGGTGTCTGCACTGTACTATCCAGCTCCTCGTTCAAATTTCTTACAGTTCTTTTCATTTAAATTAGCTCCCATTTCCTGGAGTCAATTCTGTCAGTTCCTCTCCAGCCTTTACTGCTGTTGGTCTCCTGGTGACCCTGAATTCTCCATTCTGAGTGTAGGGTCGGGCTAACTAGCATGGGTCTGGGGTGTGGGCTTCCTCCTAAGGGGGGCTCTTGCAGGCTGGCCCCGGCCTGGGGCTCATGGGGAGGACACGCCGAGGCAGTGGGCTGTGCGGGCCGGTGGGCCAGGCGCTCCACGTCCTCATCTCCCATTAAGAGTCCTTTATCCCAGCACTCTCCTCCTCCTGCCACGGACATCCCGTCTCGAGTTCTGCTGTTTCTCTCTGCTAACCCAGTGCCCAGGCAGGAACCCCCACCCCGAGCTTATGCAGAGAAGGGCCCCGGGGCCTTCGCCCAGAGCAAACACTGTCCCCAGAAGCCCTGCGAAGGCTGCAAGCCGGGCCGCCGGGCCCAGAGCCAGGATCCTAACTTGCCCAATGGGCAGCCTGGCTCTTCGTGATGAAAGAGAGCTGGGAGTGGGAGGAAAGCCTTCACCACAACAACAGGGACTCCGTGGCCCCTGCTTTCAGGCATGGGCTTTCCCTGGCCCCGCTCCATAGATCTGATCCAACGGGCTGTTTATACCTTACACCAGTTCCTCAAAATCTCTGGTCCTCCTATCTGTTCTTATTATCGATATTGTACCTTACTCTATCATGTGCAGGAATGGGAATTATTTCAGCAGGATTTCAGGAGGAGGTCTAGAATACATATTAACAAAAAGTCTCAGAGGAATTCTTTCATCTCAAGGTCCACCTGGGGCCTCTGTATCACCCAAGGGGCACGTCCTGCTCCGTATTCGACACGCGAGCTGCCTCGTCCAGCCAGTCCTTCTGTCCACAGCTTCACCATCTGCTACCCTTTGGGGGCCCCTGGCTCTCCAGAGACACCCACCTGTGAAATTTTGCTCAGAGGAACAAACAAGCATGCTGCTAACTCCCTTTATGTTTTGGTGCAGAGTTCCTCTGCCTAGAAACCCTTTCCTTCCTCGTTTCGAGCTGGAAAACTTAACGTAGCCCTGTCCTTTTGGAAACAAGGATACGGGATGCAAAGGAGAGGATGTAAATATACACAGAACTCCTTCCTTGCCTCCAGAACCCTTGTCATCCACTCTCCTGCTGAGCTGAGCCTCCGTGACGGCCGGGCCAGGGTCCTTGTTCCCGGACCAGTGCTCCTTCTCACAGGGGGCCCCTTTACTCCAGAACACGGATTCCCAGGCCCCGACCCCAGGAACCACGATTCCGGTGGGCCCAAGTGGAACCTGGAATCTGTATTATCAGAAACGATCCTGGCAGTTCTGTTGAGCACTCGGGAATGAGGCCCGCCTGGTGACATCACACCAGCTCCACTCTGCAGCCCTGCCTCCTTCCATCCACACTGAGGGAATCGCAGAGGGTCACTCAGAGAAGGATGAGGCCCCACTGCCGCCCTGGATGCAGGCGAGCCAGCCACGGCCAGACCCCAGAGGACAGCCTCATGTTTGCTGTGGGTGAGGGCCCACACCAAGGGCAAGGGAGGCTAGCTGGCAGAAAGAAGATGGGGACCCTCGGGGTACGCACTGCCCAGGAGACGAGCATTACCAGGGTCTGATTGGAGAAGGGGTCCGTGTAGTTGATCCTCTGGGTGGTGCAGTTCACGTCTCCGGGCTGCCCGGGGCTCCTAAGAGGCGGGATGACCTCGTAATAGTGCTTACAGCTGAGCAGCTGGGCCTGACCGGGGTACAGGGCGATGCCTGGAGGCGGAACAGGGAGAAGTGAACACACACCTAAAACCATGTCATGCGTATTTTTTCACACTCATCAGTCACCTAAGTCCAGGACTCCCGGGGTGACTGCAGAGGAGGAAGAAAAAAAGGGCTGTTTACAGAGGGTGGGGAGCCCCACGCCCTGCCCTCAGAAAGCCCCGCTCTCATGGAGGCAGCCAGGGCCTTCTCAGTTAGCCCCTCTCCTGGCTGGGGATGCAGCCAGCCTGGTGCCTATAGCAACACCCACCCCATTCAGAGCCTTGCTCCACGTGCTCCCAGGAGGTACCCCAAGACCTAGCCGGGAGGCCAGGCCCCCAGGACCGCTGCCCGCCTGCAGGCTCACCGGGTGACCCTCGGCGGTGGGACTCCCCAGGTCTCCCCGTCTCTCATCTCCTGCTCCGAATGGGAGCGCCACGTGTGCAAGTCACCATCTCCAAAGTCCCTCCCCTTCCCCAGCCAAGGCGCCGCACTCCAAGCTGCAAGGATGGCAGTTGTTCTAACCACACTGAGAGCTGCACATGGACCCCGGACACCGGCAACGTCAGAGAGACAAAGGGACCAGGTACAGAGTAAAACCCAGAGAGAAAGGCCACAGTGGACACAGAGAGAGGAGGGACAATCACGAAGCGGGAGAAGAGGCTAGGACCGGCATACGTTGTCAAGAAGCCCCTGGGAGAGGGGACTCAAGACTCTGGCTCTGCGCTGTAAGCAGTCCGTCCTGAGGGTCACTCAGGGGCGTCCCGTGGGCAGAGTGGCGGGGGCACAGGCTGGGGGGGTAGAGCCCGAGCCCCCAGACCTCACGCCACGGCCCCCTCCACCGTTCATACCACGCTACCAGAACCCAGCACCAGCACCGCCACCCTGGAGCAGACAGTCCCCTCTTCGGTAGAGATGGCTCCCAGTGGGTGATGTGGCCTGGGGGTCCCCTCTCCAGGAAGGCCCCAGCCACCTCTGGATGGCCGCACCTCCCCTGCCTCCCGGAACTCCCACTTCCCCTGGTCACTGGGGCCCGGCTCCAGCCAGACTAGACTCATCTCCCCAGAGAAGCCCTGTCTCCCTAAGTTCATCTCTGCTTCTATGGACCCGCCTCCCAGAGAAACTCTTCCATCTGCCAAAGCCCAGCTCAAATCCTGCTGTGAACGAAGTCTTCGGTGCCCACTCCAGCCCTGCAGCCAGCACTCCAGGCTTGATCCGCCTCGCTCCTCGGCACACGACCCTCTGGCTGGGTACCAACGGCAGCTCATGGGGTGGGGCAACCCACACCCAGACTGTCTCAGACTCCCCTGCCCTGCCCATGGTGCCCGGCACCGTGCCAGGAATGCAATGGAGGCTTGGGGGGTATTTAGAAGTCGCTGCCTGGGACCCGATGCCTGTCCCGGGGCAGGTGCTACCTGGGGCGTCGTAGCGATCCACCTCCTTGTAAGACACCGACATGACAGGGTGCTTGAGCTTCTCGCGGAAGTCCGTGATGGTCTGGTAGACCAGGAAGACGGCCACGGCCATGAGCAGCAGGTAGATGAAGATGAGCAGGACTGAGAAGACGTTCTTCAGGCAGGCCTTGCTGAAACGGATGCTGCTGGAGGCCGACTCACTGTCCAGGGCTGAGCAACAACAACATACACATGACCCAGAGGGTGTCTCCAGGCCCTTGACCTGCTTCACCCCAGAGGCAAGGCTGTCTGCACACCCAACCCCCCCACCCCAAAGCCCAACACCTGGCACCCATCAACATACACCACACTCCTGCTCTGCCAGGATGGGGACCCGAGCTGGAGGAGACTCCCCCAGGAGACGCTTTCAACCCAGCATGGGCACTGCCCACATCTGAGCAGCCGAATCAGTGTGCCCTCCTCTGCCCTGAAGCCCCTCTCACCCCAAGCCTGGCCTGAAGCACTGTTCTCCCAATGGCTGCCTCCTAATTCATCCTTCAGGTTTCAGTTTAGAAAGGCATGTCCTCAAGGAAGCCCCCTCGACCCCGTAACTTGATTGGCACCCGTTTCTCAGTGCTCCCAGGACACCCTATGGCCCTTGTTATCACTCTGCAATGTCACCGTCTACATGTCTCTTTATCCCCCAGGCTGTGAGCTCCACGTGGGTGGATACGGGGCCATTCTTGTCCACACTGCACCCCTAGCCCTTCATGCGATGCCTGGAATACGGCAGGCCTTCTGTAACTAAATGGTGAATGACTGCATGTGTCCTGAGGCCATCCCCTCCCCAAAAGCCCTAAGGTGAAGACTTAAGACAGGGTGACAGTGTTTGGAGCAGGGCGGTCAAGGAGCTAAGGCAGTTAAAGAAGGTCATAAGGATGGGCCCTAATCCAATAGCACGAATGACTATAAAGAAGAGGAAGAGCCCAGTGGCATTTTTCACAGAAACAGAACAAAACATTTTCTATTTGTATGGACACACACAACACCCTGAACAGTCAAAACAATCTTGAGAAAGAAGAACAGAGCTGAAGGAGTCACACCCCCTGACTTGAGACCATCAGCTCAGTTCAGTTCAGTTCAGTCGCTCAGTCATGTCCGACTCTTTGTGACCCCATGGACTGTAGCACGCCAGGCCTCCCTGTCCATCACTAACTCCTGGAGTTTACTCAGACTCATGACCATCGAGTCAGTGATGTCATCCAACCATCTCATCCTCTGTCGTCCCCTTCTCCTCCCTTTTTCCACCTTTCCTAGCAACTTGAGACTATGCTACAAGGTAATCAAAACAGTATGATATGGGCATAAATACAGAAACACCGGTCAAAAGAACAGAATTATCAAGCGCAGAAATAAACCCACACACTTGTGGCTAATTAATCCATGACAAAGGAGGCAAGAATATACAAAAGAAAAAAGAAAGTCTCTTCAGTAAGCAGTGCTGGGAAAACGGGACAGCTACGTGTGAAAGAATAAAATTAGAACATTCTCTAACAACATACACAAAAATAAACTCAAAATGGATAAAAGACCTAAATGTAAGACCAAATACTATAAAACTTCCAGAGGAAAACATAGGCAGAACACTCTTTGACATAAATCGCAGCAATATTTTTTAAAATCCACCTTCTAAAGTAATGAAAATAAAAACAAAAGTAAACAACTGGGACTGAATTAAACTTAAAAGCTTAAAAACGAAAAGACAATCTCATGGTCTAGGAGAAAATATTTCCAAACCACAAGACTGACAAGGGATTAATTTCCAAAACATACAAATAGCTCATATAGTTTAACAAAAAAAAAAAAAATCCAATCAAAAAATGGGCAAAAGACCTAAACAGACATTTTTGCAAAGAAGACATACAGATGGCCAGAAGGCACATGAAAAGATGTTCAATATCGCTAACTATTAGAGTGAAGTGAAGTGAAGTCGCTCAGTCATGTCTGACTCTTTGCGACCTCATGGACTGTAGCCTACCAGGCTCCTCTGTCCATGGAATTTTCCAGGCAAAAAATACTGGAGTGGGGTGCCATTTCCTTCTCCAGGGGATATTAGAGTAATACAGATCAAACCACAACAACATAATCACCTCTCACCTGTAGAGAATGACCATCATTGTAAGAGGTCTACAAATAATAAATGCTGGAGAGGGTGTGGAGAAAAGGGAGGGCCTATGGGCAATGGCACCCCACTCCAGTACTCTTGCCTGGAAAATCCCATGGACGGAGGAGCCTGGTAGGCTGCACTCCATGGGGTCGCTAAGAGTCGGACACGACTGAGCGACTTCACTTTCTTTTTTCACTTTCATGCATTGGAGAAGGCAATGGCAACCCACTCCAGCACTCTTGCCTGGAGAAGCCCAGGGACGGCAGAGCCTGGTGGGCTGCCGTCTATGGGTTCGCACAGAGTTGGACACGACTGAAGCGACTGAGCAGCATGCTACTGGTAGGAATGTAAACTGGTACAGCCACCATGGAGAACACTACAGAGGGTCCTCAGAAAACTGAAAACAGAATTCTATACGATCCTGCAATCCTACTCCTGGGCCCGTATCTGGAGAAAACTCTGATTCGAAAAGATAACATGGAGCCCAGTACTCACTGCAGTGCTGTTTGTAACAGCCAAGACAGGGAAGCGACCTGAGTCTACCAACAGGTGAATACACAGGGAAGACGAGGCACGCGCACACAGTGGAACACGGCTCATCCATTAAAAAGGAGGAAACAATGCCATTTCCAGCAACGTGGATGGACACACAGATGATCATATTAAGTGAAATCAGTCAGACAGAGAAAGACAATCATCACTAATATGCGGGATCTAAAAAAAAAAAAATGATACAAATGAACTTAGTCACAAAACAGAAATAGACTCACACACTTAGAAAACAAATGTATACCAAAGGAGAGAGCAGGAGGGGGTGTGGAGAGAGAGAAATCAGGGATGTAGGATTAACATATACACACTACTGTAAAAAAACTAGGTGAACAGCAAGGACCTGCTGCATAGCACAGGGACCTGTCTCGGCGTCAGGGAACAACCTGGTGGGCTGGAAAAGAATCTGAAAGAGAACATATATGCATAGCTGATTCACTTTGCTGTATGCTTGAAACTAACAAAACACGGTAAATTAACCATACTTTGAAGAGGGAGAGACAAGAAGGTGCAGACACTCAGAGAAAAAGTCACACATGAGAACGCACAGACTGAAAGCCAAAGGAAAGGGGCCTCGGGAGACTCCAAACCTGCCGACACCGGGGCCCTGAACTTCCAGCCTCCGTAACCGGGAAAAACATTTCTGTTGCTCACCAGCCTGAGGTACTTGCTGAGGACAGGCCGAGCTGAGACACTCCCACAGTGCTCCTGGAGGGTCTCTGCTCCTGAAACCATGGGCTCCCTGAGGAAAAGCCTGTCTCCTCCCCAGCAGCTGAGCACTAGGCTGAGGAGGAAGCCGGGTTGGAATGGAAGCCCCAGAAGGCACGTGCTTGGCTTCTGGCTTCCAACAGTGACAAGGCTGCGCGGTCACACCGCCCTTCTACAGAACACAATTACAAACTTGGACGAAATAATTTAAAATTATTTGAAGGCGCTGGAAAATGATCAAAAGCAAGCTGAAACTAAAAGAGAATCTACCCCTTTTGAAAAAAATAAACTGCATCCGGTGAGATTTGTAAACTTGCAGCTTTTTGCCTGAGGGCTCTGAACAGTATAAGGTGTGGTGCAGGGAGACAGTGGACAAAGTCCAAGGCTGGGGAAGCAGCCAGAAAGTTAAGGGAAAACTCTGAAAGGGAGGGAGCTACATGGGCAAATGAACTCCCAAATCTGCAAACAAAACATGCTCCAGTTCTCACTGAAGACCCCAGGAGGGCCAGGAAAAAGCAGCAGCTGGAAACCGCAAGATTGAGAATAGAGTTCAGCTGCTCTTCATGCAAGGAATATAGGTGATTAGAACTTGAGTCTTGCTAGTTTATCTACTTGCTAAAAAAAAATTCTTCACAGGCTCTCTCACCTCAGCGCTTCCACGATGACCAAGAAAAGAAGGAACAACGGTCGTGCCAAAAAGGGCCGCTGCCACATGCAGCCTACTCACTGTACCAACTGTGCCCATGCGTGCCCAAGAAGGCCATTAAGAAGTTCGTCGTTCGGAACATCGTAGAGGCCGCAGCCATCAGGGACATTTCCGAAGCGAGTGTTTTCGACGCCCATGTGCTTCCCAAGCTGTATGTGAAACTACGTTACTGCGTGAGTTGTGCGATTCACAGCAAGGTAGTCAGGAATCGCTCTAGGGAAGCCCGCAAGGACCGAACACCTCCACCCCGATTTAGACCTGCGGGTGCTGCCCCACGTCCTCCACCCAAGCCCATGTAAGGATCCAAGTCCTTAAAGACTGAAGAAATATTGGTTTCTCTGAAAAGACAATAAAATGGAAGTTATACTTAAAAAAAAATTTTTTTCCCCCACAGGATCATAAGAGAATTCAGAACTTCTATAATGTGTCACTGAAAATGTCTAGTGTTCAATAAAGTAAATCATTAGACATGCAAAGAAACAAGAAAATGTGACCCACACTTGAAAAAAGTAGTACATACAAACCAGCACTAAGATGACCCCAAATGTTGCAATTCACAGACAGGAATTTTACAGCACCTAAAGGACTTACAATGTATGGATAAGGAATGAACAGAGGAGAAGTATAGAAACTATAAAAAAAGAACCAATGGGGATTCTAGAGCTGAAAAGAAAAATAAATAAAATGAAAAACTCACTATGTAGTCTTTAACAGCGAAAGATGGCAGGAAAAAAACAAACAAACAAACAAAAAAACAGTGTAGTTGAAGTTAGATGAACAGAAATCATCCAATCTAAAAAAAGAAAGATTGAAGAAACATCTAACAGAGCCTAGATAACTGTGGGACGACATCTAGCAGTCTAACAAAAGGTAACTGAAGAGAGAAAATAGGTCGCAAAAAATATCTGAAAAAAGAATGGCCCAAACTTCCCAAAAACTGGAGAAAAAAATATCAATTTATAGATTCAAGAAGCTCAATACATGCCAAGCAGGATAAGTAATAAACCAATTCTGGGCAAATCATCCTGAAACTGCCAATGCAAAGGGAAAAAAAATCTTGAAGGCACCCAGGAAAAATGGAGGCGGGTGAGGAGCATATTACATATATTACATACAGGAAATTAAATCTAACAACAGGTTAATGTTTAATCAGAAGTAATGAAGGCCGAAAGACAATGGGGGCTTCCCTGTAGCTCAGATGGTAAAGAATCTGCCTGCAATGCAGGAGACCCGGGTTCGATCCCCAGGCTAGGATGATCCCCTGGACAAGGGAATGGCAACCCACTCCAAGTCTTCTTGCCTGGAGAATCCCATGGACAGAGGAGCCTGGTGGGCTACAGTCCACGGGGTTGCAAAGTCAGACACGACTGAGCAACTGACACCACTACTACAAGACAATGGAACATCTTTAAAGTATTGAAAGAAAAAAAAAATTCCATCAACTCAAGAATGTTTAAATTCCAGCAAACTAACCTTTAAAAATGAAGGGGACATAAAGGTATTTTCAAACACAAAAGCGGAGAGAATTCATTACCAACAGATCTGCACTAGAATGCATGCTAAAGAAAACTCTGAAATGACACTAGATGGCAACTCCCAGATGTATACGAAGCAATAAAGATCCCTGGAAATGTTAACTATGTGGGTAAATATAAAAAGCCACTTATATAATCTTAAAAATTTAAGGCTATCTAATGCAAAAATTATACAACAATACTGCAAATTTTCTAACTTTCAGGAAAGAAGCAACAGAGAAACAACCAACCTATGAGACAAACAGAGAACAATAAAACGGTGGAGCCACAGGCGACCGCACCAGCACCTGCAGTAAACAGACTGGATACCAGTGGAAAGGCAGAGACTACCACCAGTCTGGATTAAACCCAGGACCCAACCAAATGCCGTAATTAAGAGATGGACTTTAAATACAAAGACACAAGAGTATTTGCTCATAACTATCTCATTTTCTTTTATTTAGAAAGCACAAAAGCAAGAGGAGCATAGAACTACAAAGGGCCCTAGCTGGTCAGAAAGAAGGAAATCATTCACTCTACGCCCACAATCCAACATTGAGCACCAGCTCTACATGCAACACTTTGTGCTGCGTGCTTCAGGGAGATACCGAGAGAGGACCCAAGGGAGAAGGATCGATGGTTTGCGCTACTAGTGCAACAGAACTTCGAAGGCCCTGAAGGTGGAAACTATGAGATTTCCTTTCCTCAGAGGGACAAAGGGGAGTCAGGGAGCGGGCAGAGGTCAGCAGAGGCTTTGTGGAGGAGGCTGCGTTAGCTCTGGGACTAAAGCCCTGGGAGGCTTCTGAGGAAGGCATCATCTACTGTTCACTATTCACGTGTTTGGTGAACTGAAGACCAGCTCTCCAGCCCAGAGGCACAGCAGCAGCATGGGCTGCAAGCCCAGCTCTGCTGCTGACTATGACCACTCTGTGGCCCACAGCAAGCTATCTGGCGCTCCTAGGGCTCACCTGCTGCCTGTGAAAAGGAAATCATTTCAGTTTTCTAGCATTTCTGAGAGACGCAAATGACAAATTTGCTTCAAATGCCTGACAGAGTACCTGCCCCATGAATTACTGTCACTGGAGAGAGAGAATGTACCCTCTACCCCTCAAAAAATGAAGCCCTCAGCGATGAAGATAACAAAGATGAAGGCCATGAAACAACCATCTCATAATAATTAATGAGAAAAAATACAAGAAGATAAAATGGAGGTGGGACAGAATACAGTGTTTCACATAATAGGCATGTAATGTTTTCATGTCTGTTAAATGGATGAACAGGCCAAAAAACAGATGAATTAAGTTGTGCAATGCCAACTTAGCTACCTCTCAACTGGTCAGTACATTTCAGGCACACAGAACTAGAAACCAATTGATGTGCCTTACTATTAATGGCAAAAAAGTTAAAAAAATTCTTCCTTTACAGGAATGCCAATTCACAGAAGGGTTTGTGTGGTTCCTTCAGGTTGTGAAGAGCAGGTTACTCTAGCCAATGGATGTTTTAAGAGAAAGCAGGAAGCCCCAAGGAAACCCCTTGGGTAGCTGAGAGTGAAGCCAAGGCACAGAGCAGCTCCAGTTCTCCGAAAGGAATTAAGGCAACTCTTGCTCTCAACTTGTGTTGCCTCCGAGTCTACTGCTGCTGCCTCCTGTTACAAGGGACTGTGTCAGTTCTCCTCCCTCACAGCTTTGCAACCTGCCTTCTCGCCGTGCCTCTCTCGTAACTCTGCTCCATTTCACTCTCAAAAGTCTTTCTCTCAGTCTCGCATCCAGACCTTCTCCTAAAGAGTATCGTGTATAGGAAAGGGTTCCCCATTGGGCATGTCACAGACACGGCCCTTCTTCACACTCAACTGCAGACGGCTTCCTTTCGCTCAGGTGCTGGTTCCTGATCGGTCACCGGAAGTACGGTAGTCTGGGCACAGGGGCCTGCCCGCAGCCGTTTTGCTTGGAAGGCACCCCCAGCCCCTACGGTCCATGTGGGACCACAGGTTCACTTCAGAACAAGGCAGCTAAAAGCACACTCAATGTCTGAGTGGCTCATAACTGCAGTGGCAACAGGCAATCAGGGTGCTATATCCTAAGATCACAAGATGAGAGGGAAGGAACTCTGAATGACTGAATTGGTGCATAATAACATCTGAACAGAATCTTCTAAGAGTTGTTAGGGACCTAAAAGGCCATCTGGTCCAACTCCATACCTTGTGCAGCAATCCTGGCCCCGCAGTCATCAATGGACATCAGATGAGGGTCCTGGAATACTGACTCCTAGACTCCAAATTTAACTTCTTTACAGAGCTTTCATTGATCTACAAATTGGCATGTAATGTAAATAAAAAACCGTGGAACTGTTTATCATCCACACATGCTATGTGTGACACCCCAATGCCTCCTGAGAAATCTGTATGTCGGTCAGGAAGCAACAGTTAGAATCAGACATGGAACAAAGGACTGGTTCCAAACTGGGAAAGGAGTACGTCAAGGCTGTATACTGTCACTCTGCTTATTTAACTTATATGCAGAGTATTTCATACGAAATGCCAGGCTGGATGAAGCACAAGCTGGAATCAAGATTGCCAGGAAAAATAACAACTTCAGATATGCAGATAACACCACCCTTATGGCAGAAAGCGAAGAGGAACTAAAGTTCATCCTGACGAAAGTGATAAAGTGAAAGTGATTGTCATTCTTGATGAAAGTGAAAGAGAAGAGTGAAAAAGCTGGCTTAAAACTCAATATTCAAAAAACTAAGATGGTAGCATCCAATCTCATCACTTCATGGCAAACAGATGGGGAAACAATGGAAACAGTGACAGACTATTTTCTTGGGCTCCAAATCACCGCAGATGGTGACTGCAGCCATGAAATTAAAAGACGCTTGCTCCTTGGAAGAAAAGTTATGACCCATCTAGACAGCATATTAAAAAGCAGAGACATTACTTTGCCAGCAAAGGTCCGCATAGTCAAAGCTATTTTCTTTTTTTGTGTGTGTGTGTTTTAAATTTTTTTTTTTTTAGTTTTTTATTTTTTAAATTTTAAAATCTTTAATTCTTACATGCGTTCCCAAACATGAACCCCCCTCCCACCTCCCTCCCCATGCACCAGCCCCAAGCATACTGTATCCTGCATCAGACACAGACTGGTGATTCAATTCTTACATGATAGTATACATGTTACAATGCCATTCTCCCAAATCATCCCACCCTCTCCCTCTCCCTCTGAGTCCAAAAGTCCATTATACACATCTGTGTCTTTTTTCCTGTCTTGCATACAGGGTCGTCATTGCCATCTTCCTAAATTCCATATATATGTGTTAGTATACTGTATTGGTGTTTTTCTTTCTGGCTTACTTCACTCTGTATAATTGGCTCCAGTTTCATCCATCTCATCAGAACTGATTCAAATTAGTCAAAGCTATTTTCATGGCTATGAGAGCTGGACCATAAAGAAAGCTGAGAGCCAAAGAATTGATGCTTTCGAACTGTGGTCTTGGAGAAGACTCTTGAGAGTCCCTTGGACTGCAAGGAGATCAAACCAGTCCATCCTTAAGAAGATCAGTTCTGAATATTCATTGGAAGGACTGATGCTGAAGCTCCAATACTTAGGCCACCTGATGCGAAGAGCTGACTCATTAGAATAGAGCCTGATGCTGGGAAAGACTGAAGGCACGTGAAGGGGACAACAGAGAATGAGGTGGTTGGATGGCATCACCGACTCAATGGACAAGAGCCTGAGCAAGCTCTGGGAGTTGGTGATGGACAAGGAAGCTTGGTGTGCTCCAGTCCATGGGGTTGCAAAGAGTCGGACACAACTGAGTGACTGAACTCACTGAATGCTAGAAGTAGACATTGTTACATTTTACCATTATTTTTAAAAGGTGCTAGATATTGATAAAATGTCCCATGTACTCTTCAGTCAGAAAAACCAAACACTAGCTATTCTGTGGCAAATTGGATGAATGCTTTTCAAAAGTATGTGTGCCTGTGTAAGTTGCTTCAGTCATGCCCAACTCTGTGATCCTATGGACTGTAGCCCGTCTGGCTCCTCTTGCCTGGATTCTCCAGGCAAGAGTACTGGAGTGGGTTGCCATGCCCTCCTCCATGGGATCTTCCTGACCCAGGGATTGAACCCATGCCTCTTAGGTCTCCTGCACTGGCAGGTGGGTTCTTTACCACTAGCACCACCTGGGGAGCCCACACATCCTTCATATATATGCAAACTCACAGTAGGAGAAAGACAAAAAGAATGTATGAGACTTTCTTGAGAAAATTAATTTATGAGTTTTGTAAAACCCATAACAGAACTGTTTCAAAAACCAAACGTGCCCCAGAATGTATTGGTAAGTCAGTCCATTAAGAAGATGTGTGATGAGCAACTCAACTTCTGAAAACATCGTTGAGACCTTTATTCACAGGAAAGGAAACTGGCTGACTACCATAACCCTGCAAAACTCTACCTTGCAGACAGCACTGGGCTAAGATGCATTCAGATTGAGACGAAGAAATGAATTCTTTGTTTATCCTTTTCTTCTTTTTAGTGATGTGATGGGTTGGTTGTTTTAATTTCATTCTGGTTTTTTTGAGATATAATTTATATTCCATAAAACAGACCTTTATAAAGTAAATATAGTAGTTTTTAAAATATTCACAAAGCGTACAGTCACAACCACTATCTAATTACAGAACATTGTCATTACCCAAAAAGAAACTCTATACCCATTAGCAGTCACTCCATCTTTATCTTAGTCCCTGGCAACCAACGGTCTACTTTCCGTTGCTATGGACTTACCTATTCCAGGCAAGTCTCATAGATGGAGTCATACTGTATGTGACCTTTTGTGTCTGACTTCTTTCACGTGACAATGTTTTGAAGATTCATCCATGTCGTAACATGTATCCGTCCTTCATTCCTATTTATTGCACAATAATATTCCATTGTGTGAACACAGCATTTATCCATTCATCGGTGTATGGACATTCGTGTTGTTTCTACTTTTTGTCTATTACGATCCTGCTATAAGCATTCATTACAAGTTTTTGTGTGGACATACAGCTTTCATTTCCCTTGGATATATAACTAAGAGTGGAACCACTGGGTCATATGGTAACTCTATATTTAAACCTTTTGGGGAACTGCCAGACTCTTTTCCACAGTGGCTGCACCATTTTATTAATACATTTTCATCAGCAACATCTGGGGTTTCTAATTTCTCTACATCCTCACCAAAACTTGCTTATCATCATCTTTTTGATTGTAGTCATCCTGGTAGGTATGAAATTACACCTCACTGTGGTTTAGGTTTGCATTTCCCTAAAGACGAACAATGTTGAGAATCTATTCATGTGTTTATCTGTCATATGTATACCTTCTTTAGAGAAACATTATTCACATTCTTTGTCCACTTTTAACTGGGTTGTCTTTTATTACTGAGTTATAAGAGTTCTTTATAATTGCTAAATACAAGTCCTTTATCAGATATATGATTTGAAAATTTCTCCCATCCTGTGGGCTATCTTTTCACTTTCGTGATAATATCCTTTGGTGTGCAAGTTTTTCATTTTAATGAGGTTCAATTTACTTTATTTTTTCTTTGGTTGCTTATCTTTGTCTGTTCTATTAATATACAGTTGTTTCCGTGGAGAACTAACTAACCAAATGTTCTCAATTTGATTATATCCCTAATACAATAAACTGCTTATTCAATTAGCATGTCCGGTCTCATCTCTTCCTTTGAAAAGAATAATAAGCGGTTGTGCTTCCCCTGATAGAGAGGAAATGAACAGACTGAGGCTTTAACCACATTATGGCATCAAATTGCTTCCCACACAGAGTAACACTGGGAATACAATCCTGAACGCCGGGTGCTTAACTCGAACCTCGGCTGCTAAACACTCAGCATCCCTGTACTGTCTTCCTGTCTTGCTACCCAGAGCTCCAGCCCACCTCCTCTTCTGGCCTCCAAATGAGGACGCTTCCCAAGCTCATGGCCCTTCCCTGCTTATTCCACATTCTGTGTCCCTGGCTTTCTTCCAGGCCCCTAAACCTCCCGCTATGGGTCCAGTCCTCAACTCTCTCCTGTCAATCCTCACTGCCTCTGGGCCAACTCCACCCAGACACCACACCCACTGAAGCTTGTCTTCTCATCCAGCCACTTGGCTTCAAACCTCAGAATCTTCTTTGATTCTTCCTTCTCCCTCTCCCCCACATCAAAACAGGCTATCATATCAGCCTCCTGCCTCTGACATGGCACAGTTGCCTTCAGTTCAGTTCAGTTGCTCAGTCAAGTCTGACCCCATGAACTGCAGCACGCCAGGCTTCCCTATCCATCATCAACTCCCTCAGCTTGCTCAAACTCATGTCCATTGAGTCAGTGATGCCATCCAATCATCTCACCCTCTGTCATCCCCTTCTCCTCCTGCCTTCAATCTTTCCCAGCATCAGGCTCTTTTCCAAGGAGTCAGTCCTTCCCATCAGGTGGCCAAAGTATTGGAGTTTCAGCTTCGGCATCAGTCTTTCCAATGAACATTCAAGGACTGATTTCCTTTAGGATTGACTGGTTTGATATCCTTGAGGCCCAAGTGATTCTTAAGAGTCTTCTCCAACACCACAGTTCAAAAGCATCAATTCTTTGGCACTCACCTTTCTTTATAGTCCAACTCTCGCATCCATACATGACCACAGGAAAAACCATAGCTTTGACTAGATGGACCTTTGTTGGCAAAGTAATGTCTTGCTTTTTAATATGCTGTCTAGGTTGGTCATAACTTTTCTTCCAAGAAGCAAGCGTCTTTTAATTTCATGGCTACAGTCATCATCTGCAGTGATTTTGGAGCCCCCAAAATAAAGTCTCTCACTGTTTCCATTGTTTCCCCATCTATTTGCCATGAAGTGATGGGACCAGATGCCATGATCTTCGTTTTCTGAATGTTGAGTTATAAGCCAACTTTTTCACTCTCCTCTTTCACTTTCATCAAAAGGCTCTTTAGTTCCTTTTCACTTTCCGCCATAAGGGTGGTGTCATCTGCATATCTGAGGTTACTGATATTTTTCCCAGCAATCTTGATTCCAGATGTGCTTCATGCAGCCCAGCATTTCGCATGATATACTCTGCATATAAGTTAAATAAGGAGGGTGAAAATATATAGCTTTGATGGACTCCTTCCCCAATTTTGAGCCAGTCTGTTGTTCCATGTCCAGTTCTAACTGTTGCTTTTTGACCTGCATATAGATTTCTCAGGAGGCAGGTAATGTGGTCTGGTATTCCCATCTCTTTAAGAATTTTCCACAGTTGGATTGCTTCAACTTAATCCAGCCCCACACCCTGCCACACTCACCTTCCTTAAATGCCCACTTCATTCCTTACTGTTCTGTTCTAATTCCTTTAAATACTGCTGCTCCCTAGAGAAAGGCCAAACCGCCAGTGCTGAAACTGCACCCCCAGTCTGGCCCAGCCTGGCTTTCCTACCTCACCTCCCTCTGCTTCTCTCACCAACCCTCTGTTGCAACCACCGTGCTTCCCACTGATTCTGAAATGTCCTATTTTCATTCCCACCTCTATGTGTTCGCACATGCCACCCCTCCTCTCTGGCCAGCCCTTCTTTTCCACCCATACATCACCCTTCCTTTGGATTAATCCTACTTCCTTCACCAACTAGCCCTTGCTCATTCATTCCTGAAGCCCCGTCTCTACCATTTCTTTGGCCTTTGTTCACTCATTCATTCAAGTTGGCTTAGATATGGTGCTTTCCTGCTCTAAATCCCCACCTCCCTCTCCCAGAGCACTGATATACACAGGGCTCCTAGACAGGGCCAGGCTACTAAGCACTGGAATTACAGCAGGAGTAGAGACGAGACAGACCTTCGTGCCTCACAGAACTCCGGGGCAGGCCCAAGGGGTTGACACAACTGAAGAATTACAGTCGATAGACGTGCCCTCTCAGCTGTGCTAAATGCTACACAAGAAGAGTAATGAACACTAGGAACGCAGGCGACAGGGAGAAACAGACCCCATTCGGCTGTTCAGGGCAGGCTCTGCAGGAGGGTTAAGTCCTTCTCGGGGTAGCCTGCCTTCTCTCTCCACGTGGCCTGAGCTCCTGGAAGCAGGCCACGTCTCACTCCCCTTCTTTGCGGTTTTGGCATTTGGCACGAAGATGAAGGAGTCAGTGAGTGACTCTGGTGGATGTCAGGCAGGAGTTTG
Source organism: Capra hircus (assembly GCF_001704415.2). Taxonomy (NCBI): domain Eukaryota; kingdom Metazoa; phylum Chordata; class Mammalia; order Artiodactyla; family Bovidae; genus Capra; species Capra hircus. Next base: position 69,809,002 of record NC_030823.1, on the reverse strand, counting down.
GGACGAGAAAGCCCCTCATCCAGGAACAACTGAGCCAGAGTCAGAATACATTCAGCGAGACAGGCCTGGGTTCATCCGGAGCCCTGCCATTCATTTAGTCGGAGCACAGTACTTCTCTGTGCCCGTTTGTCTATCAACTGGGACTAAACATCTCCCTCAGAACGTGGCTAGGAGGGTTATAAAGCAGTGGTAGAGTCTATACAGAAAGCCCCGCCCAGGCCTGGAACAGGAAAGCACCTAGCAGGTGTGGCTGCTATCATCAGTACCATCAGTTTTATTACCGTGAGGGGACTCAGAGGCACAGCACGGGCTCAGAAAGTTTTACCCCACATCGTCAAAGTCACTGCTGAGACCGGCTGAAGGGACTTCTGAGCACCAGGCTGTCTACAGTCTAAACAGGACACGCATCCAGCCGAGTTTCCCAAAATCACGGAAGGCTCTTGCTGGCCAACAAACTACCCAAAATCCGCTCTGCCTGGGGGCTGGCTTCCTGCTCTGCCTCGTCTTGGGCTTTGAGGCCCCAGGAATCTGAGGCAGAAAGAGAGGCTGCTAAGGTTGAAGGTCACCATGGCCATGTCCTCATTTGCCTGGCATTTATCTCTGAAAGGAAACACAACAGGAAACTTCGCCTTCCAAGTCTGGCCTCCATCCTCTTCCTGCTGCCTCCATCCATCCTCTTCAGCCTCGGGGCAAGAGGGCCGTGCAGGGTGCAGCAGGCAAAATAATGACCCACCACAGGTGTCCACGTCCTCAAGCTCGGAACCTATAATTACGGCAAGTTACAGGGCAAAGATGCGATTATAGTTGCTGATTATCTGACCTTAAAACGGGGAAAAGGGACTTTCCATTCAGTGGCTAAGAGTCCACCTGCCGATGCAGGGGACATGGGTTCAATCCCTGGTCCAGGAAGAACCCACATGCCTTGGGGCAACTGAGCCTGTGCGCCACAACTACTGAAGCCCATGTGCTCTGGGCTCTGCAAGCCGCCAACTACGAAAGCTCATGCACCTAGAGCCCATGCTCAAACATGAGAGAAGCCGCCGCGTAAGCCTGTCAGTGCAGTGAACAGTAGCCCCTACTCGCCACAACTAGACAAAGTCCACACGCAGCAACAAACACCCAGCACAACCAAAAAATGCACAGATAACTAATTTAAAAAAACAACAACAGGGAAATGATTCTGGATTACCTGGATGAGCCCAGTATAATCACAAGGGCTCTTTAAACATGGAAGAGGGAGGCAGAAGTCAGTGTCAGAACGAGCAGATCTGAGAAAGACCTGAAGGTGGAAGAAGGGACATGAGCTGAGAAAGGCAGGCAGCCCTGAGACGCTGGAAAAGGCACTAAAACAGATTCTTCTCTGGAGCCTCCAGAAAGGCATTGCGGCCTGCTGACCCCTTAACTTTAGCCTAGGGAGACTCATTTTGGACTTCTGACCTCCAGGACTGTCAGATAATAAATCTGAGCTGTTTCAAGTCACTAAGTTTGTGGTAATTTGTTACAGAAAAGATAGAAACTAATACACAAGGCTTTCAAAACCTTCTCCCTAGGACCTCAGGGCATTGTCTCCCTCGGAGGCAATGTCCGGAGTCAGAGTCGGGGCAGTCCTGCTACAAGCTTTAGCACACTGGAATTTAACAGAAGGATGCGTTATTTTTTTTTAATTACAGGTGCAGTAGAAAGCATCTGGGGTCAGACAGCACCTGATGCAGTCAGTCTGCAGGCCAGCGTCAAGATTCTCCCACAATGCACTTAATCTCCCTGAGCCTTAGGGCCTCAAGTGGAATCAAGAGGATGACCGCCTCACAGGGCTGTCATGAAAATTAGATGGGCCATGGGGATGACAGAGCCTGACCCAGGGGAAGCAGTCAGTAAATGTTAGCCGCCCTTCCTGCCTGTTTCCTTCTACAAAGTCTTCTCTAAGGATTAGGCACAATCACAGAATTTCCAATCCCATCCCCACCCCTCCAAATATGGGAATCCAGAGGAGCAGAGCCCCACCCCCCTCAATCCACCCAAGAAGCTGGAGTCAGGCAGGACTCCACTCACTCACTCACTCACTCAGGCATTCATTCCACAAATCCTTATTGCACGGCCAGAGCTAAATGGGGAAGCAAAAGGGACTGGTCTCCACCTTGGTGGGGTTTATAGTCTAGTAGACTACACAGACATTAACCCAACAGTCAGGCAAACTCCTACACCATTCCATCAGCCACAGTTCCAAGCCAGAGACGCAGAGGTCACCAGTCACAGTGGATGTGATCTAGCCAGGCAGTCAGACAAGGCTTTGCAGGAAAAAAAAAAGAGTGAGCTGACAGCTGAAAGATGATTACGCATTAACTAAATGACAGACAGAAGAGAACTCCAGGCAGAGGAATAAAACAACCAAAAAGCCTGGAGCGAGGCCTGAAGAAAAACGCCAGCAGGGTCAAGGGGCAGTGAAAGCGGGGAAGCGGGGAAGGAAGGAAAAAAGAATGACTCTCAGGTCCCACTGGGTGGTGATGGCATTGTCCCTGGAAACAGGAAACACTGGGAGAGGGTCAAGCTGGCAGTAGGGAAACCATGAGGTCAATTTTGGACATGTGGAGTTCGGGGGAACTTTGGGACATCTCGGCAGAGCCATCTCCTGGGAATCAGGGTACACAGCATATGTAAAAAAGGTACCTCTGGGCCAGAGATAAAACCACGGCAGACATGTGTGTGCACACAGTGACTGAGGCAGGGGAGGGGGCCTGGGCGAGGCCACCCACCAGAGACTGAGGGAAGGGGGCCTCTGAACGAATATTTAACACCCAAGAGCGGGAGGGTGACTGCAAAAGAGGCTGCAAGGAGTGGTCTGAGAAGCACAGTGCCACATTATGGAAGCTAAGGGAGCAGAGTGTAGGCAGGAGGAAGAGGTGGTGGAGGTACCAGAGGTTGTCACTGCCAGGCTCTGCAGGATGCCACCTTACTGATGGGACCAGCTAGCTGGGCGACGAAACTGGAGAGGCCTCTTGTCAGAGACGTGAGCCTACCAGATAATCTCCCAGAGGGCCCTGGGAAGTGACCCAGGTATCAGAGGCTCAACTGCTGACAGCTTCCCAGGGAAAAAGAAAAGCAAAGAACCAAAGTCCCGGCCATTGTATCCAATATGCACGGCTGCAAAACGACGGTGATACTGGAGATCCAACACCAGGCGGGACCACCCCTCTGACACAGGTGTCTGGCTGGACTGGGGCCTGCAGCTGCAGCAATGGCTCAGCACCGGGCACGTCCACCCCCAGCGCTGAGTCCACTCACCTGGTAAGATCCCTGGACCCTGGACCTTGACCGTCTCCTTGTCCCGCTCGTCCGCTTGCTCTGAGTTCTCAACCACCTGATCCAACTCCTCACTCAGCTAAAAGGAGGAACAAAGAGCACAAAGAAGTCAGCTACATCAGCTTTGCCTTTCTAGACTAAAACAAGAAAGCAGAGGCTTCTTCTCACTTAATTATCAAAAAAAAAAAAATCACACATTGCAGGGTATGTGCATGCGTGCACGTGAAGTCGCTTCAGTCCTGTCTGACTCTTTGCAACCCCATGGACGAGCTCCTCTGTCCATGGGATTTTCCAGGCAAGAATACTGCAGTAGGTTGCCAGGCCCTCCGCTAGGGGACCTTCCCATCCCAAAGATCGAACCGTGTCTCTTTAGGTCTCCTGAATACCCAGGAATAGAACCATGTCTCTTTACGTCTCCTGATCAGGCAGGTGGGTTCTTTACCACTAACACCATCGGGGAAGCCCATGATGCAGGGTATGTTATACCAGCTCTACAGATGAACACAATGAAGTTCAGGAATTTCAAATAACTTCTTATATGTTAGTCTTCCAGGGCTACCACCACAAAGCACCACAAACTAGCTGGCTGAAAACAACAGGAATTAATTTATCCCCTCATAGTTATGGAGGCTAGCAAGCTGAAGTCAAGGTGGTCGCAGGGCTGGTTCCTTCTGAAGGCTGAGGCGGAGAACCTCCTCCCACGCCTCTCTTCCAGCTCCAGGTGATGCCAGCAACTCCGCGTGCTTCCTGGCTTTTAGGTGCACCCGCTCTCCAGGCCGTCTCCACCTTTACATGGAGTCTGTGTCTCCACACGGTCATGCTTCTAATAAGAACACCGAGCAGGCTGATGAAGGGCCATTCTCCTCCAGCACAACCTCGTCTTAACTAAGTACATCTGCAATAACCCTCTTTCCAAATAAGGTCACTCTCTGAGGTGCTGGGGGTGAGGACGTCGATGTATCTTTTCAGGAAACACAATTCAACTCACAAGACTTTCCATGGCCACAGAGACAGGAGCCAAATCCAAGTTAGTCTAGTTCCAAAACCCACGCTCTTAGTCACTTTCCGGAAGAGGAGGAAATGCAAGCTTAGCGTCTGCTCAGGCAGACGATGGAACAGTGAAGTTGGCGTCAGAGCTAAAGTCCACCAACTCAGGCTGCAAATGCAGAACAAAGTGGGGAGGGCAGGCCACCCCAGAGACAGGTGCTAATTAGCAGCCTAATAGCAGGCAACCTCCACCTCACTTCCTCAGTGTTCTCACCTGTCAAATGGGGACAATGAACAGTGGTAACCAACAAGGCTCCACAGTATTAAGAAGAGCAAGAAACACCAGGACCAGAGTGTCTCACTCCAGGTGGCAGCCAGCAGTCCCCTGGATTGGAAGGGTGGGGGCAGGGATAGATTTTCCCAGTATTTTCTTAGGTTCCCAGTGTCAACACTCAAGGTCTCAAGATTTTTTCTTCTTTTTTTATTTTTCTCATCTTTTCAAAAATAATTTTACTTATTTATTTCTGGCTGCACTGGGACTTCACTGCTGCTCAGGCTTTTTCTCTAGTTGAAACAAGTGGGGGCTCCTCATCGCAGTGGCTTTGCTTGTTCCAGATCACAGGCTCCAGGCGCGCTGGCTAAGTTCTTGCCGTGTGTGGGCTTAGCTGCTCCCTGGCATGTGAGATCCTCCCAGACCAGGGACTGAACCTGTATCTCCTGCATTGGCACATGGATTCTTAAACTCTGGACCACCAGGAAAGTCCCTCAAGACATTTTCATTAAAAATTCATCTCTAGGAGACTTGAGCTAAAATAAAGCTCCTACGTACCTAATACTCTTCCATCTCCTCCTCCACGCCTGACCTTTTAGAATCAGAGAAAACTAGTTCAAACTCTTCCAAGCCCAAAAGAAAAGGAAAACCAACACGTGAAAGAGGGCTAGGAGCTTAAAGAACATACCACAAGAGCCAGGACCCCAGTGGGAACACAGACCAAGAGGGCCCCAGGGCTCTCGCTGGCCAAAGGGAAAGGGAGGTACAAGTCCTGGAAAGGCCCAGCACTCTCAGATCCAAGCTTCACACAGGTTCAGCCTATAACCCTAACAGGCTCCTAACCCAGCTCCCCTCCTGACTACCTGAAGCCATAATAAACCCACCTCCTTGCCCGGCCCTGGCCAAGTTCTCCAGCATGATGCCTCCAAGAAAGAGTCAGGAGGCCGCCTTCTTCTGAAGGTGAGAGACAGGACCTTCAGAATGGGCCACTGAGGAAGGCAAGGGGAGGGGTCCTTCCAGTATCTCCCACCATGGGGAAATAGAAACTGAATCCACCCTTGGCCTTGACCCTGCAAGCAGGATAACTGCCTATGTTTTGGCAAACGTGTTAGGAGCCCTGCTTGAGAAGAGGACGGTAGAGTTTATGTGCAGATGAGGGACAGGGTCCTGTAAACCAGGACCCCAGTGCTTCCCAGAAGCAGGAGCTGCCCACGCCCTGTTAACAAGAACTAGCATTCACTGAGGGGCCACTACTGCCAGGCACTGAGCTAAGCACCCTACATACCAACTCAGCTAATCCTCACAGCCCCATGAGATAAGGACTACCATTAGCTTCATTTTACAGATGAACCGGAGGCTCAGAGAAGTGACTTGACAAAAGCCACACAAATGGCAAGAGGTGAGGCAAGGATAGGAACTCGGGCTTTTTGACTTAAAAGTCCTAGCATTTGAGGATTCCCTGGTGGCTCAGTGGTGAAGTATATATCTGCCCATGCACGGGTACGACCCCTGGTTGGAGAAGATTCCACATGCCAAGAACAACTAAGCCCGTGCACAGGTGCTGAGCCTGTGCTTTAGAGCGCAGGAGCCACAACTACTGCGCCTTCACGGCCTAGAGCCTGTGCCCAGCAGCAAGAGAAGCCCCAGCATGAGAAGCCTGTGCACCGCAACGAGCAGTAGCCCCCACTCACCGCAACTAGCGAAAGCCCGCGCATCCACAACCCGGCAGAGCCAAAAATAAATAAATAAATAAATTTTAAAGTCGTAGTATTTATCCATTATGCTCTATTCCCTATAAACCTGAAAACTTGCAGAGTCAGGAAAAGGCACAACTCATTCCCCAGGATTCCTCTACTGTCTTGGGTACAGAATCTAGGGGCCACAAAATCCCAAGCACTGACTAAAATCCAACAGGCTCCTCTGGGATAAAGGAAATGGTAGGAGAAACACAGAAATTTGTCCCAACATCAGATTCTAGCTCAGATCCTACATTAAAAAATGGCAAACCTCAGGCAAATATATCATCTGTTTTCAACTTGACTTCCCTTTTTACTATAGAGCGAAGCCATCTGCTTTACAGACTCCACACAGTATCATTTACAAAGGGTGAAATGTACATGAGTATTGATCAGTATTGCTCAAGGCAGCAGCAGCTCACATGAGAGGGACTGACAGAAACTTCAGACTAGTCTGGAAAATCAGACTGCATGGAATACGTGAGATCTGAGATCCCTCCTTGTAAAATAAGGGAATTTTAACCAAAGGACTTGAAGCAGCAGCATGAGTACAAGCATAGCAGGAGCACATTTTGAAATGGTGAGTTTCCAGTGTGGTCAGAACCTAGGTGGGTGAGGAGATGATGACGGGATAGGGCTGCAGGGCTGTCAGAGCTTGTGAAGAAGTCTGGACTGTTCTGGGCAGACCAGTGGCAGCTTCAGGTGTAGGTATAAAGGGATGCTCTGGAATCAGGGTAGTGAAGTGAAAGTCGCCCAGTTGTATCCGACTCTCTGCGACCACATGGACCATACAGTCCATGGAATTCTCCAGGCCAGAATACTGGAGTGGGTAGTCATTCCCTCCTCCAGGGCATCTTCCCAACCCACGGATGGAACCCAGGTCTCCCACACTGCAGGCAGATTCTTTACCAGCTGAGCCACAAGGGAAGCCCAGGATTAAGGTAGGACCCTGAACAAATGTGCACAGTATGGGAGACACCAAACAGGGAGAGGTGATCAGGGCAGAATCAGGGACTCAAACCTGAGGATGGAAGATGTAACCTGCCTGCACTTGCCAAGGGAGGGGGGCACGGTGAGGGGAGAGCACCGGAGATGACCAGGGTTTGGGACCCTCGAGGAGGAACAGGAGAGCTGGAGTCAGGAGGAGAAGCTGGTCTGGGGGAAGAGATGGAACCGCTCGTCGGTAGCTCAGGACAGGCAAGAAAAGAGACAAAGAACTGGAAAGTGAGAGTTACAGTCGTGGGAGGAGGTGAGACAGGAGAGAGAAGCGGAGCGGAGCGAGAAGCAGCTCTGTGGGAGAAAGCACATTTTCAAAGCTTGCTGGCCATCCGAACGGGCTGTGATGATCGCTACCGCTAGCAGCTGAGGGGCCACGAGGCCCTGGGCATGGAGGTGAGCTGCCGCCCAGCGCGCCTCTACTCCGGCCGGGGAGAAAGAAGGGCGTGGGTTCTTCCACTTGTTGCAAAGAACCCCACGGTCCTCGAGGCGACCCGGAGTGCTGCCCGGCGGGCCGCGCTGCCGCCCGGGTCCGGACGAGGCTTTTAATCAGTCACCGGCTGGTTACGGGTCGCGGCTCCGGGGCCCCGGGGCTCCATCCTTCGGCCCAGCCACGGCCGCGTCCGGAGGAGGCTCCGCGCCCCGCTTCCTTCCTGCTCCGCCGCAGCTCAGCACGCCGAGGGACCCCTCCCCCGACCGCTCCTCGGCGGCGCGCTCTGCCCACCCGGAAGCCCCCCACCCCGGGCACCCCAGAAAACGCCCGGACCCTCGAGACCCGCTCCGCCTCGCGGCAAACTGTGCTGCAGCGCCCTCCCCGCCACTGCCGTGCGTGTACCTCTTGGTAGGATGTGGAGAGCTCCTGGCGGATCATGGCCCTGACCGGAGCTAAGGCACAGCTGAGCCCGCTCGAGTTCGCGAGAGGCAGCTCCCCGAGAACCGCCGCCGCAGCCCGGAGATCCGCCGGCTCTAGGCGGCGACGCGAAACCTGTTCGGAGGGAGGAGCGGCTTCGGGACCAAGGCGGAGCCGCACTCGGCGCATGCGCCTCGCGCCCCACGAGAGCCGGAGCCGCGGAAGGCCTGCTGGAAAATGTAGTTCTGGGCGGAGGACGGTTCTGTTCAGTCGCTCAGTGGTGTCCGACTCTGCGACCCCATCGACCGCAGCACACCAGGCCTCCTTGTCCATCATCAACTCCCAGAGTTTATCCAAACTCTTGTCCATTGAGTTGGTGATGCCATCCAACCATCTCATCCTCTGTCGTCCCCTTCTCCTCCTGCCTTCAATCTTTCCCAGCATCAGGCTCTTTCCTAATGAGCCAGCTCTTCGCATCAGGTGGCCAATGTATTGGAGTTTCTGCCTCAGCATCAGTCCTTCCAATGAATATTCAGGACTGATTTCCTTTAGGATGGACTGGTTGGATCTCCTTGCAGTCCAAGGGACTCTCAAGAGTCTTCTCCAACACCACAGTTCAAACCCCTCAGTTCTTCGGCTCTTAGCTTTCTTTATAATCCAACTCTCACATCCATACATGACTACTAGAAAAACTATAACTTTGACTAGACGAACCTTTGTTGGCATAGTAATGTCTCTGCTTTTTAATAAAGCAGGTTGGTCATAACTGTTTTTCCCAAGGAGCAAGTGTCTTTTAATTTCCTGGCTACAGTCACTATCTGGAGTGATTTGGAGCTCCCCAAAATAAAATCTGTCACTGTTTCCATTGTTTCCCCATCTATTTGCCATGAAGTGATGGAACAAGATGCAGGGGACCGCGCTCCGCTTTCCTGGGACAGCGATGCCTGCGGGTTACCCCGAGCCACGCACGTGCTTTCCTCATCTCTTACTTCCTCTCTTTATTGGAGGGGGAAGGACGGAGAAGATGAGTGGAAAGTGGAACAAAGAGGCCAAGTCAGACGGGTAGGAGATCCTAATCTATAATTGCAAGAGGAAGCCTAGCCTGGTGGTTTATAACTGTTGTCAATATCTGCAAAGCAATTTGTTACCGAGCAAGTTCACGGCCATTACGCCTTTTATCCCAGGAGGAACCCGGTAAGGAGGGCATTTTTCTTTCTGTTTTACAGATGAGGAAACTGAGGTACTTTGTTTCAGAAAGGATTGGGAGAAGGCCATGAACAAATGAAGATTATTTAACCCAGAGACAAGTGACAGAACCCAGTTCTTTCATTATTGCTGGGCCAGACCCTTGGAGTCAGGACCTCTAGCTCCTCATCCTGGCTCTCTGCCCCTATCCCGCAGGTCTGAGCTGTCCTCTGTTCGCCTTAGAATGCAACTGCTAAATGCTACCTGCTTCCTAGATCCTTCTTTGAATCAAAATAGGTCATGCAGCAAAACCCAAAGGTGCTGTTTGCAGCAGAAAAAGCCTCCTGCCCTGAATGTGGTGGAAAATTGGGTATTTGCCCTGTAGCTGGGCAGACTCACATCTTCCCCTCCTCCCACTACCGGAACAGCTGTTCTGCGTGGTGCCCTGGGCTACTCAGTAGTGCAGCAGATAGAGGTTGCTTATGCCTTGGTGAATGCTTGCTCTGTGTTCCATGCAGCTGCAACTCTACAGACCCCTGCACGCAGCCACTCAGGGCCTCTTCCCTCCTCAGTGGCAACCATCGTAGCACCAGCCACATCAGAGCGCCCTGAATCTCCAGAGTATTCCTAGCAGGAGGCCTCCACCACCTCTTCTGACCGCTCCATCCCAGCCTAGGCCCTCTCAGTTCAGTTTAGTCGCTTAGTTGTGTCTGACTCTTTGAGACCCCATGGACTGCAGCACGCCCTGCTTCCCTGTCCATCACTAACACCCCTCTCACATTATTAAATGGGACAATATATATAGCACCTAACACATAATAGGCAATCAGCAAAAACGTGTTAAGTTTATGAATGGAACACTTATACCAGCCATTTCATTTAACAGTTGCTTACCAAAACAAATGGACAATAATAAACAATTCATTAAATGCCTTACTACATTACTACAAGGGGGGTTGATAGAACAAGTCATGCAATCATAGAAATTTAGAACTAGAAGGAACCAGAGAAGTCTAGTTCAGCCTTATCATTTCTCTCTACTCTGTTGGTATGACCAAATTGGAAAATGATGGGTTCCTGCATTCGAAGGAGATACTGATGAATACAATATTTGACATGGTTTAAATACAGTGTGGTCAGCACTGGGATACAGACATGAATAGGGTACTCCAAAGTCCTTGCTCTCATGGCTCTTCCATGCTAGAGTCAAGAAACAGACTATGTGCATGTAAATGGAATTTTCTATAGTTGATGTCCCTGAGCGCCAGGGTCCTGCCCCGGTGGATCCAGGGAATTCTAGCGTGAACAGCATAGGCGAGGAAAGCTTATTTATTTAGAAATATAAGATTAGATTAAGAAGAAATAGTGTAGCAGGAAAATTTAGTGGAGAAAAGATGCTGAATAACTTGGTTTACGTGGAAAGCCAATAAAGTTCCAGACAAGAAACTTGCACCATCTATGTTAGGCCACTGGCGTCCTCTTGAATAGCAGGGGGTGCCCCACCTTGGGCTTCCTCTCTTGTGGATCTTAGAAGCTAGGGCAAGTAAGTAGATGTGGCGAGCCTCCATGCCCCAGATGGGAATTCAGCCAGAAAATAGAGTAAAGAGAAGACACGGGGGAAACCAGTCCAGCAACTGGCCCATCCCCTATTGTCCAGAAAGGCCTTTTATACCTTTTTTTGTACATAGACATCAATGGATAATATAAAATTATGCAGCATCAGCAGCCCTGACTCTTATCAAAACCAGGCTTTCTTTCTGCATACCTAGTTGTATACACAAGTCTTAGGTGATTTACATCATCTTCTGGCCAGAGGGCCAATTAACATTTTACAGCCCTTTTCTAATAAGGGTTTGTCAACCAGAAGACTTATTTGTCTTGCTCCTCCCAAAGTCTGGTGCCACTCTCAGAAAGTACTAAATAAAATTACATTCTTATATAGCAAGGACATAAGAGGAGTGCAGTGATATATAACAAAGAAAAGTAATTAACTCAAAAGTCTAGTGTTGCTGACATCAAAACTACTACATTCCTATTTCTATATCCCTATTACATTGATTAATACCCTTCAGGTGTCTAAAAGATAAAGAATATGGAGGCCTGGCAGCAATCATTGAGTCAACAGTGAAAACCCATCACCAATATGATTTTTAGCTCTTAGAAAAGGCTCTGTATCTTAAGATGCTTTAAGCTTTGTGCCTCTTGTAGTTGGGGGGCTATAAACAATCCACAAATTGTAAAAGTCTCTAACTGTCAGGCAAGTTAGAGAGCCATCAGAGGGGTTTGAGCTGAGACACTCCTTTTGCAGGAGACTGTTACCTGAAGCCCTGAGTTAACTCTTTCCAGAGAGTGTCAGAAGAGTGGAAAGCACAGAACAACAAAATCAGGCCGACTCTGGTTTTTGGGGTACATGCTCAGGAAAACTCAGAGGCAACCCCTGAAGCTAGATCACTTCTTTGCGTTTTGTCTGGCTTCCTTCCTCAATACCACTGCCACGGGCAGGATTCCTCACGCTGGCTCCCGGCACCTGAGTCCTCTCCTCCCGTTTCCACATGAGCACACACCAATCAGGCTTTTATGTTCTCCACTCTGCTGAAAGGGTGCTGATTAAGGTTTGACCTCTGAGTTGTCAAATCAGATGGCCATTTTCCCATCCTCCTCTCTCTTGATCTATCGACTACATTGGCCTAGCTCTTCCACCCTCCTCCTTGTACACTTTCTTCCTCTGGCTTCAGGATACCACGTACTCCCATTTTGCCTCTCACCTCACTTGCTGCTCCTTCTCAAGACTCCTTTTTGCTGGTTTCTCCTTATCCCCTCAACTCTACAGGGTGGCCTTCCTCAAGCTAGGTCTTTGATCTTCCTTCTCACTCCCAAGGAACTAATAAAGTGGTCTCTTGTAGTCTCATGGCTTGAATTACCACCTATACCCTGCAAATTCCTGTTATGCGTTGAGTCATGTTCTCCCAAAACGTACGTGGAAGTCCTAACCCCTGGTATCCCAGAATGTAACCTTACTTGGAAATAGGATTGTGGCAGATGTCATTAGTCAGGACGAGGTTGTGCTAAGCAAGGCAATCCCTTCATCTATTATAACTCATGACCTTACAAGATGATGGAAGAGGATATTAAGATACACACACCGGGAGAATGCCCGATGCAGCTGTAGTCCATGGTAAGCTGTAATTCACCTGCTGGTTCAGGAGGCCAGGCTCCATCCTTAGCCTGGCAATGGGCAGTATCCCGAGGATTGTCAGCCACCACCAGAGGCTGCTGCTGCTGCTGCTGCTGAGTCACTTCAGTCATGTCCGACTCTGTGCAACCCCATAGATGGCAGCCTACCAGGCTCCTCTGTCCCTGGGATTCTCCAGGCAAGAACACTGGAGTGGGTTGCCATTTCCTTCTCCACCACCAGAGGCTAAGAAGAGACAATTAAGGATTCTATCTAAAGTCTTGGAGGGAGCATGATCTAGCTGACACCTTGATTTCGGACTTCTAGCCTCCAGAAGGAGAAGGCAATGGCAACCCACTCCAGTACTCTTGCCTGGAGAATCCCAAGGACGGAGGAGCCTGGTAGGCTGCAGTCCATGGAGTCGCGAAGAGTTGGACATGACTGAGTGACTTCACTTTCACTTTTCACTTTCATGCATTGGAGAAGGAAATGGCAACCCACTCCAATGTTCTTGCCCGGAGAATCCCAGGGACAGGGGAGCCTGGTGGGCTGCCGTCTATGGGGTCGCACAGGATCAGACACAACTGAAGTGACTTACCAGCAGCAGTAGCAGCAGCCTCCAGAATCATGATAGGATACATTTCTGTTATTTTAAGCAACCAAGTCTGTGGCATTTTGATATAGCAGCCTTAGGAACAGAGCACAATTCTAGTGTGAATTTTGTATTCCAAGTGAATTCAAATGCATATCACCAGCCTCCAGCTCTCCCCTGAGCCCAGGCTCACCCGTCCGGGTGCCTAAACAACTTCTTCACTGGATGTCCACCTGGCAACAGCAGAGGGTAGCTGTGACCAAACTGCCTGGTTCTAAGTCTCGGTTCTGCCACTTACTGAATGGGAATTTTATTTAATCTCTCTGTGCATCCATTACCTGCCATGAAAACCAGGAATATTAATACCTATCCCTACAGCTCTGAGAGGATTAACTGAGTCATCAGTTGGAAAGTACTTGGAATGCCACCAGGCACACTGTAAGGATATGGTGTATTAGTGTCAGTGGTTACTGCAAGCTTTAAGTGGAACTATTGATCTTCTTATCCCAAACCCACGCCCCTCTCAGGCTTCCTCAGTGTCATAAACTCCATCTTCCCATCTCCTTTGGTCAAACTCTGGAGTCATCCTTGGTTCTTTTCTTCCTCTTACACTCCACATCTAAACCAGCAAATCCTGCTGGCTCTACTGTATTCAGAATCTGGCCCCTTTTCATCACCTCTGTCATCACCATCGTGGTACAAACCACTAGCATTTCTCGTAGGTTATTTTCAGTTGCCTCCTAGCTGGCCCTCTCTATTTCTACCCTGGCTACAACCATGGCCAGTTCTCAACACAGCAGTCAGGGAGAGCCTGCTAGACAAAGGCAGATCATGTCACTCCTCTGCTTCGCCTCCTCCAAAGCCAGAGTCCTGACAGGAACCTATCAGGCACTATAGGATCTGTCCTGCAACGCCTACCAGGTCTGTTTTTCCTCCCCTCACTGTCTATCTCCTCATCTTAACATGCTGAGCATTAGAGACTGGCAGTGGCTGCTCCCTGTTCTGGGACTGCTCTAATCCTGGGAGCTCTATGACTCACTTCCTCACTGCCTTCAGGTCTTTCTCCCAATATCTCCTTATCTATATCAGTATCACCTCCTCTGAGCACCCTGTTAAAACAGCGAACCCCAGTGCCAGCTCATCCCCCTATGCCGCTTTACTTTTTGCCCTAGTATGTACCACCTTCTGAGTTTCTTATATTGGGTTTGAAAAATTGAATGTTTCCTGCTATATCAGTAAACAAGAATGCAAGAATGTCATAGTCATCAGCCATTCCAGCTCTCCCAAATGAGCCAGTAAGCTCTAAGGGAACTCAGGAAAGAGAAGAATGTCTGCCATCTAGCAGCCATCATACTGCAGCCTCTTCCTACGGAAAACCTTGAGGAAAGGAAGCATAGGACATGAAAATACCGAAACTGGCCCCAGATAGCTGAGGTGCATACGAAAGGAATGATTTCAGTGAGCCCAGATCTTGCATCTTCCCATACATAGAAAAGAGCTATATTCCTTAATTGGGTTATCTGGCTTTCTTTAATTAACAATCATCTTTTGATGTTCAGACTACCTGCCCTTTGTTGCAAAACTTCCATATAACCTGGCTCCTCCCCTCGCCTCCTCAAAGCAGCTATCCCAAGGTCACTTGAGATGCTATCTCCTGGGCTGGAAGTCCTAAAAAGTCCCACCGAATAAAACATAACTCAACTTTTAGGTTGTGAGTACTTTTAAGTCAACAGGATTTTTCTGTACCAGCTTCCAGAAAAACCCGTACGAACTTTTAGGCCACCAATATTTTCAGCCTCCTTGTACTGTTTCAGCTCCTTGAAGATGAGGTGCTTACGTGTTTGGCTCATTTCTGTGTCCCAGGGCCTCCAACAAGGATATGATTGGCAGTTGCTGGTACCCAGAGTAGTTGAATAAAGAAATGAACAAAGTAATTGCACATAGTGACCAGAGGTCTAAGTAAAGGAAAAGAGAATATGGGATGGCATAGCGAGTGCCAGGGTGGCTGTGGGAGGAGGTGCTGATCATGGGGAGTCCAGAAAGGCCTCAAGATGGTAGATTCCTGTGAGTTGAGACCTGAGTAACAAGAGGGTCATGATGACCTGCGCCCCAAGCCCATGAGGACTTGTACCCCAGTACAGAGGCCCAGGTTGGGACCCAAACAGAAGGCGGTGTGGCTGGAGGGGGCTGATGGAGGGGCCCTTAGGAGACAGTCAGATGGCTGCAGGAAGGAAGCTGATTCTGACTTCTGTGTTGGAAACTGTTTCTTTGACTTGCTTTTCATTGCTTTTGTTATTATACTTCCTGGCTTTCCTGGAGGACCCTGCCCCCTTGGCCTGACTGTAAACTAAAGTGCTTTTGTTCAGTTCCTCAAGTGATGGTTTGTCCCTGCCCATCTGAGAATAGAAGAGATTAACACACCCCTTCCAAAGGCTGGCCACTCCCTTGGAGATGTTTTACAAGACTGTAGACCCAGTAGAACTATACAAAAAAGATCTTCATGACCAAGATAATCACGATGGTATGATCACTCACCTAGAGCCAGACATCCTGGAATGTGAAGTCAAGTGGGCCTTAGAAAGCATCACTACGAACAAAGCTAGTGGAGGTGATGGAATTCCAGTTGAGCTGTTTCAAAATCCTGAAAGATGATGCTGTGAAAGTGCTGCATTCAATATGCCAGCAAATTTGGAAAACTCAGCAGTGGCCACAGGACTGGAAAAGGTCAGTTTTCATTCCAATCCCAAAGAAAGGCAATGCCAAAGAATGCTCAATCTACCGCACAATTGCACTCATCTCACATGCTAGTAAAGTAATGCTCAAAATTCTCCAAGCCAGGTTTCATCAATACGTGAACTGTGAACTTCCTGATGTTCAAGCTGGTTTTAGAAAAGGCAGAGGAACCAGAGATCAAATTGCCAACATCCGCTGGATCATGGAAAAAGCAAGAGAGTTCCAGAAAAACATCTATTTCTGCCTTATTGACTATGCCAAAGCCTTTGACTGTGTGGATCACAATAAACTGTGGAAAATTCTTCAAGAGATGGGAATACCAGACCACCTGGCCTGCCTCTTGAGAAACCTATATGCAGGTCAGGAAGCAACAGTTAGAACTGGACATGGAACAACAGACTGGTTCCAAATAGGAAAAGGAGTACGTCAAGGCTGTATATTGTCACCCTGCTTATTTAACTTATATGCAGAGTACATCATGAGAAACGCTGGGCTGGAAGAAGCACAAGCAGGAATGAAGATTTCTGGGAGAAATATCAATAACCTCAGATATGCAGATGACACCACCCTTATGGCAGAAAGTGAAGAGGAACTACAAAGTCTCTTGATGAAAGTGAAAGAGGAGAGTGAAAATGTTGGCTTAAAGCTCAACATTCAGAAAACGAAGATCATGGCATCTGGTCCCATCAGTTCATGGGAAATAGATGGGGAAACAGTGGAAACAGTGTCAGACTTTATTTTGGGGGGCTCCAAAATCACTGCAGATGGTGACTGTAGCCATGAAATTAAGAGATGCTTATTCCTTGGAAGAAAAGTTATGACCAACCTAGATAGCATATTGAAAAGCAGAGCCATTAGTTTTCCAACAAAGGTCTGTCTAGTCAAGGCTATGGTTTTTCCAGTAGTCATGTATGGATGTGAGAGTTGGACTGTGAAGAAGGCTGAGCGCCAAAGAATTGATGCTTTTGAACTGTGGTATTGGAGAAGACGCTTGAGAGTCCCTTGGACTGCAAGGAGATCCAACCAGTCCATTCTGAAGGAGATCAGCCCTGGGACTTCTTTGGAGGAAATGATGCTGAAGCTGAAACTCCAGTACTTTGGCCACCTCATGGGAAGAGTTGACTCATTGGAAAAGACTCTGATGCTGGGAGGGACTGAGGGCAGGAGGAGAAGGGGACGACAGAGGATGAGATGGCTGGATGGCGTCACTGACTCGATGGACGTAAGTGTGAGTGAACTCCGGGAGTTGGTGATGGACAGGGAGGCCTGGCGTGCTGCGATTCATGGGGTCGCAAAGAGTCGGACACGACTGAGCGACTGAACTGAACTGAGACCCTTTCACTTTACTGCCCCATTGCCTCTCCCTCTCTGTTCTGCCTTTTGACTTTAGTTCCTCATTGCTTCTTTCTGTTAGGTAGTTAGAATAGGAGGAGTCCAAAATGGCGGTGGCTAAAAGACAAGGAAGGGAAAAGCCTGCGAAAATAGAACAAAGGAAAGTCAAAGGAAGGTCCGAGGACCGGACAGGCAGAACAGCAGTCCTGGCTAAGCCCAATTTGCATAGGGCAGGCCCAGGGGGAAGAAAAAAACATATAAAAAGAGGAGCCAAAGGGCTCTCTCTCCCCCCACTCCCACCCCGTCCCCATGTGCATACACCTTTTCTTTCTCTCTCTCTCCTGCGCACTGGAGCGTTCTCCTCTTTGCATCTTTGGATCGACGTGCCATCACGCCTCGAAGATGGATTTTCCTGCTATTATCTAAATAAAATAGAGCTGTAACACTGATTTGTCTAAGAGCCATAACATGGTCCGTTTGAGACCCGAGAGCTATAACACAGTCTGTCCAAGACCCGAGAGCTGTGACACGCCGAGGGGGGCTTTAATTTCCGTCACTGCAAATCTTTGTTGTGACGAGACAGAACTGAGGAGCATACACCCACCTGACACTTCTCTCTGATCTACAAAAGAACCTGGCGTCCAGACCCCCATAAGATGGTTATCTTGAGGTGCTAGCCTGCCATCTTCTCGGTCTGCTGGCTCCCTGATTAAAGTCTCTTCCATGCCTCAATCTCTGGTCTCTCAGATTCATTGGCCTGTCGTGCGGCGAGCCAAGAGAGCTTGGACTTGGTAACAAGATGAGCGGGTAGAAGCCAGGTCGGTGGAGGCTGGGTTGGGCTGATCCTGGGCTTATTTGCTCTCAGATCCCATTCTTGCCTCTCCTGCTCTGGGTTACAGGGACTTGTCCTGAGGGCTGGGTTGGGCTGATCCTGGGCTTATTTGCTCTCAGATCCCATTCTTGCCTCTCCTGCTCTGGGTTACAGGGACTTGTCCTGAGGGCTGGGTTGGGCTGATCCTGGGCTTATTTGCTCTCAGATCCCATTCTTGCCTCTCCTGCTCTGGGTTACAGGGACTTGTCCTGAGGGCTGGGTTTCCACTGGGCTCAGCCAAGAGGAAGCTCTGCTGGAAGCCTGGAGCAGAACTGGGCAAGTGGGAAGCCACGGTTTTTCTCTCCCTTGTGCTCTTCCCTAGCAGCTTCCCTTCCACAGCTCTAGCCCCGAGGCAAACGTTGTGTGTGTGTGTGTGTGTGTGTGTGTGTGTGTGTGTGGTTCTAGCTTCAGTCAGGTGACCCAGGCTCCTAAGCTCTAAAACACTCCCGGATGTTACCAATCTTCCTGTTTCGCTAATCTCTGGGCTCCCTCAGGGTTGCTTCTTAGCCTCTTCCATCACCTATATAACCAACTCCCTACAGCACAGCCATAGAGTAGTTTCTGTTTTCCTTGAAGGTAACTGATTCGTTTGGGAAAACAAATCTGGGTTCAAGTAGAAATCTCTTGAATTTCAAGTAGAAATCTCTTCAATCTGGGAAGAGCCATCAGGAGGAGGCCTGGAGAAATCCAAGGGCATGTGAACATGCTATTCCATTACAGACTCACACTCAGCGTCTCTGGGACGGGGAAGCTAGATCTGATCAGTAGAAATTATAGGGAGTTTCCTTGGGCCCAAAGCAGTTCCTAACAATATAATTGTCGGGAGAGAAAAGGGCTCAAGTAGAGATGCTGCACCCTGTATGCCAAGGAACAGGCTGCATCAGGAAAGGGGTGATATTCTAAGGGCTTAGCAGGGCCTCTTCCTACCTGGAGACCTGGTGACACGGTGTAACGTGGATATTGCACAGCTTACGCAGCTTTTCACACCTGCATCACTTTTAGTTTCAGCACAGTCCTATCTAGGAGGTGGGCTGGTATGTTACTGATGTGGAAATTAAGATTCAGATGGTTTGTGGACAGGTCTTGTTTAGGCTGCTCTGTAATCAAAGCCCACTCTGTTGAAGAAGTACAGGGCTGAGAACTTGGTACAATCAGGGAAGGGAAGCACAGACAGGTGGTCAGGGGCAGACTCTGGGACATAGGGCCAGTGCTTGAATCTTAGCTCTTCCACCTACTGTGTGACATTGAGCAAGGCACTTAAGGTCTGTGCAGTTAAGTTTCATCATTTGTAAAATGGGTGATAATAACAGCTCTTACTTACTACATGGAATAGGATTCCCTCGTAGCTCAGTCAGTAAAGAATCTGCCTGCAATGCAGGAAACCCTGGTTTGATTCCTGGGTCTGGAAGATGCCCTGGAGAAGAAAATGGCAACCGACTCTAGTATTCTTGCCTGAGAAATCCCATGGATAGAGGAGCTTCATAGAGTTACAGTGAGGATTAAATGAGCTAATACACATAAAAGTGCTTAGTACACAGCACGCCCATCTTTGGTGGCTGGTTCTCCCAACCACAAAATGTTGGCAAGCCTCAAGAACTCAGTCCTTGGTCCTGCGTCTTTTCAATCTACATGCCCTTCCTGATGATCTCATCCATTCCGTGGCTTTAAATACAAACTAAATGCCAAGGGTTCCAAATTTTCTCTCTCTAGCCTGAGCTCTCCCTCTAATTCCAGACTCATACAGCCAACGGTCTATTTGATACTTCCACCTGGCTGTCTAAGTGTTCTCAGAGTGAACAAGCCTGATTTTGATCTTCACCCAAACCTGCTCCTCCTACTGTCTCTCCTTATCTCAATAAGTGGAGACTCCATCCTTCAGCTGCCCAGGCCAAAAACCCTTGGGGTCATCCTTGGCTCCTCTCTGTCTCTAAGACCCCATGTCTCATCTGTCAGCAAATCTTGTGAGCCACACATGCAAAACAAATCCGTGATCCACCCACTTCTCATCACCTCCCTTGATGGGCCAAAGCACCATCATCTCTCGCCTGGATTGTAACAGTAGCTTCCACTTCTGTCTCTTCTCCAAACAGGAGACAAAGACATTCCCTGAACATTTTAACTCATTCCTCTGTTCCATTCACTCAGCCTAAAAGCCAAAGTCATTAAAAAAAAAAAAAAAAAAAAAAGCTGTGAGGCCCCACAAGATCTGCCCCTTGCCTCCATCTCCCTGTACCCCCTTACCCCTCAACCTCACCGTCTACCCTTCTTCCCTTCTTGCTGTACCTCCAACAAGCAGGACACTCTCCTTCCTCAGCATTTCTGTGGTTTCCCCTTTGTAAGGATTGCTCCCCGCCCGCCCGAGCTACCTCCCTCATTTCCCATAGTGCGTATGTGTGTTCCTCAGTCGTGTCCGACTCTTTGCGACCCCATGGACTGTAGCCTGCCAGGCTCCTCTGTCCATGGAATTCTCCAGGTAAGAATACTGGAGGGGGTTGCCATTTCCTTGCCAGGGGATTTTCCCCACCCAGGGATCAAACCCAGGTCTCCTGCATTACAGGTGGATTCTTCACTATCTGGGCATATGTCCTCTAGACGTTTATACAAATACTGTCTTCCCTGGGGCTTTCCCCCCTCAGCCTATTTAAAATTCCAATTCCCAATGCTCCCTATTCAGTTGCCCATTTCCCCCCCCTCTCTAGCATCCATCACCACCTCACACTACTTTTGTCTATTTCACCCATAGAACGTAGACTCTGCTGGGCATGGATCTGCCTTCTCCAGCAATGTGTCTCCAGTGACCTGGTATGTGGAAACCCTCAAAAAGCATTTGCTGAATAAATTAAGACACCCTTGCACAAATGTTCAGTTCAGTTCAGTTCAGTCACTCAGTCGTGTCCGACTCTTTGCAACCCCATAAACTACAGCATGCCAGGCCTCCCTGTCCATCACCGACTCCCAGAGTTCACTCAGACTCACGTCCATCGAGTCAGTAATGACATCCAGCCATCTCATCCTTTGTTGTCCCATTCTCCTGCCCCCAATCCCTCCCAGCATCAGAGTCTTTTCCAATGAGTCAACTCTTCACATGAGGTGGCCAAAGTATTGGAGTTTCAGCCTCAGCATCAGTCCTTCCAAAGAACACCCAGGACTGATCTCCTTTAGGATGGATTGGTTGGATCTCCTTGCAGTCCAAGGGACTCTCAAGAGTCTTCTCCAATACCACAGTTCAAAACCATCAATTCTTCAGCACTCAGCTTTCTTCACAGTCCAACTCTCACATCCGTACATGACCACTGGAAAAACCATAGCCTTGACTAGACGGACATTTGTTGGCAAGGTAATGTCCCTGCTTTTGAATATGCTATCTAGGTTGGTCATAACTTTTCTTCCAAGGAGTAAGCATCTTTTAATTTCATGGCTGCAATCACCATCAACAATGATTTTGGAGCCCCCCAAAATAAAGTCTGCCACTGTTTCCACTGTTTCCCCATCTAGTTCCCATGTTAGCTATTATTATTTCAGGGTATGTCTTTGATGTGCCCCACCTTTGCAAAAATCCTTTGGAGACCCGAAATTTAAACACAACTGGGAAGAAAAAAATCAGCCCAAAGTAAAAATGAATTTAGAAAGTTGGGGTCCTAGGTTATAAATACATCTTCCTTGGTGCTGGAATGCTGGGCTGAGTCAACCCTGTAATCTTAACACAAGGGACTGCTGCGACACGTGCCACTCTTTGGCGAAATTTTCAGTCTGTAGTTTGTAGACCCCAGCATCCCAGCTCCAAGTTTCCAGTCCGGGTGGCCGAGCGCGGGACGCCGCCCGCGGGAGGCACGGAGTCCGGCTCTCGGCTCCAGGCTCGCGGGTCTCCCGGCCACTGGGCCGGCGCGCGCGGGGCGGGGCTCCGGGGCCGCGGGGCGGGCGCGCTCGGGCTCCGCCGCCCAGGCCGCCCCTGGCCCGGCTCGGCGCGCTCACCATGGCGGGCCCCGCGCCCGGGCGGCGGCTGGTCGCGCTGGCCCTGATCGTGGCGCTGGCCGCGGGGCTCCCCGCAGCCCGGGCCGGGCAGGCGCCTCGTCCCGCCGAGCGAGGTCCCCCGGTGCGGCTCTTTACGGAGGAGGAGCTGGCCCGCTACAGCGGGGAGGAGGTGAGCGCGGGCCGGGAGACTGGGCCGAGTCTAGCAAAGCGGAGACGGGGGCAGAGACCTCCCGGGAGGCCGCGGAGCGCGGGAGAGATCTCGGGGTGCGGGGGGGGCAGGCGCAGGCCTCGGGGAGCGCCTCCTCCCGGAGTCCCGGCCCCGAGCGGGGCGCGAGGCCTGCCCGGACCCTCTGTCCAGGCCTGATCGCCGCCTGGGGGCACGGGGAGGTCCCCAGCCGTCGGGGCGCCTGGCTCCCGGCTTCCCGGGCCGGAACAGCCACCCCGCGCCTCTCACTCTCTCTCTTTCCTGGAGCTGTTTCCTTGAGACGCATTTTGACTCTCAGTCAGTACAGTAAACGGAGAAACTTTTTTGTTTTCAGTGTGAGCTTCAGTTGGGGACGGTTTTGCCTCCTCCCGGGGAGGGAGAGGGGGCAGCAAGGCCTGCCCCTGGGCTAGGCGGGCGTGGGGGCAGACCCAGGGCTGCTCCAGGCTCTCCCTGCTCTTCTGTCTTCCAGCCTTCCTATTCCCGGACTCCTCAAACTGGCTTTTAGTACTGGTGCTCTTGGGGCTAGACCCGAGCTGGGGGAGCCGGCAGAGGGGGAGATCCAAGGTTAGAAACAGAGATATCCCACCCGGACAGCCGGTCAGCACTCCAGGATACCGCTCACAGTCACCTGACCATTCTGGTTGGTGGGGCCCAGTGTGATGGCTGTGGAGCCTACGAACAGGGTGCTGCCCAGGAGAAGGACCATGGGGGCTGGAATTAGGTCAGGAGATGGGGAAGAGTTAGGTGGGGAAATCAGGGAAGGATAGCGTTTCAGAGCAGATAGGAATCAACCTCCTGCTTTTATACTGTGAGCAAAGGGAGGCATGCCACCAGATAGTGGTAGAAGAAGGAAGCAACCTAATATTCTCTCGTTAAAACCCTCTGCTGTGGGCTCCCTAACCCCCAAGTTTAGTAGCCTTAGCAGGCCTAGGTTCACAAGAGGGACTTAGAAACCTGGGCCCTAGGTAATGGTGCTACTTTGGATATTACTGTACATAGAGGCTGGTTAGAAGCCTGAGTCACTGAGAATGCGAAAGGAGGGTGACGAAGATGTGGCAGGATGTTAAAGGACCCCCATTTGGAGCAACAGGGAATCTGTGCAGGGAAGAGTTAACATTGCAGGCCTGCCATCCTTAGATAGGCCCGCTTGCAAGAGTGGCTCTTGGCTTGGTGTCTGGATTTCCAGGGTGTTCTGCACTTCCCTAACAGATAAAGGGGGCTCAGTCTGGGCTCTTTGTACAAACTGTGTGTTCATGTTGAACAGTGCTGGGCAGACAGGGCTTGCATGGCGGACCCCCAGTAAAGACCTTGGGCTCTGAAGCTCTCCAGGGCTTCCCTGGGCAGAAACATACATGAGTTACTGCATTTTGTTGCAGGAAAAGAACATGCTCTGTTGACCCCCTCTTGGGAGGGCCAGCCTAAGAAAGTCCACAGGTAGATTCCTCTAGGCTCCTTCTGTGTCCTTTCCCCTTAAGATCCAGCTGTGTATCCTTGCTACATTGCTGTAATAAACTAGCTCTGAGTCCAACTCTGCCAAATTCTCTGAGTCCTTCTCATGAATCTCCAAATCTAGGGGTGATCCTAGGGACCCCCAGCACAGAACCCAAGGGAAGAAAGAGTTCTAAGTGGCTGTCATATCCAGCAGCCATGCCTAGGCTGCAAGATAAAGACCCTTGGTTTTTTATGCAGGTATTATTGATGGATGCTCAGCTGTGGGAAAGAGAGAGGGAAACTTGAGATGGTAGCAGGTTAAGGGAAAAACTGTTTCGGGTATGGAGCCCAGAGGATGTCTGTAGTAAGAGGGGAAAGAGGCAGTTCAGTGCAGCTGGTTTTAACTGCCTTGTGCTGAGGTTTGCCCTGGGTAGTTCTGGTTTATGCCTATTGTCCCGGGATAATTATTAATAGCATCGCCTTTCACTCTCAGAAGTGTTAACTGTTTGTATAATGCTCATTAGAGCATTAGACGTTTGAATCATATCTGGATTTGAGTCCCTTTGAGCAAATAGCTAAAGTCTCAATTTTTTTTTTTAATCTGTGATACTTGTTATCAGTCAGGGTTCCATCAGAAACAGAACCAGTTTAAAAAATTATCTATGTATGTATGTGTGTGTATCTATTGTATATATATATATATATATGCATGTATATATATATATATATATATATATGCATATATATATATATATATACTGGCTGCACCACATGGCATGCACGATCTTAGTTCCCCAACCAGGGAGCAAATCCATGCCCCCTGCAGTGGAAGCTTGGATTCTTAACCACTGGACCACCAGGGAAGTCCCTATATATATATATATTTTTTTTTTTTTTTAATTGCAAGAATTGGTTTATGTGATCATGCAGGCTGGCTAGGTAAGTCTGAATTGAGTAGGTCAGGGTGTCAGAAAGGGCTGGCAAGAAACCTCTGGGCAGGAACAGATCCTGCAGTCCACTGGTGGTATATTTCTTCCTCCTCAGGGAAGCCTCAAAGGCTCTTAAGGCCTTTCAACTGATAGTATCAGGCTCACCTAGATTATCCAGGATAATCTTCTGTACACAAAGTCAACAGTTGTATATATTAATCGCGTCTACATTAATACCTCTGTACAATACCTAGATAAGTACTGAATAAGGATACTGTCACCGATTCAAATTGACACATAAAACTGGCCATCATATTGGCTATAATAAGAGTTCCTATTCTGTGTGGGGGTTTTGTGAGAATTAAATGAGATGGTGGTGTGCAAAGTGCTTAGCTGAGGCCTGGAGTAGTCTTAGCACAGTAAACCTTAGGCAATCTTAGCTGGTATTAATATTATTATTAGTTTATTATTAAAGATACAAACAAGAGGCTGTATAACAGACCCGTAATCCTCTTATGCAGTTCAGAAATCGAAGAAAAGGAGCTTTGGAAAGCAGAAGGTTTTTTTTAATATCATTTGACAGCGAAACCCTGCCTGATCTGAACGCTTTTCGTAATGGAACCTTGATGGAGCTACGCAAGTCTATTTATAGACTTTATTTATCCTACTTAGTGTGACTATTCACCTTTATGCTTTACTGTGAAATGCTGATATCCTTGATGACAGGGTGCTTCCTCAGACCCCCGTAGGTGTTCTGGTATGTGCCTCATGACACCTTTCTAAATCTGACAAATTCTGAATTGCAAAACACATCTGACCCCCAAGAGTTTCTGCTGTGGGATGGTGGACCTTGTAAACAAGTCTCTCTGAAACATCTAGCGATGAGTCTCATTTGTATGATAATTATTTTGGATGAGAGCCAGGGCAGACCCTCCTGTCCCAGACTCTGCGGTGCACTTTGTGCTGAGAGCTCGGACTCCCGGCAGGGAGCTGCACAGAATCTTTGGTGGATGCTTCAGATTGGAGATCTCGAAAGACAGGGGTCCCAGCTGCTGGGGTCTTTCACAGAACCTGCTGTGTCCTGGAGGCTTCCCAAGTGGCACTAGTGGTAAAGAACTGGCCTGCCAATGCAGGAAACACAAGAGATGCGGGTTCGATCCTTGGGTCAGGAAGATCCCCTGGAGGAGGGCATACAACCCACTCCAGTATTCTTGCCTGCAGAATCCTCATGGACAGAGGAGCCTGGCGGGATACAGTCCAAAGGGACGCAGAGTCGGACACAACTGAAGAGACTTAGCATGTTCTGTTTTTCTAGATTCCACATATATGTGTTAATATACAATATCTGTTTTTAACTTAAAATTCCTCCAGAGTCCTTACCTGTCACTTAGGAACTACATTTTATTTTCTGTCCTTCCTTTTGAATACCCATAAATATAGCAAAAAGTAAAATGTAAAACCCATGGTTACAGCTGCAAGGAAACGGCATTGCTTGTATATTTCTAGCACCATAGATGGCTTTTTGAAGGACAAACTGGTAAAATATAAAAAGTGATTATGTTGTTCATCTACTTGGGCCCCAGAATTTGATATATTGAAATAGGCCTCAAGGAAATAGCTCAACACATTAGAAAGTGACTTGAAAGGTATTCGTAATGCTGCCATTATGGTTCTAAGGAATTGGAAACCATCCAGATAAACCAAAATAGAAGAATAGTAAACAAACAGGTACAGCATAACTAAAATACGATAGAGCTGTTTAAGTGACAGCTGTTTTGGTTATTTCAACACATGACAATGTTTGTATGAACTAATATTACCTATAAGAAGCAAAACATATCATAGCTCATTTGCACTGATTACATCCACGTGTGGTGAAAATGAGAGGAAATTTAAACCGATTTAAGTAACTTCAATATTCTTTTGAATTTTTATCTGAATAGAGCTGCTTCAGCTCCTGATTTTTCTTTAAAAGAAAGGTATTGCCATAGACTTGTCATGAAGCTTCGTAACTTTTCCCAGGTTTTGTGAGTGGGCGTGCTTCTGCAGGTAGGGTCATATGCTGGCTGAGGGCTGGCTGACAGCGGCTGCTTTGTAAATTCACCCACCGCCCCCTGCACTGCCCATGATGGGAAGAGACTTTACTAACTTGAGCCAAAAGAGCAGGGCTTTCTGCTTCCTCCTCATACCTTCCCTCTTGCTTTCTAGGAAGATGAGCCCATCTACATGGCAGTCAAGGGGGTGGTGTTCGATGTCACTTCTGGAAAGGGTAAGTGGCTTGCTTTCAGGAACCCTTACCTCTGGGGGGCGTGGTGGCCATAGTGGGCGCTCTAGGGGTGAGGGAGCAGAGGGAATACGGGCAAGTCCTTTCCCTCCAGAGTGAGTTCATAATTTTTTTTTTTTTTTTTTCTTTTTGGCTGTGTTGTGTGGCCTGCAAAATCTCAATTCCCCGACCAGGGATCAAACCCTCGCTAGACTGCCCGGGAAGTCCCTGGGCGCATCGCCTTTGTCAGTGCTGTGCATCAGCGGTGTTTCTCTAATAGTGTCATGCTCCTGCTCAAAAGTCTTCTGTGGCTCCCTGTTGCCTCTAGAGTCAGAGTCAAACTGGATGATTTGCCTTAGCAAAAACCCTTTACTTAGCAAAGGGTTGAGATCATGGAACACTGTAGAGCTCTTTAATGCCCTTTCATGTTTTCTGTGATGGAAACTATAGCTGATACCACGGAAGCTGTCTTGTAATGGTTTGTTGTTTGTTTATTTGATACCAAACCAAAGACGTATGGAAATAGACTTGGCTTCCATGAGCATTTAGGCAGACAGAACATTCCTCTTGTTTACATTTTAGATATTTTTAAGAGATTGTTTTCATCTTATATTTTTAGAAAAGTTACCTGTTGGCCCAGCATGTATGATTTATTCCATATTCTGAACTGTGGGACTCAAGCAGATGGCTGGGGTGGCTTGTTGGACTTCCTCTCCTCACTGCCGACCCTCCTCTCAGGCCGGGGTCTCTCTAGGATTGGGGGGGTTATTGGAAGCCCCCCCACACCCCCTCCTAGCTGCTCTGTGCACACCCGCTCATATCCTCTTCTGTCCTCCCCACTGCAGAGTTTTATGGACGAGGAGCCCCCTACAACGCCTTGACCGGGAAGGACTCCACCAGAGGGGTGGCCAAGATGTCCCTGGACCCTGCAGACCTCACCCATGACACCGTGAGCCAGATTTTGAGCCTCTG
Organism: Capra hircus; assembly: GCF_001704415.2. Taxonomy (NCBI): domain Eukaryota; kingdom Metazoa; phylum Chordata; class Mammalia; order Artiodactyla; family Bovidae; genus Capra; species Capra hircus. Next base: position 69,781,208 of record NC_030823.1, on the reverse strand, counting down.
TCAGAGTGCCCCACCTCCTTGGCCATGGCCTTCCCCCTGACACACACACCCTTGGGCAATAGCAAAGCTTCCTAACTAGTCGGTTCACATTCCAGTCCATTCCCTCTGATAGCCGGTTGTTTTCTTAAAGTAGAGATCTCGCTGTTAAGGTTCCTGCTCAAGAATCCTCCATGGCTCCCCACTGCCTGCAGAGTCAAGGCCAGACTCTTGGGCACTTGTGATCAAGCTCAGTGATCCTCACAGTTTGGCTCCCGCCTGCCTTGGCAGTGCCACCCCCCTTACAGTCTGCCCCCACCACCCCTAGCCCCTGGGTTCTTTGCTCTTCATCTCTGAGACCCACTTCCCAAGCCACTCCTGGTCGCTCAGGGGATGAAGCAGAGGCTCCCCCATGCTCATATTTCTGTGAAGGAGACAACAGCCTTAACAAAGACCATTTCAGGGTCATCTCAGTCATCCTAACAGAAAGGCTGGCATTCACTCCAGTGTCCCTCAGATGAGTCAAACTCTTGAGTGACAACATTACAGAAACAAGAAATTGTGGAGCGGAGAGGGTGTGCAGATCTATAATGAGGGGAGGGTAGAGAGTGGTGAGAGTCATTCCAGAGAGGAGGTGGCTGCAGACCGCACAGGGCGCCCCCCGCACCGCCTGGGAGCTCTCTGGACCCTTTCATTCCCATGTCAATCAAACCCCGAAACCTGATGTGGCCCCCTGCTTCCCCCATCTCCTCCCCGCCAACACTCACGAGCACACAAAAAGAGTCAGCTGTCCGCGATTTGATTTTCGAGAGATTTTTTTTTTCTTGCCTGAAGGAATATGGGGAGAATAAAGCAGGGAGGAGGTGTGAGAGGCCGGGGCCAAGTCCAATTCATTCATTCCCAACCCTGTGTTTCTCGGGCTTTTCTCCCCAAGACGGGCCTCACGGCCAAGGAGCTGGAATCACTGGATGACGTCTTCACCAGAGTGTACAAAGCCAAATACCCAATCGTTGGCTATACAGCCCGAAGAATCCTCAATGAGGATGGCAGCCCCAACCTGGACTTCAAGCCTGAAGACCAGCCCCACTTCGACATAAAGGATGAGTTCTGATCAGCAGGAGCTTGGCCCTGGGAAGGCGAGGTGAGGAGACCCTCCAACACAAGATCTCCGGCAAAACAGGCGTTCGCAGCCTCTGGTCACCACCGGCTCTGAATAGAGCACGCGTGTCACCTGGAATGCTGAATGGCTCTCATCACCCTTGGTCAAGTGTTCTGTTCACCCGGGTGTCCTGCCTGCACACCAGCGGGGAGGTCATGGTGGCTGAGGGGAACGCCTCCTAGGTGTCAGCGGGGGCTTCGTGGGCAGTGGAATTACAAGTGGCCTTTATTTCTTTATATTGTTCTATACTTGTCAGATTTTCTACTGTGGCCGTGTGTACTTTAAGCACCAAAATAAACTTCCTGTTTTCACAAAAGGAGAATTCTTCCCCGCAGGGCATTTCTTGGAGCCTCATTAGCACCACTTGTCTCTGCTGGCCTGCTTTCTGTCTCCCTGGCAAGCGAGGGGGCCAGGCGGCAGAGGCATCCATGAGATGTGGCAGAAAGGAGGTGCATCAGGAGGAAGGGTGGAGAAGGGGAAGCTGAAACTGTTAGTCGCTCAGTAGTGTCCAGCTCTTTGTGACCCCATGGACTTATCCCGCCAAGTTCCTCTGTCCATGGAGTATTCCAGGCAAGAACACTGGAGTGGATTGCCGCACCTTTCTCCAGGGGATCTTCCCGACCCAGGGATCGAACCCAGGTCTCCCACATTGCACTTTATCATCTGAGCCGCCAGAGAACAAGCCACAAGGGAGAAGGGGAAAGGGAGCTATTAAAGGGCCTGGCTCTTCACCACAACCAGGAGAACGTCAATGTGAACTGGCTTCAGCTCCACCTGCAGCTGGAAAGTGGTGAGGAGGGCGGGGGTTCCATGTGCGCAGGGCCTGGCCTGGAGGTCATTCCAATGACGGTGAAGAACAGGCAACACACTGAACTCAGCTCAGATTTCATAAGGAAAGACTCTTTTGAGGGTAGGATTTTTCCCTTAAGGGACTTCTGGCAGTGTCTGGAGCTGTTTTGAAAGGTTGGCTGTTACAGCTGTAGGATGTTATTGGTATCTAGTGTGGGGGGATGTTTTTAAACATCCTACAATGCACAGGACAGTGCCCAGAACAAAGAATTGTCTGGTCCAAAATGCCAGTTGTGCCAAGGTTGAGAAATTCTGCGTTAGACTCACCCTGGAAATTTTATAGCAGAGATTTTTTTTTTTTGAAACAAATTTCTTTGACACAAAACTTCCTCTTTTATTAAAACAAATAGCACTTACCCCTCAAGAGAGAATTTTATACTAAGCAGAAGACTCTCCTAGGGTGACTGTTGAAGATGCTGATTCCCATATCCCACCCCCAAGGCTTAGCATTTAGTATTCCTGGGATGCCGCATGGGAACTGCATTTGCAATGAGCTACCTTAGAGACTGTGATACACTTGGGCTCAGATGGACTTTCAGGAGCACTACCTCACCAGTCACCTCCAGGAGGACTCATCCCCATCCTTACCAAGGTCCAGGTTTGACCTTTGCTTCATTCTTTGGTATGTCCAGACTAATGGCGGACTCCTGGGTCCCAGCCAAGAAGCTGGGAGCTTACTGGCCATCCATGAGGAGTGGGTCTAAAACTTTTCAGGCAGGACTCTGTGGCCTGGAATTCAAGAAGTTGTTCATGTTGCCAAGGCGGTCTGTATTGGGACATTTTGCCCTGAAACAGATGATGTGTGAATGAATAATAATGGTTACAAGTCCTTGGGGACCCCCAAGAGATGACTTTCCTTTAATTACGTGCCACCAACTGCCAACATCAAGCAATGGAAGAGCCCCATCTCTGCAGGGTGAGCGAGGTCTCCAAGCCCAGTCCCTGGGGACTTTTCAGGACTCCTTTTCCCCCACTTCTCTCTTCCCCCCTCGCCTCCATCACAGCACAGTTTCCCATCAGGGTCTTAGGATCCCCACTGCTGGGGCAATTCTGCCTCTTGCCCTACTCTGCACTTCAAAGACCGCCTCCCACACCCCAGCAAGGGTCTTCTCTGAATACGACTGTGTCTCATCACCAGATTCCAGGTAAGCCTCTGTCAGGGCTGAGCACACAGAAGTCTGGGCACCCCAGACGGGCCCTAGTGGTGGGGTTAGGGAGAGGTGCAGCTGGGGAAGGGGATACAGCCTGGCCTGAGGATTTGCATCACTGGCATCTACAGGACACACACATCCCTGGGGCCCAAAGCCTGCTGCCCCATTTATCCCTTCTCCCACATTTGCTTGTCATGTCTTCTTCACTTTAAAGGTTTATATCCTCTTACAAGACTCAGCCGGGATGCACTTCTGCCAAGAAGCTTTCGCTTCTGGGGTCCCGTAGAGCTTAGCGCACACCTTGTAACTGCTGGGTTTTTAAAAACATTTTTATGTACTTATTTGGCTGCACTAAGTCTTAGTTGGGGCATGCAGGATCTTTGATCTCCGTTGCGGCACTAAGGATCCTTCGTCTGTGGTATGTGGCATCTAGTTGCCGGACCAGGGATTGAACCTGCAACTCTCTCCCCACCCCACCCCCGCCCCCCGCCCCCCACTGTGCTCTGGGAACTCAGTCTTAGTCTTCCACTGGATCACCAGGGAAGCCCCTGTAATTGCCTTTTGATGAGATTGTCTCCTCCAAACATGAAAGCGTCTAGAGTGGCCAAACTTGCCGGACTTTCTGGCTTTTACACTGAAACTCTCACATCCCAGGAAACCCCTCAGTCCTAAGCAGACCTGGGGGACAGAGCTGCACCAGCCTCCGAGGCGAGGACTCCTCCCAGCGGAGGACCCCGGGTCTAGTGGGGAGGTCATGCATCACCCTGGAATGAAGCAGGAGGAAAGGAGCCATGATCTATACCCAGGAGTGTGAAAGTGAGAAGCGAGCCGCTCGGTCGCCCCTGATTCTTTGTGACCCTGTGGACGGTAGCCCTCCAGGCTCCTCTGTCCATGGGATTCTTCAGGCAATGATACTGGAGTGGGTGGCCATTCCCTTCTCCAGGGGATCTTCCCAACCCAGGAGCTGAAACGGGGTCTCCCATATTGCTGGTGGATTTTTTACTGTCTGAGCCACCAGGGAAGCAAGCCTTAGGAGAAGTGAAGGTAAAGGAAAGGTGATGGGAGAGTGGATGGGGGCTGGGTTCTTAAGCACACAGGTTTAAGTTCAACCTCTCAGAGGGGACACTCAGTTCCTGGCCTATGCTAGGTGGTGGTGGTGTAATTCGTGAAGTCCTTCCCCAAATCTAAGTTCCTCCAGCAAGCGGCAGCCCCTCCACACTCCCCCAAGGGAGCACAGTCAGGTCCTCCTCCCCCTGTGTGCTCCCGCCTGCCCAGGCCTCCCCTGCAGGTGGTGCGGAGGCGGCTCCCGGCCCATAACCAGGATGAAGAGGCTTAATGCTGGATAAGCCGGAAGCAAGGCCCTGGAGCAGGGAACCTCATTCTCCATTTGGAAGACCATTAAGTATTGAATGTCCCATAACGGAGATCAGTGGAGCTGAGCGGCCCACAGAGGAGCTGGCGGAGGGGTGTGACAAGCAAGCCAGCTTCCAGAGGTGGGATCGTGCAGAGGGCACCCTGGCCTGGTCCCAGCTTGGACAGATGACCCCCAGAATCACACACCCTGTGTCCTTCAGGCGTCTGCTCACCACCTCATAAGCTTCCTGGAAAAAAACTTAAGGGTCTGAATAAAGCGGCCTCACCCTCTACACTGACTTCCTTCAAAAGGCCGCTCCTCAAAGCCCCAGGCTCTGGCAAGCATGGCCTGCCGGGGCTCTGTCAGCAGAGAGGCTTCTGGGGGATAGCCGCTTCCAGGCCTCACGCGGGCCTGCAGCTGCACGGGCGAGCAGGCTGTCCCATGGCTGGTGGGGAAGCCGTCCAGGCAGAGGTTGGTCCCGCTGGCCTCTGTCCGGGGCAGCGGGGTAGTCGCTGCCTTGAGGCTGTAGCGTGCTGTTCACTTCTTATGCTTCGCTTCACAGTCTGTCAGCCCAGCACATGCGGTGTCGGCTCTCAGTGCGGACTCAGCTCTCCCCTCGGCTCTCAGCCAGGCAAGCTGCTCCGAGCCATTCCCAACAGCAAGTGCAAGGACTTAACATCTGGGTGGCAGCCCTTCACCAACAGGGCTGAAACCAGTAGACCAATCCCACCCGCTGAGGCCCAATCTTCAAGGGTCCTAGGAGATGCTGAGCCCCAGCTGTGCACAGTGGGAATCCACTCCATAGCACATTTTTTTTTCTGCCGCACTGTGAAGCACTCTGGACCTTAGTTCCCTGACTAGGGATCAAACCCATGCTTCCACTACCGGAAGTCCAGTATTAACCACTGGACTGCTATGAAAGTCCCCCATAACACATCCTTGAACTGTCCAAACCCATGGATCATTTCCAAAACGTGGGTCCCTGCACACAAGCCCCTGCTCCATTTTTGCTTTCGGGGGAGAGCCCTGGTTAAGACAAAATTTACTTCTAAAGATGTTGACACAATCCCCTTATGCCAAACTTAGGTTTACTAACTACATCTGACCGTTGTTCAGCACTTTACGGTTTACGAACCTCTCATCCCAGTGACCATGGCTTACAAATCACTCCCAGAACTTAGTGGCACGAACCGGCTATTTTTGATTCTCAGAGATTGTGTGTGAGGAACTCTGACAGAGCGCAGTGGGAACCACAGGGGCCGTGGTGTGAACCGGCTATTCTTAGTGCTCAGAGATTGAGTGTGAGGAACTCTGAGAGGGCGCAGTGGAAACCGCAGGGCCCATTGTGAGCCTGGCTGCCGGCAGGAGCTCCAGTCCTCTCCACATGTAACTTCTCACAGCGTGGTGGCCGGGTTGTGCCTCCTTTTATTACCCAGCCTCAGCACCAGATGGCGTGACTTCTACTTGCCAAGGCAGATACAGAGTTCCACCCTGGCTCCAGGGGGCAATGGGCCGTTTTGGGAAAATACAATCTGCGATCATTCCTCCATGTAATCTATCTCATTAGATTCTTGGAGATGAGATGGTATCTTGTGTTTTGGTTTGCAGTACTTAGCTTGGTGCCTGGCAAGCAGCTGTAAATTACATTGTAGAGTAAATCATCTTGTGGAGAGATAGGGTCTAGCATCAGACTGACCTGGTTTGAATCCTGATTTCATGACTTCTTACCTGGATGATCCTGGAGGAGTTATTCAGCTTCTCTGAGCCTCAGTTTCCTAACCTTTAAAATGGGGGGGAGGTGGTCCAAAATACCTGTTTCACAAGGCTTCTAGGATTAGGCTCGGTTGCATGTGTACATGAGGTGTGCACGTATGTGAGAATGGACTCCTGACACTGGGTAGTGTCACTTTATCTCCCCGTGTCCATCCCCTTCTACCCCCACCTTAAGGACGATGGCCTCTTGAACTTTCTGGAAGGATCATGGACCGAGGTGAGAGCAACCTATAACTGTGTGTCTGGGGTCTTGGGAACAGGCTGGGGTTGAAGAAGTCAGGGTGGCCAGCTATGGCACTTTCTGTCTCTCTGTCTCCCCTTTCCTGGGACACTAGTTTGCTCAGCCCAGAACTATGAGCAGCAACCCAGCTCCACTGATGGACTCTGCCTCCAAGAGCTCAGACTCTCTGGTTCCTTGGAAGCCCTGGAGATTCCCCAGAGTCCCAAGGGCAATGGGGAGTCGTGCCCCTACCCGCCCCCTCCTGCCAGGGCACTGTGTGGATCGCAGGCTTGCTGCCAGAGGCTTAATGTCAGGTGTGCCTGGGGGTACCTCTGTGATGCAGCTGTTCCACCCCACCTCCGCCTAATGCTTTGGGGCCCTGCCCAGCTTCCACCCTCGCCCACACTGCAGAAGTGACTTCAGTTCTCGAAGGTGCCTCACTCACAGTCTCCCCTGGCCCCTTGCCCAGGCTGGTCCCTCTGCCTGGAATGCTCTTACCCCTTGTCCGCATCTCCTGCAAAGCCTCATCCTGGCTGAGATGTCCTCTCATCAACGGAGTTTTCCTGGATCCCTCTCTGCCAAGATGGTACCCATGGCACCCTGTGGAAGCATTTGTGTTTAGTTTGTCCATCTTTCCACCAGGCTGAGATGCACTCGCCCCGATCTCAGCTCTCTCCCCCATCTGGCCCACCACACAGCACCTTCTGTGTTAGATGAATGGGTGAGAGAATGGATTGGTGTTCGCACACCTGGGGCACCCCTCCCCTAGGCATGCCCCTCCCCCAGGGATGTAGAGCTGAATCCTAGACCCACTCCTGAGGGTCTCCTCATGGCAGCTTCTACCTCCCATCAAGGTCTCCAGAGCCCACTGGGCATCACTGCTTCCCAGGTCCCTCCTCGACCCACCACATCTGCGCCTGTCCACAGGCTTGTCATGTGGGGACATGTAAAAATAGTAAGTGGTTCCCTTGGCAACCACTACAGCAGATGGAAACCAGTGTGGACAGTCTCAGAAAGCCTGAGGGTGAAGGGAAGAAGCCGGGCCCTGAGTATTGGTGTCCAGTGTGGGCTGGGCAGGGCCCATCGAGCTGCCCCTCCTCACAGGGCTTCCCGGGGACCACCTGCTCTGATGCCCAAAGGGAAAAAATGCATAAAGGAGCTGCCCCTCTGCCCAAACTACCCACCTCTGTTCGTCCCCACGCGGCTGCCCTGTCCCTGCCCCTTGGGTCACTGGGGGTCCTCCATCGGCCGCCCTCCCACCCCCGTCCAGGACCTCACATGGGAGACTGCCAGCGGGAGACCCAGTCCTGAGGCCTAAGATCACGCGTGCCCATCATGTGCTGAGCTCACCCCAGGCCTCACCCGCACTGTTCAGGTCTCTGCTCAGGACTTCAAAGTCCACCCTCCAGCCAGGTCCGCAACCTTGTTCCTGCCAAGACCTCCTCCTGGTTCTGTCTAGGTCCTGCCCGTGACCCCACTGCTCTCGGGTGGCCCCTCCAGGGGGACTAGAGGACTTGGGGCTCCTGCAGACTTGAGGTTCTGGAAGCCCCTGGGGTGTGGGAGGCAGAGGCAGGAGCTGCAGAGGGTGCCGGGAAAGATCTGGAAAAGCACGGCCGAAGGGTGAAGCAGCGTGTGCGGCAGACCGACTGAGGGAAGCTGGGCTGCAGTGGAACCAAGAGATGGAAGAGGGGCAGCTGAGGGGAGGGTGAGAGGCAGAGCCTGGAGTGTGGCTGGAGGTGGGAAAGCGGACGCTGTCAGCCCAGGAGGTGCGCTGGGGTGTGTGGCCTGTCAATCACGCTGCTGCCCCTTCTTCCCACTCCTGAGCATGACTCCCCCCACCCCCTTTTCCCCTCCCTCCTGGGATACTGAGTTTGCTGCATCTTCTGGGCTTCGGTCACCTCCACACAGACAAGCCCACCCTGTGCGCGCCCCTTCCAGCTGGACCCAGCCTCCAGCCTCCTCTGCACACTCACGCCGTTGGTCACTGATGCTGGGGCCCCACGCGCCTCTTGTTTACTGCTGTGTCGGTAACAACTGTGAGTGGCACTTCACTGAGCCAGGTGTGAGCTATACGCTGAACTGGGTATTTGCCTCTTTGTCTGATCCTCTGCAAGGAGGTAGTAACATGTCCTGGGTGATGAACTGGGTCTCAGGAAGGCTAAGGAAACTGTCAGGGAAACCACACCTCTGATAGGCAACTAATGGGTGGAGAACTGGGATTCCAGGGCAAGTCTAATTTCCATCCTACGCTCTTTCCACGCAGTCTCATTCTACCTGAAAATCAAGTCTTCCAGAGGAGGCTGACCTTTGGGCAGGTAGAATTAGGATGCAAAATGCTAGGCTGGGGGATTCCCAGGTGGCTCAGTGGGTAAAGAATCCGCCTGCAATGCAGGAGATGATGGTTCATCTCTGGGTCAAGAAGCTCCCATGGAGGATGGCATGGCAACCCACTCCAGTATTCTTCCGGAGAATCCCATGGACAGAGAAGCCTGGCAGGCTACCGTCCATAGGGTCACAAAGAGTCAGTCATGACTGAGTGACTTAGCATGCACACACATGATTGGCTACAGGCAGAGATTCTCAAATCCTTGAGGGTCTTTGAGTGAGACTTGTGGACTACTGACATGCGTTACAGGTTCAGGGTGCTGAGCCTTGGAGCTTCACCCACAGGGAGGCAGCGGGGGCCAGGCCACCTGTGGGAGCTCCCAGCCTGAATGGTGGCCGCTGCAAACCACTCCAAAGACAGGAGAGGTTGACGATGGTCATGGGGCCAGTGGTGCCCACCTGGAGTTCAGCTAAGTGGTGCTGGGCTGCTTGAGTTCATCACCCCCGAATCCTGATGCTGCCGCCTGGGGTTCTGAGGTAAGGATTCGAGCTGGGCAGTGAGCAGTCTCTCATTATCGGATCTCTGAGCTACCTCTGTTGACTCCTTGCCTAAGCCTTCCACCCTGTTTTCCCAAATAGCCATGACCCTCCCCCTAACCATCAGCCGTAACCCTCTCCCTGATCCATATCACTCCACACTCTCACCATTCCCACAGGGCAGAGGCAGTTTCCTTTCCACAATTTATTAATGACACTGGACTTCACACATCCATCTACCAACCAACAGTTCAGTTCAGTTCAGTCCAGTCGCTCAGTCGTGTCCGACTCTTTGTGACCCCATGGACTGCAGCACACCAGGCCTCCCTGTCCATCACCAACTCCTGGAGTTCACCCAAACTCATGTCCATCGATGGAGAAGGCAATGGCAACCCACTCTAGTACTCTTGCCTGGGAAATCCCATGGACGGAGGAGCCTGGTAGGCTATAGTCCATGGGGTCGTGAAGAGTCAGACACGACTGAGTGACTTCACTTTCACTTTCACCTTCATGCACTGGAGAAGAAAATGGCAACCCACTCCAGTATTGTTGCCCGGAGAATCCCAGGGACGGGAGCCTGGTGGGCTGCCGTCTGTGGGGTCGCACAGAGTTGCACACGACTTAGCAGCAGTAGCAGTATGTCCATCGAGTCGGTGATGCCATCCAACCGTCTCATCCTCTGTCGTCCCCTTCTCCTCCGGCCTTCAGTCTTTCCCAGCATCAGGGTCTTTTCAAATGAGTCTGTTCTTCACATCAGGTGGCTAAACACACGCCTGCTATGTGTTTAGCGCTATGCTGTGCCTGGGGATAGGCTGGGGGCGGGATGAGGTGAAGGGAAGAAGCCAGGAAAACAGAGGCAAGACCCTGCTCTTACAGGTCCCCGAGGAGGAGAGGGGTGGGCTGAGTTGCAAAGAGGACCAGGGATGCGTGATCTTCCGGGACCCTAGCCATAGCGTCCTGAAAAGGACAGGCTGGGGCATGAGGTTGTGCAGAGGTGTTGGGCTTTTTATGCACCAGTTCTGGCCCAACCGCCCACCACTTGCATGGGATGGTAGTGCCCCCTGGCGGTTGATTCATGAAACTCTCCAGCAGCTGTTTTGCAAAGCCCCGAGGATTAAGCTCCCCTCAAGAACATCTATTTTTGGTTCCCAATTTTTCCATAATGAAATGCTAACAGGAGCAGCCAAAGGGCTTCCCAAAGGACTCAGAGGCTGCCTGCTGAAGCCCCACATTCTCCAACTGCCTGCTCCCCGGGGGGTCAGAGCTGTCCTTCATCCTCAGGTCCAGTTTCTCCCTTCCATTCAGTTTGACTCAAGGGACCTGGGGCAGCGGCCCTATGTCCACTTTGCCGAGTGTGAGCCTGGCCTCAGAGGGAAGACCGTGTGCACATTCAGAGTGACGTGTTGGAAAGAACACTGGATCCAGCATCAGCAGGCTTGGATGCTCGCCCCACGTCAGTCGCTAACTAGTGATGAGATCATCAAGACAATAATAGCCACGTTTATCCAGTATTTACTGAGTCAGGTGTCGCACCAAGAGCTTTACGTACATTGCTGACTGATCCGTACAGCAAACCTCTGAGGTTGGGATTATTATTATTTCCACTTTACAAGTGAATAAATCAAGGCACAAAGAGGTTAATTAACTTCCCCAAGCTCGCAGAGTGTGTGGCAGAGTCAGGACTTAGGCTCTTGGCAGGGTCTTGTTATTTTATATACTTTTTTTTAACCGATATTTTTGACGTGGGCCATTTTTAAAGTCTTTATTGGATTTGCTATAATACTGCTTCTGTTTTATGTCCTGGTTTTTTGGCCAGGAGGCATGTGGGATCTTAGTTCCCCGACCAGGGATTGAACCTGCAGCCCCTGCGTTGGAAGGTGACGTCTTAACTTCAGGACCAGCAGGACAGGCCCCAGAGTGGTATTCTTAAATGTCCCCCAGGTAGCTGTGTTGTGGAGCCGTCTTCAGAATCTATGGGGTCCCATCAGTTCTCACATTCAAGGAGTCCGGTGCCTTTGGAGGGTCAGGAGGTGAGGCGGTGATGAGGAAGAAGCCTAGGCTAGGCCCTCATCCCCGTGGGCGTACAGGTGTACCACAAGCCTGGCAGAAATGCCGCAGAGGGCAGAACAGTCCTCGGTCCACTGTCCTCTCAATCTGGAAATGGTCTGTGGGAGAGGAGAGGAACTGCCTCTCACGACATTCTCGGAACTGGCGATGCCACCCACGCCGCTAATTCATACATCGCGGTTCATCTAGAACCATTTGATATTGTGAAGTCGAGTCATTTGACAGACATTTACAGAGACCTACTATGTGCCAGGCCCTGGGCCAGATCCTGAGTCTGCAGAGGTGAAGGGGCTGACATGACCCTACCCTTGGGGGGTCTGCTGTCTAGAGGAGAAGACCAGCAACACACCTCAAAAAACAGAACCCCCCATGACAGGTGCTCCTAAGGGGATGGAGAGCACTAGGGTGGCAGAGGGACCCAATTAGACGGAACAGGCTGGGAAGGCCTCCACGAGGAGATGTTTAAACGGAGTACAGAGGAACACTTTTAGCCCATACTTCCTGTTGGTAGGGGCTTCCCTGATAACTCAGTTGGTAAAGAATCTGCCTCCAATGCAGGAGACCCCAGTTCGATTCCTGGGTAGGGGAATTCACTGGAGAAGGGATAGGCTACCCACTCCAGTATTTTTGGGCTTCCCTTGTTCAGCTGGTAAAGAATCCACCTGCAATGCAGGAGACCTGGGTTCGATCCCTGGGTTGGGAAGATCCCCTGGAGAAGGGAAAGGCTCCCCAATTCAGTATTCTGGCCTGGAGAATTCTATGGACAGTATAGTCCATGGGGTTGCAAAGAATCAGACAGGACTGAGTGCTTTCACTTTCTGTTGGTAGAGGAGTCTCACTGTGTTTCCTGTGTAATGATCAATTTAAATGCAGAAGACTCTCTCCCAGGACAGGGGTGGGCATTTCCCCACCATCGGCCAAGATGTCTCTCCAGAGATGGAAATGTTGAGCTTCCTTTTAATACAGGATCTCAAACCAGAGGGCTCTTTGGGGCTGGAGAGGTAATGGGTCCAGGGGCAGACAGTTCAGAATCAGAAAAGCACCCCCCACCCCAGTCAAGGCCATGAGATTGTCTGACTTGGTTCCGACACTCAAGGGGCATGACCCACAGTCCAGCCTGCAGGGAGGGAGCTTGTGGCCTCAGTGTGTGTGCCTGTGTGGTGTGTACCTATATGTGTGTATTTGTGTATCTGTGTGTATCTGTTTCTGTATGTGTACACAGCTCTGTGTGTGATGTGTATCTGTGTTTGTGGTGAGTGTATGTGTGTGTGTATCTGTGTGTCTGTGTATGTGTACATCTGTGTGTGTGGTGTGTCTGTGTGTATGTGTACATTTGTGTGTGTGTGACGTGAGTGCCTGTCTGTGTGTGCCTGTCTGTATCTGCGTGTATGTGTGTATCTCTGTGTATACTGTGTGCATATCTGTGTGTATCTGTGTGTGTTGTGTGTGCACATCTGCGTGTGTGACATGTGTGTGCCTGTGTGTACCTGCCTGTATCTGTGTGTATGTATATATCTCTGTGTATAGTGTGTGCATATCAATGGGTGTAGTGTGTGTGTATATCTATGTATGTATCTCTGTGCTGTGTGTATATGTGCATATCTGTGTATATCTCTGTGTATATCTACATGTGTAGCTGTGTGCATGTATATCTATGCGTGTATATCGATGTGTGCACACACACACGTGCAGGAGAACAAGTTTCCCCTCTTGGCGCGCTGGTTTTCTCTCTGTCCCCTTTCTGAGGCGCGGGGGCTGGGACTGGCACGCAGCTTCTGGCTTTGGCGGCGGCTCGCGATTCGCCTCTCTGCGGGTAGGAGGCGCCGGAAGCGGCCTGGCGCTCTGGAGGGAGCTCGGCTCGCCTGGCTCCCCGTCCAAGCCGCGGAAGCCGGGCTCCTCCCCTCTGCCGCAGCGAGTCCAGGCTGCAGGACCAGCGTTGTCGTCCTGACCTCCACCCCAGAGAAGGCCCACCAGCCGACCCACCCCCACCTCAGAGGTCTGGGCCCAACCCTGCTCGGGCATCCCTGCTGCTGGCGATTCCGTACGCTGCCCTCCCGGGGCTTCCCGCGGCCGCCACCTCCCTGATACACGGTTAGGTGCTCCTCACCGGGCTCAGGTGGCCCAGCCCCTGTCCTGGCCTTCGGGGGCCTTTCGGGCCCTGGAAAGATCAAAAGCAGGTGCCCCTGCAGGTGGTTATTAATTGCTCCCTGTTGAGAAAGAGGGGCTGGCTTGTCCGGGAGAGGTCAGCGGGTCTGTTCTCAGCTCCTCCCTGCGAGGACCTCCACGTGTCAGGGAGGAAAGACAGGGAGGAGAGGGGGACACGTGCGACCCCAGCTCCAGCCTCTGGCACACCCACCCCATCCCACCCTCCTGCCGGCTGGCCTGTTCTGCACACAGAGCCCTCTGGGGGGCAGGGCTCCTCCCGAAGGTCCCCGTGTCCCTCCACCTGGGTGGAAGGACCTTTGCAGGTGACCGGCCACCGCGCGGTCACCCACCCCTGTGGCTCACCCATAGGTCTGGCCAGCCAGCAACTGTGTCCCGACCAGGTAGAGACCCATCTGTTCCTGCCTTGGAAAATTCCAGAAACTGAGCTAGCTGAGGGCGCCATGGGGAGCACTCCTGAGATAACCTCCAAGTGTGAGGGAATGAGGTGGAAGCTGCAGTGGGGGGACAGGGGCAGGATGCTCCGATGCCTTTGGGGGAGGGACAGAGGCTGGCTCCTGGGATCTTGGGCCTTTCTGTTTCCTTTTCCAGGAAAGCCTTTCTTTCCCAGAAAACCTCTTTTGCTGCAGTTACCTGGCTGAGTCTTTGTTTCTTGTTCCCAGAAAAGCCCAGGAGGTGGAACCTAAGGAGAAGAGAAGAGGAACTTCCCTGGGGGTCCAGTGGCTAAGACTCCACACTCCCCATGCAGGGGGTTTGGGTTCAATCCCTGGTTGGGGAACTAATCTCACATGCTGCAACTGAAGCTCCTGCACATGGAGATGAAGGTCAAATATCCTGCATGCTGCAACAAAGGCCCGGAGCAGCCAACTAAATAAACAAAAATAAATACTAAACAAGACAAGACACCCAGCATGTATGGAGAACCTCTATGTGACAGGCACCGTGCTGGGGGCCTGGGCCCACGTGTGACAACTGAGGTCTGGTTAGTATCTCCAGCTGATGGAGGGGAGGGGAGCACAGTCTCAGAAGAAAGGGTGGCCCAGAGCCAGACGCCAGAACCTCACAGAACGGGCGGGACCGGTGGCAGGACGCTGGGCCGCAGGCAGGAACAGCCGTCTGCCCTCATATATTTTCTCCTTTGGTTTAGCTCTTCTGGTTTTGAAGCCGGGGGAAATGCAGTTTCTCAACCAAAAGTAAATGAACAAGCACTGCTCGACATATAACTCTGTGGACAGAAAGACCAGGTGGCTGGCATCAGGATTCTGAGAGGGTGGGGACATCCGTGCACGCCGCTCCTGCCAGGCCTGGAACCTTTGCCACTACAAGAAATACAGGCAGCAATATAACTGGCACCTGACCAAGCTTGTCTGAAAGTGAAAGTTGCTCAGTCATACCTGACTCTTTGCGACCCCACGGACTGTACAGTCCATGGGATTCTCCAGGCCAGAATACTGCAGTGGGTAGCCTTTCCCCTTCTCCAGGGGATCTTCTCAACCCAGGGATCACACCCAGGTCTCTCGCGTTGCAGGCAGATTCTTTACCAACTGAGCTATCAGGGAAGCAAGCTTGTCTGGTGCCCATCTTTCCTCTGTAAAGCCCATCACAGCCCTCTTATGCTTAGGAACACTCACTGGCACATCAGCAGCATCCTTGAGAAATCATCAACACAAAAGCACGATAACTCTGAAAACATGACACTCACAAGACGCTAAAAGGATGCTTGTTTCCAGTCTTGGGGGTGAAATGAGAAGGCAGAGCGTCTCCTTGTGACGTCACCTGGGAATGTCCCCGTCAGGCAGTTCCGATTTTCACCACTTTGCATGTGTTCGTGAAGGACCACGAAAAAGCCCTGAGTATTGATTTGGGGGGAAACATGTTTTAGAGAGTAGGTGAATTTGCAAGTGATCAATCTATAAGTAGTGAGGATTGATCGTGTTTTCAAAGTTCTGTTGGCCTTGTGAGGTGCAGGATCTCTTGGTGACCTGCAGTGGAAGTTGGGAGTGGCGGGAGGCACAGAGTATACAGACTGAGGGTGAGGGTGCAGCCCTGGGAGTCGGGAGAGTGGCGTGGGCTGGTGCCCATGGAGGGCAGGTGCCCTGGGCCTGGGCTGTGGCTTTTGCCCTCCGCTTGGCACCTAAGTCACCGTGAAGCCTGAACTTTTGCGCCTCCGCACGGTGGCTCAGTATTCAGAACTGGCTTCCCTGCAAGAATCACTTTTGCTGGGCTGCTCCCCAGCCTGGGTCACGGAGGCCTACTTCACACCTAATTAGACAAAGTGGTGGCTTTGTGGGCCAGGCCCAGGCCCTCACCCCAGCCCCTAGACACCCCAAGAAGCCTCCCCACAGGGCTCAGGGCTTTGGGCTGTAAGAACAGGGGGGCCCTGAAATGGAGGGGGTCTTCAAGGGTGGTCTCAGGTGGAGGGCCAGGACAGTGCGCTGGGCAGGCGGTGGAGACGTCTGCCTTGTGTGAGGTGGGGTAACAGCTGGGGATGGTGTTTTCAGAGGGGAAGGGGGGCAGGTATCTGGGGGTGGGCAGGGGAACAGGCCAGGGAAGGGGTGTTCCGCAGCCACCAGCTCCCCTCCACTGTCATGGGCATGCTCCCAGGTCACAGGCCCGGCGGCTCTGCAGAAGGTGCCCGGTGTTCCAAGAGGGAGCTGTGTGGTCGGGCCCGTGGTGGGCCTGAGGCTGAGTTCTCAGTGCGGGTTCCGTGGGGCCCCCCACCTCCCACCTGGGCCCGACACATGACGGAACACGCACGCCTGCCTCAGACACTCTGGGTGGCCGCGTCCCCCAGGTCCAGCTGAGGCGGGGGTGGATGTGAGCAGAAGGCACGGCAGGGCCCAGGAGATACCGATAAACACGCCATCTTGTTCTCGGTGAGGACGAAGCTCATCTCATGCACGTATTCTTTCCACAAGGCACATCACAGCCCTTGTGTGCTCAGGCCACCCATCTGCCCTGCCCCTTGTTCACTGCCTGACACGAACAGGGTGGAGGCCTGACCAGCCGGTTCAGGAAGAGTTCACGCTTGAACCTGCTCACTCCCAGGAGCTCTGAGTCCAGGCTCCAAGGAGGACGTGGGTCCCGGCCAGGCAGTGCTGGGGAGTGGCCTCAGGTGGCTCTAGGGGCCAAGGGGATGAGCAGGATGTGAGGGCTGGTGGATCTCGGAGCCAAGGTTGGGTTCTGAGATGAGGTGTGAGAGTCAGGCCTGCCCCACAGACCCCTGGGCCCCAGCTGGGCCTTGGCGGGAGGCTCAGGCTCCCAACCACCTCTCGGTGAGGGGCAGTGGGGTGCTCTTCTGGGAAACCCTTGTCACTGGGTTACTGCAGCTCCAGGGGGTTGAGGGGATCTCAGGGGTGGAGTTCTTACTCAAAACCTCTCAGGAAACTCCTTGATTTCATCTCTCTTGGAGTTCGTGTCACACTGCTTCTTTTCAGAGGGTTTTAATGTTTACATGCTATGACCAACCTAGACAGCATATTAAAAAGCAGACATTACTTTGCCAACAAAAGTCTGTCTAGTTAAAGCTATGTTTTTTCCAGTAGTCATGTATGGATGTGAGAGTTGGACTATAAAGAAAGATGAGCGCTGAAGAATTGAGGCTTTTGAACTGTGGTGCTGGAGAAGACTCTTGAGAGTCCCTTGGATTGCAAGGAGATCCAACCAGTCCATCCTAAAGGAGATCAGTCCTGGGTGTTCATTGGAAGGACTGATGCTGAAGCTGAAGTTTCAATACTGTGGCCACCTGATGTGAAGAACTGACTCATTGGGAAAGACCCTGATGCTAGGAAAGATTAAAGGCAGGAGGAGAAGGGGACGACAGAGGATGAGATGGCTGGATGGCATCACCGACTTGATGGACATGAGTTTGAGTAAACTCTGGGAGTTGGTGATGCACAGGGAAGCCTGGTGTGCTGCAGTCCATGGGGTCGCAGAGTTGGACACAACTGAGTGACTGAACTAAACTGAATGTTTACAAGCTTGAAACAAATTCTTCAGTAAAAAATAATTCTCACTGATGACTGTCTTATTTCTTATCCTTCCTCAGTAACAAGAATGATCCAGCTAAATGGATCCATTCCTTTTGTTTCCTCCTTCCCTCTTCTCTCCTTCCGTACCAGGGCTGAGTACAAGCCGGTTCCTCCCCCAACTGATGCCTTTGCTGTGGGTCCCCTTGGACTGGCTGCCCCGCCCCCACTGTGCCTCTCACTCACCCCAACCGAACCCCTAGCTCAGGGGACACCTGGGAGAAGTGTCCCCCTCTCACCTCGGGCGCCAAGCACAGGCTGCCTGGCATTCTCCTCCTGGCTGAGGAGTGTGACCCTGCTGGCCTCAGGGCTCTCCCTTTCTCCCCCCAAGGCCTCCTGTAGGAGGACTTTCCATTGCCTCGCGGGTTCTCTGCCCTGCCTTCACTCCAGCAGCCCCTCACTGACATGTGTGACTGCATGCCCAGAGGAGCCTGGGTTTGCTTTTGTGGGATTTCCCTTTTGGACTTCTGCACCGATGTGTGTTTGTACCCTCTACACACTCCCCAGCAGACTGGGAGCTCCCCTACCCAAGGGCAGAATCCTTTCTCTCCTTCCTTCCTCTGGACCTCAGTGCTCCAGGTAGCATTTCTAGGGGAGAAGAATCCCAAAGCTGTCCCTTCCTCCTCGTGACCCTCCCCTGCAGCCTGGCACACCCAGGGAGGTCACCCTGGATGGGTTTCTGGGACTCTGGTGGGCAGAGAGGTGGGTTTCGTTGAACCAGAACAGGCAAGGCTTCCCCAAGTGAGGGAGCATGCAACCAGGAGGGCTCTGGGCTGGTGTTTAAACCTGTGCGATGTGAGCTACGTGTTCCTGGCAGATGGCCCCAGGGCCTGAGGAAAAAGAGGAGGCCTGGGTCAGGTGGGGGAGGCAGGACCCAGCCTCCTGGCAGTCAATGTAGGTCCTTTGGTTTTAATGGGCTTGCGCTTGAACAACATGCTTCTGCAGTCTCAAAACCTGGCAAACTTTCCACCTATCCTAAGCTCACAGCCCTCCTCTGTTCAAATGACCTTCGAGGTCCTCAACCAGGGCTGTAGGCTGGAGGCAGGTGCCCACAGTGGCCACGTCACAGTGTGACTGTAGCCCCGAGCCTACCGCGTGTGGTCAGCTGGAGAGGGCAGTGCCCAGGGAGCTCAGAGCTGCATGCACAGTGTCCCGAGTGCCAGATCAGAAGGGTGAGGAGACATGGATCAGGCTTCCCTGGCCGTCAGACTCTGGGGGTGTTGGGGGTCCCAGGAGCACCCCATACCCCGGGAAGTGCTACTTTCTGAGGGAAAGAGTCTTTGCTGAGGAGTCCAGTGGTATTGGCTCCAGTCCAATTCAGCAGCCTGGGACCCTGGGGCCCCAGGTAAGTGACTCGGCCCCCTCACCCGTGCAGATGGAAGTGGTGCCTCTGAACGTTCTTTCTTGTGGGGTTACATGTGGAGCTCAGGGTGTTTTGAACATTGTCTGGTGTTGTTCACATACAAGGTGCTTCTGTGGCTCTGGGTGCTGTCCCCAGGTGAGAATGAAGGCTAGGGGTGTCCTGGGACGTTAGGGTCACCCCCCACTCCAGGCTGGTCTTCCTGAGCTGAGTTTGACAGTAACCGGGGAGTCACCAGCTCAGTTGTGGGCAGGGGTTTATTTGGGAGGTCACAGCCAGACCCACCATGCTTGTTACAGTGTGGGTTTCAGGGCTTTTGTCAGAGAGTGGGTGTCCCTGGCCACCCTGAGGGGCTTTGGGAACAGCTGGGTTTTTCTGCTGGGCATAACACTGGGTCTTCCAGAGTCAGCCCCAGGATATGGATCCCTTTATCTCCACCCTCCAACCTGCGGCGCTAACCTACCTGCCTGTCCTAATCCAGGGTGGGTATGAGACCCAGCCTTCATCCCAGGGGACGTGGGGCAGGCCGTGGGCTGCCTGGCCAGCACGTGACAGCTGAGCGGGAGGCTGGAAATGAGGGGGAAGCTTGGACACAGGAGAGGTGGTGTGGTGAGAAAGACGTGGGTGTGGGTCCAGGAGCCGCATAGGGCAGTTTGAATGGCTGCCGAAAGAATGCAAGATAACAGCTTTGCAGCCCAGAAAGGGAGCTGCGGACGTGCAAGTCCTTTTGTAGCCTGTTCCTCTGCCCATGCCAGCTCGCATCCTCACCTGCCCACTCAGAGAAGGCCTGTCAATCTTACACAGAACCAGGGAGGCAGGAGAGCAGAGAGTCCCGAGCTGCACGTGTCTCCAGGGCTGCCTGGACTGCCAGGCGTCTTGGAAACATTTTTGTGTTACAGAGGTCATTGGTGTTTGCACGAAAAAACCATGCAAGAGATAAACAAATAGATGAAGAAAAAGCAGCTTTTCCTCCCTGCCTGCCAAAGGCTCCTGGCCCCCTTCGAAGCTAGGCCCAATAAAATAATTCCTAACTTGGCAAAACCAAGTATACGCATTGACCTGTCTATATTCCTGTGGGTGTGTCCATTGACATGTCCCCAGTTCTAACCCCAAGCATGTGTCACAACAAACTTGGAACGTGGTTTTTCACACAAGTGGGCATCAATGACTAAAGCAACCCAAAGCAATGGGTCATCTCAAGCCAGTTCTCTTCAGTGTGGGCTGCATATTTGGCTTTATAAATTTGTGCTTGCTGCAGAGTTTGCTTTCTAGAATTGCCTAGTTCTGGTGACATGGAGTCCACTTGGGAATAACTGAGCCCAAATCAATCAGTGGAGTTGGGTGGATGACCTGAACCCAGAAGTGTTTTCTGAGGGGTGGGGGGAATTAGCAGAGTAGTTGGAGTGGAGACTCAGAAGTATGAAATGATTTGAAAGTCAAAAGGCCAGACTCTCCCCAGGTGTCTCTGCCGCTACCAGATACCTCCTCCTTGGAGTCAACAAGAACCAGCGTAGAGCCAGCTCTGGGCTGAATCTGCCTGCAATGCAGGAGACGTGGGTTTGATCCCTGGGTCTGGAAGATCCCCTGGAGAAGGAAAGGGCAACCCGCTGCAGTATTCTTGCCTGGATAATCCCATGGACAGAGGAGCCCAGCGGGCTATAGTCCATGCGGTTGCAAAAGAGTTGAATGTGACTTAGCAACTAAGCAACAACAACAGAGCCAGTTCTGCACAGACTGTATGACCTCAGGGAAGATGCTGGGCTGTTCCCCACTGGCTCTTCCAGCTCTGTGCCCCAGAAGCTGGCCTAAAGCTGCACTGGTGGGCTCCCTCACCCTCTGGCTTCAGCTGGACGAGAGGAGAATGTGGCCTGGATGCCCTCCCTGCTGGACTGGGGCTTGGCAGTGGCAGATGTCTCTCCCAGAGGCTCCTCGTGGGCAGCCGTCTCCTCCGGTTACAGCACACACCAGATCCCAGACGCCTAGAGCGGCAACAGCCCCCTGCTTTGCAGGCTCTGGGTGCCCATCGGCCCTTGTGGGTCCCCCAACTCTGCTCATATTTTTGTACGTTGTCTTTTCATCAAGCCCTTCAGCCCCTGTTCTACATGTGTCTTCTGCCTCTGAACTGTCTGCAATATCACTGAACCCTCTGAGCTTGTTTCCCCATCCTTATGTTGGGGACCATGATGACATCTGCCTCCAGAATCTGGAAGAGACGAGGAAATGGATTCTCTCCTAGAGCGACGCAAAGGAACGCTGCTTTGTAGACACCTTGGTTTAGCCCAGACACTGATTTTGGAGATCTGACCTCTGGGCTGTAAGATGATAAACTTCTGTTGTTTTAACCCACTACGTTTGTGGTCATTTGTTACAGAGGCCACAGGATACTGCTACATGGGTCCAGGCCCCAGATAAGCAGTGACTGTAATAAATTCTGGGCTCTTCCCCAGCCCCAGCTGAACATTCCAGGAGCAGCTGCTCAGGGGCAACCTGACCGTGACCTCCCAGCACCTCAGTGTCTTCATTTTGGCCTAGGAGGCACATGTATTTTTTTTTCCGCCTGGGTGAAATGCTGACAACAAATTATGTCTCAAGGGTTTCAGACTCCAGTGTTGTCAGGAGCCTGAGTAACATGGCAACTCGCCTGAGTGAGTGGGATGGTGTGAAGCAGTGGGGAGTGGTGGGGCCTGTGGCAAACTGAAGGACTGACACCTTGCTTAAAGACATCAACTTTAGGACCTCCCCAGCTTCCCTGGTGGCTCAGATGGTAAAGTGTCTGCCTGCAATGTGGGAGACCTGGGTTCGATCCCTGGGTGGAGAAGATCCCCTGGAGAAGGAAATGGCAACCCACTCCAGTACTCTTGCCTGGAAAATTCCATGGACGGAGGCGCCTGGTAGGCTCCAGTCCATGGGGTCATGAAGAGTCAGACATGACTGAGCAACTTCACTTTCACTTTCGGACCTCCCTGGTTGTCCAGCGGTTGAGAATCCACCTGCCAGTGGATCCTGGGTTCGATCCCTGGTCAGGGAAGACCCACGAGGCAGCTGGGCCTGAGCGCCACAACTACTGAGCCCACGCTCTGGAGCCTGAGAATTTCAACGACTGAGGTCCGCTCTCTCTAGAGCCCACGCACCAAAATTAGAGAAAGCCCAGGCACAACAACAAAGACCCAGCATGGCCAGATAAATAATTAATTAAAAAAAAAAAAGATATCCACTTTAAGTGACAGGAAGAGCAATAAATCCAGCCAAACAAAATCAACATCTTATCTGTCCACGTGGCTTATGGACTAGGACTTTGGGATCCCATGTTCACCTTCTGGTTTCATGGGGACTCCTGGGGAGGTGCTCCACAGGGCAGGGAAAGGCCCTGAATGTGAGGAGGGTGAGCCCTGGCTGCCCCTTGGAGTCACCCTTCCCCTACCCCAGACCTCTACCACATCTAGCCTCTGTTTCCTAAAAGGGGATTTTGATAGTCTGGTGAGAGCCACTGGGCCCGCTGGCTCGCTGGCATCGCCGCAACTCCATCATCCTTCCCCACCCCCACAAAACTCTCACAGTGTCCCCTGGCGAAGTCGGTCCATTAGCCCTGGGGCACCACCTCTCTCCTTCCTCTCCAACATGGGAGGAACTTGTGTGGAATAACCAAGCTCTAACCAACCCAAACCACAGGTTGGGGAGTAGGAGACACAGAAAAGAGGGGCACTGTCCCCCTAAAATGATGAGAACAGAGATGTCCTGGTAGAGACCATGAGTTTTGGAGTCAGACAGACCTGGGTGAGTCCCCACTTCACCACATACCAGCTGTGTGGCTTCAGGAAACATATTTGACCACTCTGAGCCCCAGTTGTCACATCTTTAAAATTGGAATTACATTAATAATACGTCTTTGCATTGTTGCTGTGAGAATTAAATCAAATAATGTATGTGAGGGGTGGTCCCTGGCCTATAGGAGGGACTCTGCTCGGACTCTGGACCCAGACAACTTGGGCTAGAGCTCCCTTTAGTGGTTGCGAGACCTTGGCAAGTTACTTCATGTCCAGTGTGGCGTTCTCATCTCCCACGTGGGTTCCCTGGTGTGCTCACAGGGCTGTCGGGAGGATGAGGTCAAGGACTTGAGACCTTCCTGGACTTCGTAAGGACTCCGTGAGTCCACAAATTATTTGCTAGGTGTGTTCTGACATTGGTGGGTGTGTGTCTCCCGTACCTGGTGGGCCCTGGCGTGTGTTTCTGGAATGTGAAGTGGAGAAGTCAGAGCCTGTTTCCTGGTTGTCAGGAGAGGCTGACCACATTCTACCTACACCTGCCTGTCTAGTTCCTTCCCCCAATCCTCACTCCACCTCCAAGTCTTCCACCGTCTTCATCTCCTGGCCCCCAGCTGCTGTCTGTGACTTTCCCCAGACACCTCTCTGGTAGCTCCCTAGCAGGGGGATTGCAGGGCTACTGGGCTCCGTGGTGTGCCTGGGAGGGACCTGGGGCTGCCCTCTGAGTAGCCCCGTTGTCACCAGAGAAGGCAAGCATTGCACTGCCCTCGCTCCAACGCGTGTGCACATGCCAGGCAGTCTCGGATGAATCATGTCCACACCGTGCTATTACTAGGCTTGTAACAGAGGCCCTGTGTGCTGGCTTGGTATATAGTGTTTCTTTCCATTCCATGATTCAGAAAACATCAGTCACTCAGCCATGTGATTCCCTCATCTTCCGCCAAGGAGCTGAGTACAGAGGTTTGCTGGGAAACCCTCAAAGGACAGGGGAGGGCAGCTGTGGTTGCCAGAAAGGGGACTGAGCTGAGAGAACTGGAAACGGGAACTGGAGAGACTGTCATCAGGAAAAGAGCCTCAGGGGACTCAGGTGTGATGAGGCCCACGAGAGCAGCTGCTGGTAGGTGAAGGGACCTCACTCAGCTATACACTACCCCAGCCCCAGAAAAATAATGATTCTTGGGCCTGATTATAAATATAAAGTTTGCTTATGCAAAAGTTCTGATCAGCACAGAAAGCTGTAAAAAAGAAAGGACATACCTCTCACATGTTGCTACCAGACACAGTTTTAATCCGATGGCACGCATCTTTGCGCTTGGAACTGCCAGGTTCTGGCCCTCCAAGTTACTGATCAGCCGGGGTCTGATGTGGGCTCCTGCCCCAGTCCTGGGACACTGAGCTCCAAATGGCCTGGGGGATGGGCCGGGTCTGGGCTCTGGCATCTGGGTTCTAGTCCCAACTTGGTTGTGTGCCCTTAGCCAAATCACTCTGAGTCCTAGTTGTGCGGTTGCAAATGGAATAAGAGGGACTTCCCAGTTGGCCCGCTGGTTGAGAGTCCATGCTCCCAAGGCAGGGGGGCCTGGTTTCAGTCCCTGATCAGGGCACTGAGACCCCACACGCCACAACTAAGACCCAGGAAAGTGAAAAAGTGAAAGTCACTCAGTTGTGTCTGACTCTTTGCGATCCCATGGACTCTACTGTCCATGGAATTCTCCAGGCCAGAATACTGGAGTGGGTAGCCTTTCCCTTCTCCAGGGGATCTTCCCAACCCTGGAATTGAACCCAGGTCTCCTGCATTGCAGGCAGAGTCTAGACCCAGGGCAGCCAAGTAAATAAATAAAACAAACATTTTTAAAAAATAGGATAAGAATTGGGCTGGTTTGTCCAGAGGATGAAGTGTATGAGGGGATATGAAAACTGTAAACCTGCAGAATCTCTTCAAACAGAAGGGAAGGGCCTGCATGATGCCCATTCTCTTGGGGAGGCTCCTTAATTCAGGAGCAGCCTTGAGCCAGCTCTCCAGCTCCACAGAAGAAACTGGTCTGCCCATGTTGACCAAAGGCCTTCCCAACCCCAGACTGGCTCAGAGCAGGGAAGCCTCAGTTTGGGATCCCCAGTCATGACAGTACCACCTCTGGACACCAGGTGAGCACCAGAGCGGGCAGGCACCTGGTTCAGAAAGCTTCAAAGCCTTGCTGTGTCGCCAGTTTTGCACCCAGGTAACTCTCTTCCTTTATCTCCCTCACTGCTGTCACCCCAGACGGGCCCATTCTCAGAGCCATTGCTGCTCAGAACCCTCGTTTGATTTCAGGGAACTTTGTGAATGCCCCATGTGTTGTATCAGTTTACAGTGTAGTGATTTGTAGTAAATCCTTGTGTTCTTATGGAGGGACAGTAATGACAGTATAAGACCATTAGATTGGCTATTTCCAAACTACTTTTTTTTTTTTTTTAGAGATGTTTGTTTATTTATCTGGCTGCGCTGGGTCTTTCTTCATTGCTATACTTGGGCTTTCTCTAGTTGCGGTGCGTGGGGACCACACTTCATTGCTGTGTGGGGGCTTATCATTGCAGTGACTTCTCTTGTTGCGGAGAGCAGGCTCAGTGGTTATGGCACACACACTTAGTTGTTCCGCAGAATATGGGATCTTCCAGGACCAGGGATTGAACCCATGTCCCTTGCACTGCAAGGTGGATTCTCAACCACGGACCCCCCAGGGAACCCCCTCCAAACTACTTCTTACATTCACCTCTGTAACACACTAAAAGGGCTTAGGTTGTTGGGATTATCACCATTCTCATCTCACAGAACGGAGCGAAAGGAGGCTCAGGGGACACGTGTCTCTGAATAACACAATATTTCCTTGTGACTCTGTTTCCCCAGGCCTCTGCCTCCCACCTCCCCTGGAGCCAACCCAGCTCTGACCCTGTCCCTCCTGGTTCACACCCATCTAGTCCAGAGGCAGGAAGCCCTGGGGCCAGCGAGGCCCTCTCCACATGGCTCCCCAGAGCGGGGCCCAGCGCAGACCACTACAGCCAATCAATCCCACGTCCCTAGGCACCTCTGCTCACAGACGGTCCCCAAGTGGATTCTGGAGATGGTGACCCTGGGTGTACATCCAAGTTTTCCCACAAAAACAAGACCTTCCCAGTTCATGTGTCTGGGCGTTGACCTCAGTTCCCCTATGGAGGCCCTGTTCCCATGGTGGGTCCCCTGACCCTTTCAAGCTCCCTTGAGCCCCGTCCAGGAGGTGGCAGGGACTGACCACCTGCCTCCAGTCCACTCTCTCCCTGAGGCAGGGTTCCTTCTGTCTGCTGGGTGCCCTGCAGCTGGGAGCCCTCGTCACACATAGTCGGCCCTGGGCCTTGCCTGACCAGCGGGGCCCTCCCTATTGGCAGAGTCTCAGACTCAAGACCCCTCTCCAGCCCATTCTGACTTATTTGAACCAAACAACCATGCTTCCTGACTGGAAGTAGCAAAGCAAGGACTCGAACCCAGGGCCTCTCACAACCACACCCCACATTGTCTTGTTCACACCACAGAAAGACAGAGGAGCCAACTTCTCTCAAAGCTGGGCTGGGTGCAGAGGGAGGGGAGCTGGGAGGTGGGTGTGGCCGCCAAGAGGTGAGAAAGCAATGGAGGACAAAGGGCCCTGTGGGAATCGAGAGGTTTATAGTGGGAAAGTCAGTGGGTGACCGAGTAACAGATATTGGGAATTAACCAGGAGGGGCCTGTGTGGCTCTCAGATGCACAGCTGTCCTGAGGCTGCCCGGAAGACTACTGTAGCAATCAGAACCATTACGGGATGGCAGGCAGCACACAGTGAGCACTGCTTGCTAAGCGTGGGGCTCAAAAGCCTTACCTGTGCGACGTCATTTTACCCTCCCAGCAACATGATGAAACAGGTGCTATTAGCAGCCTCTGTCTCACAGGTGTGGTGGCTGAACATTGGTTTGGTTGAACTACAGTGCCCAAAGGCATTATCTCGTCAGTGGAAGATCTGAGAGGAGCATCCCAGCTGTCTGATTTCATGTTCTAACTTTGATCCCGATCCACCCTGCCCAGAAGGTGGGTCAGGACTGTCAGTTTGTTGAGAGAAGGTGAATGCATGACAGACGTGTGAGCACTTACCTGGCTTCAGCACAGGGAATCCCAGTGACCCCAGGGTCTGGGCGCCCTATAGGAGAGGGCTGTCTTCCCTGAATAAAGACCCAGTTTCAGGGCCCCACAGTGCAGCGGGGTGGGGGCTTAGCAGGGTGGGGCAGGGGCAGGGGCAGGGGAGGGGCCTCCGAGAGGCAGCCAAAGCAGGCCTGCTGCACCCAGGCTGGCTGGACCACCCTTCCATCCACTCATCTGTGGGGGTCTGTGCCTGCCTGGGATGCAAGGAGGAAGTCCTACAAATGGGTCAGGACTGGTTGATGAGAAGCAGGGAAGACAAAATGATAAATTCATACACTGGATTTTTAAAATATGGATCTTATAGAAGGATTTTAGGACTCCCCTGTAGCTCAGGGAAGGTATAGAATCTGCCTGCGATGCAGGAGACCCAGCTTCTGTCCCTGGGTCGGGAAGATCCTCTGGAGAAGGGAATGGCAATCCACTCCAGGATTTTAGCGACAAATATGCACTAGGAAAATACAGCTTAAGTTTGGCTCCAAGCAAGCTGTGTTAATTCAAACAATTACCGAGCTCACAGGCCTCAGAGTTTTGATGAGTCTCTGGTGAGTGAAGTTAAGCAGGTGAGGTGCTGGGTTGTCATCTGAGGGGCACTTCTGGATGCTGAGGGGTGCAACCCAGCTCTGTGGCCAACAGTTTCCCTCCACAGGCTCGTTAGCAACCCCCCCCCCCAACCCTGCCTCCCATCTATTATGTGGTGTAGACTGGCTGATGGGAACTACTTTCATATTAACTCGAGCAAAACATGGGTTGTAAAACTCTTGTAAACAAGCATTGTGAAACCAGAGGAGAAAAATGTTTGGTAATATATACGTGGTGCTTAAACGTTTTTGACTGAACTCACAGTAAGAAACGCACTTTAGGAATTTCCCTCACCTTTCAAAGTAGGGGATGTGGGTTCAATCCCTGGTCAGAGAGCTAAGATCCCGCATGCCTCAGGGCAAAAAACAAAACAAAACAAAACAAAACAGAACATGAACAACAAAAGCGATATTATAACAAATTCAATAAAGACTTTAAAAATGGTCCACATCAAAAAATCTTTTAAAAGAAAGAATATATTTTATATTGTAGTCAAGTGTGTGCATGCCTTCATATACAGATGCACACAACTAAAACAAAATTTCCCAAGACAATACTTAACCATATCACGTGAAATGCACGTGGCACTGTAAACTGTAATTTCAGTTCAGTTCAGTCACTCAGTCGTGTCCAGCTCTTTGCGACCCCGTGGACTGCAGCACGCTAGGCCTCCCTGTTAATTTCATTTAAATATAGCATGACCTGAGACGTACTAACATGTCATGATTCACTAATGTGCAACCACTCATGCTTTAAAAAACACTAGCTCACCATGCTGATAGTGAGCAAAGGCACCAACCTGAATAGTTCATGCACCTCGACTCCCTTTGAACATAAGTTTCCCTGAGTCAGAGGCTGTGTCCTCCCATTAATCCCCCTGGGGAGTCAGCACCCATGAGCCTTCTGCAAACCCTGGGACTCGGAGCAGAAGGGAAGGTTTCAGGGGAGAAGGTACAGGTGTTTCTCATCTAGTTAATATTTCATTAGGATTCACTTAGCCATTAAATAACCTCCAGGGAGTGGGAAACAGTTTGAATGAAGGTAGAGAACAGGAAAGAAGACAGTTAAAGGCAAAACACTCCTCAGAGTGGTTCTGCATGTCCCTGAGCGACCAACACAAGGATGGTTAAAGGGCAAGTGGTTCAGAGCAGAGCCTCAGGAGCCAGACTCCCACTTCTGGCCCTGTCGCCTCAGCTGTTTGACTGTGGCTGTCCCTCCGCCGCTCTGTGCCTTGATTTCCTCATCTGTAAAATGAGAACGTATTTAGTCGATAGGGTTGTGACCTAATCAATACACCAGTTGTTGATGCTACACAGGAAGGCAGCCGCCTTGGCCTCCCAAATTAGGCTCCAACTCCAGCCAGCTTCTCTGGTGGTTCAGTGTGGAAGAATCTGCTCGCCAAGCAGGAGATGCAGGTTCAAGCCCTGGGTCAGGAAGATCCCCTGGAGGAGGAAATGGCAGCCCACTCCCGTATTCTTGCCTGGGAAATCCCATGGACAGAGGAGCGTGGCGGGCTATATCCATGGGGTCACCAAAGAGTCAGACACAACTTAGTGACTAAAGAGCATCAAGTAAACAATGACAACAGCCATCAGCTGGCAACAGGCAGCAGAAAGCAGAGAGCAACTCCTACTAAGTGGAGTATAATGGAAGGCGAGTGTTAAATCCCTAGCAATGCCACATGGCAACAGAGAGCTCTGCACCAAGAAAGATCAAAGCGGGGATTCAAAATGCTCCCACCCAGAGTCAGCAGGCTGGTCTTCAGGCTCAACAGCACTCAACAGACTAATATAAGACCTGCCATTGTCCAGAGCAGGGGTGCCCAACTCCGGGACCTAATGCCTGATGATCTGAGGAGGAGCTGATGTAATAATTACAGAAATCAAGGGCACAATAAATGTACTGCGCTTGAATCATCCCGAAACCACTCCCCCCAAAGCCCCCTCTTAGGAGGATGTATTCCAGGGCGCCCACCACCCCCTGCCCCGGGTCTGCGGAATAACTGCCTTCCCGGAAGTTGGCCCCTGGTGCCAAAATAGTAGGCACCAAAACGTGCTGCTCTAGAGCACGTTTCTGCTGGGTCACCAGTTTCCGTGCTTATCTTCACAAGTTAACTGTCTTTCAGTTCCCTGTCGCTTTTCCACGTCTCCAGTCCTGTGAGCCCCTAGGAGAGAGCCCAGGGGGTGAAGGGGTGGACTGCAAAGAGCTTCAGATGGAGGGTTCTCAAGCCTCGGTGTGCGTTCCGTCCTCCACTGACTCCACTACAATCATCCCAGATTCCACACCTTTGCTAGAATGATGGTCTAAGGGGCAGACTTGAAGATGTTCCCTCCCTTCGTCCCTGGATCACACCCCTGCTCACACCCGTGCACACCTTGCCATCTCATCTTCTACCACCCTTCTCTCCTTTGGCCTTCAATCTTTCCCAGCATCAGGGTCTTTTTCCATGAGTTGGCTGTATATAAATACATGCATACACTGTGTATGATGCGTTTCAAGCCCTCCTGGAGGCACAGCCTTGGCTCCCCTCCCCAGCCTTACTTTTCCCCATCCTGAAGGAGCCTGCTCGTCACCCTACCAAATGTTTTGCGTTCCCAAATGATGCGATATAGGCTCAAGCCATACCCTTCCTCATCTCCTGTCAGGGCCCTAACAGCTGGACTGGCCCCCTTATAAAGAATCACCAGGCTCAGTGGAAGCATCGTGTCCTCTGGGAGGCTTTCCCTGGCACCGGAGTGCCGGAGGGTTCCTTCTGCGCGCTCCCACCTTGCTCTGACCCCAACCTTGTCTAGGAGGCAGTTCGGAAAGGCTTGCCTGGCTTCCCGGATTTGGCCACTAGAGGGCAGTCGAGTGTAGCGAGCGTCTGCTCCCTTAAAGCACAGGACTGCCCGGGCTCCTTTCTTTAAACCATTCGTTTCATCACCCTTTCTCGTCCCCCAACCACCCCACCCTTCCTCAAGAACACTCAGTAGCTCATTAATTCTATATTAACCCCAAATTGGTCATCTTGGGTTTCTTTTGTTTTTTAAGTGTTGAAACTTCAATAACAATAAAAAAAAAAAAAGACAAAAAATTCCTAAGTCTACCCCTCAATTTTCTTATTTTTGGTCTCTTTTTCTCTGTATTATATAAATACAAGTTGCTCTTATCGTTCAGTCACTAAGTTGTATCTGACTCTTTGTGACCCCATGGACAGCAGCACCCTGTCCCTCACTATCTCCTGGAGTGTTCATGTTCATTGAATCAGTGTTCATGTTCAAGTTCATGTTCATTGAATCAGTGATGCTATCCAACCATCTCATCTTCTACCGCCCTTTTCTCCTTTTGCCTTCAATCTTTCCCAGCGTCAGGGTCTTTTCCAATGAGTTGGCTGTCTATAAATATATATACAAATACAAATGGGCCTCCCAGGTGGCGTTAGTAGTAAAGAACTTGCCTCCCAATGCTGGAGAAGTAAGAGGCCTGAGTTTGATCTCTGGGTCAGGAAGATCCCCTGGAAGAGGGCATAGCAATTCATTCCAGTATTCTTGCCTGGAGAATCCCATAGAGGGAGGAGCCTGGCGGGCTACAGTCAAAAGGGTCACAAAGAGTTGGACACAACTGAAGTGACTTAGTACACCTTATACAAATATATATATGTGTGTGCGTGTGTGTGTGTGTGTGTGTGTGTATACACACAATATATATATTTGTGGTTGTGGTCAGGGCAAAGATACAATTTTGAATTTAACTATTTTGGCTTATTTTGAAATCAGAGACACTTTTTCAAATTACCATTCTGGCTTTATAAACGTTACTATGAAGGAATGCCAGCTTGGGTTTCCAGGCCAAGTTTGCCAGCCCTTCTGTTCCATTCAGGATCCCCAGCACAGCCTGGGCTGCTCCTCTGTGCTGGAGAACCTGCCAGTTCCCCATCCTGGGGTCCTCACCTTTCCCAGTCTCTTTCTGAACCCCACCTCGTCTCTACTAAGCTGCATGGCAGATCCCCCCAGACCTCTGCTCAAACCTGCCCTCCACTAGAGCTCGTTTCCCAAGCAGTCAGCCCAGCTCTGTCAGCCTTGCTCCTGCTGCCTGGCCCTGTCTGGTGCGGCCCCATTTTCCCTTGGGAGACTGGAAGCTCCCTGAGGATTCGTGGGCACTGTCTGTCCGCAGACAGCTGTAACAAAGTGCCATAGACTCGCTGGCTTGAAACACTAGACATGCATTCTCTCACTGTTCTGGAAACCAGAAGTCCAAAGTCACGGTGTCCCCGGGGCCACATCCTCCTCCGAAGTTCTAGAGGAGAATCATTCCTCACTTCTCTTGCTTCTGGTGGCAGCTGGCTTTCCTTGGCTGTAGCCACAACATGGCACTCTCTGCCTGTCTCACAGGACCTTCTCTCTCCTTATCTTGCCTCCCCCTCATAAGGACACTTGTCCTACTTGTTGGCTAATCTTCTCTTTGAAGATTCTTAACTACATCTACAAAGATGTTTCTTTGAAATAATGCAACCTTCACAGGTTCCAGGGATTCGAGTGTAGCAATATATTAGGGGGCTGCCACTCAAGTCACTACAGTTCAGAGCTGTGCACTGGGGGTCAGTGTGGAGTGAAGTGGGGGTCCCCAAACCTGACTGATCTCCAAAATCTGCCTGTGAGTGGGACTTGGAAAAATGCCTCAGTGTGGGCTCCCTTGGTGATTGAGACTTGGGAGGTTTGGGACATTGCCTGGCCATCATTCAGGATTGGAGAGGCTACACTACAGTAACAAACACCCCCAACCTCTCAGTGGCTTGATGCAACAAACGTTTCTTGCGTGTTTGCTCCAAAAGGTCACCTGGAGTTATTTGGGCCTCCTCTCTGAGCAGTCCTCCTCTCTGAGTAGTCCTCACGCCAGGACCCAGGCTGATGGAGTGGCTACCATCTGGAAAGCTGCTGGCTCCTGTGACAGAAGGGGGAAGCGTGGTGAATTAGGAACTGGATTTTAATGCCATTTCCACCCAGAAGTGACGCTCCTGACTTCTGCCCCCATTTTCACCCGTGTCTCTATTTTCAGAAAGCACTGTGTGTTTGGGAAGCATGGGGCCAAAGAGCTGCAGGGGGACATCCGGTGATGTCCTAAACGGTGCTAAAGCATCCCTTCTAACTGCCCTTCTTCCCCCTGAGGGTCAAGGCCCCAAGGCAGAGCGTCCCATGGGCTGAGTCTGGGTCACACCGGGGCTGGAGGACTGTCTGCTCTGCACCAAGGCCACTCGCTGGACTAGCTACCCGAGAAGAGGGCTCAAGGTGGGTAGGCAAAATTCAGCAGGCGGCATCCACTGAGGTCCTCCTATTCCCTCTCCAGGGTGAGCTAGTTCTGGAAGGTATTCAGGAGTTCATGTGACTCTACAGGAGCCCCTTCACTCTGTTTTTTTTTTTTTTTTTTTTTTTCAGGAAAAGGGTTGCTGAAGAGAGGGAGATGCACCATTCCCCTGATCAGCTCTGCTCTGGGCTCCCAGAGGCCACCAGTGTCCACCTGGCAGAGCCGGGGCGACGGGTTTGGACGTGGTGGCCCCTCTGTTCACCCAGGAAGGAGCTGGCCAGGGGCAAGAAGCGGGAAGTGGAACCACCCCAGCTCCATCCTGTGCCTTCCCAGAACAGGCGGCAGGGTCTCAGGGCAAGTCAGGATCTGGGTGAAAACCAGGTGTGCAGAAATCTATGTTGGGCTCGGAACTGTCGTGTGAACTGGCTTCGCCGTTTGTCACCAGCATTGTCTGCCTCTCCGATGATTCTGACAGCACTCTGACGCTTCAGGAAACTGAGCCCATTCTTAGAGCAGTCTTTTGTCACAGCCCAGGGCCATGGAGACTCCTGGAGTGCAGGCAGAGGGGCTGGAAAGGAGACATCTGCCCTGCTCAGGGGGAGAGGAGCTCCAGATGCGGGAGAAGGACAGTAGCACGGGAGAAAGACCGTATTTCCTAACAAAGGGGTCCTCAACCTGCCTGTACAGCCCCAGGGCGCCCTTGGGTGCACGGGCCTGAGTGGAGGACCACCAGTCACAACCAGGGCACCCTGTTAAGTCTGAACATCAGACAAACAAACGAAAAAAATTTTTTTTAGTATAAGTATGCCTCATGCAATATTTGGGATATACTTAACCTTTTGAAGTTATTTATTTTTCTGAAATTCAATCTTAACTGTATACCTGTCATTTCTATTTGTTAGACCTGGAAAAGTTATTTGGGTGTCCTGCTTTGCTTTTATTTTGGGGGGCTTGTGTTAGATTTTTTTTTTTTTGGAATCAAAGTATTCAATGCTAAAAATTAAGTTTAGAAAGCCACAGCTAACTCTTTAATTTTTTTTCCACATCATTAAACTAAGCTGTAATGAATGTTTAATGCATTCTTTCACCCCAGACATATTTCATGGAGAGTTTTGCAAACTCTGGTACAGTCAGTGGGGACAACATGAGGTGAATAAGACAGAGCTGTGCTCTCAAGTTATTGAGGGAGAGCGTCAACCACTGACCACCTGAGGTTGGAAGTGCAGGACATGGAGAGGGAGTTAGCACCACAGGGACCATGGCAGAGCAGTGAAGAATAACGAGACACAGTAAAGGGATGCTTATTAAAGGGCAGAAATGGTACTTTGCCAACAAAGGCCCATCTAGTCAAAGCTATGGTTTTTCCAGTAGTCATGTATGGATATGAGTGTTAGACCATAAGGAAAGCTGAGCACTGAAGATCTGATGCTTTTGAACGGTGGTGTTAGAGAAGACTCTTGAGAGTCCCTTGGACTGCAAGGAGATCCACCCAGTCCATCCTAAAGGAGATCAGGCCTGGGTGTTCATTGGAAGGACTAATGCTGAAGCTGAAGCTCCAATACTTTGGCCACTTCATGCGAAGAACTGACTCATTAGAAAAGACCCTGACGCTGGGAGGGATTGAAGGTGGGACGAAAAGGGGACGACAGAGGATGAGATGTTTGAATAGCCTCACCGACTCAGCGGACATGAATTTGAGCAAGCTCCGGGAGTTGGTGATGGACAGGGAAGCCTGGCATGCCGCAGTCCATGGGGTTGCAAAGAGTCGAACATGACTGAGGGACTGAACTGAACTGAAAGGGATGCTAATCAGGCATTGCCACTGGCCCGCTGCTTTCCACAGGTCATGGTCCAAACTGACCAGCATCATGTTGGGAAAACCCTGATCCTCTTGGACTTTCCTTCCTTTTCCTCTAACTTATGGAGAAGGCAATGGCACCCCACTCCAGTACTCTTGCCTGGAAAATCCCATGGACGGAGGAGCCTGGTGGGCTGCAGTCCATGGGGTTGCTAAGAGTCGGACACGACTGAGCGTCTTCACTTTAAATTTTCACTTTCATGCATTGGAGAAGGAAATGGCAACCCACTCCAGTGTTCTTGCCTGGAGAATCCCAGGGACGGGGGAGCCTGGTGGGCTGCCGTCTATGGGGTCGCACAGAGTCGGACACGACTGCAGCGACTCAGCAGCATGGTTTAATAATGACTCGGTTAGGACTGATGAAATATTCAAGCAACCACCTTCTGTTTGGTTGACTTAAAAGGATGACATTGGCAAGCCATTTCCTTGGGGAGGTGCTTTCAGGATCTCACACCAGGGTCTGACCCAAGATCCTGCTGGTTTGGGCAGGCACCACCTTCACTGTGTTCTTGAGACTCCCGTCCAACCTTGACTGCTACCAGGAATGTGGCTGAGGGAAATGAAATTCTGAAGGAGGAGGACTGTTCAAAGGGCAAAATGCTCTCTACCTTATTAACTCTCAAGTAAACACCTTAGCTCCATGTGTTGATGAGTAAGCCGGGAGGGACCCAGGTCTGGGAAGGCAGAGTGGCTTTCTATTGCCTAAGGAAAGAGCAAGGCCGAGGTGAGAGTTCTCTGTTATTATAGACAGTGTTGTCATTAAAAAAAAAAATCATTAGAGGAAACTATTTTCTTTCCAGAAGAGTCTGTCTTCTGGGAACCGGGTACCCAAAGGTAGGTGTCAGGAGGGCTCCTGGAGGATGGGCTAGGGGTCAGGAGACTCAGCCTTGGAGTCTGGTCACACTTGGTGATGACGGTGTGAAGTCCCCAGCATGTGACCCCACATGTGGGTTGGCATGTGACACCCCCAGCAGTGTGGCCCGTGGAAACGAGGCTCAGAGGCGGTTTTGTGTGAGTCCAGAACAACCACACGGAGCTGAGGAGCAGCGAGCCGCCCGCAGGCCTGTGGAAAGCAAGACGACCATTGTCTCCTGTTCCCACGGGAGCCAGAAATAGAACTCTGCCCTTTGGCCTTGAGGGGCTGAGGCCACAGCCGGGCGTGGGTGTCCCAACCACAGGGCCCTCTGTTCCTCTCTCCCCACCATTCCTCTAGCCTGCCCTTCCTCGCCCGTGACCTTTGCCCCAGACTGCGGACACTGTGCTCAGCCCCACTGCTGGGCATCTCCAACCTGGCACGTTTGGGGGGTGGAGGGCAGGTGTGGCTCCAGCTGCAGGGAAGAACAGGGCAACCCCTTCCTCATGGGTCTTAGCTGCCACCCAGAGCCCAGACCCGGGCTATTCAGAAACCTTTCACCTCTTCCTGGAAGTGATGGTTCCAGGGTCTTTATGACTTCATTCCCTGAGACTCACAGTCAGACGTGCATTTTACGCTGCACCCCATGCACGCCCTGTGTCCTGGTCTCTTCCACTTGTGGGCCGGGTCCGTGGCTGCTGGCCCTCAGGCTTTGCTGGGTCCAGCTGGTGGACTGCCTAGCAGGAGCTGGGGAAGAGGCAGGGCAGTGACGCTAAGTATTCATTCCCTATCGACTGCCGCAGGCTGGCTGGCCTTCTCCCTGGGCCAGTGACCACAGCTCCTGTCTGAGCCTTTACCACACCACTCTCTCTGTCTCCAAGTCCTGGAACCACCTCTGCCTTCAAGTCTGAGGTTGATAACCAAGCCCCACAACTCTTAGATCTGTCCCTACATTAGCTCTTGTGACTTCCCTACATCCTATCCATGTCTTTATAAATTGTTCCTTTATTAAATGCCCACAAGTGACCCAGTCAGAATGTGCCATCTTTCTGTTGCTGTATTCCTGTAGCACATGTGTGTTCATACATACAACACACAAACACATGATATGCATTTAATAACACTCACCCTGACTCCCCGTGAGGCATTCTGATACATGTGACCCGATTCTGGCTAATTATTAAGGATGCTCACCTCACCCACTCAATTCATTCCATGACTCATTTATGGTCTTGCTCCCCAGTTTGGAAAGCCTTGCGTAGGGCCAGCCTGGGGGAGGCAGCTGTCAGCTGGCCTGGCTGTGGCACCTGGCAGAGGTCAGCGTGGAATATGCCAAGGAAGAGGGGGGCTGTCAGACTCTGCAGAGTGGGTGTCTTATGGGACTCCCCCGGGGGGAAGGCTGCATGCCTCTTGGGTAGTAGTTCCTTTCTGTGGTCATCCCATTCCAAGGGCTGAATTTCCACTTTGTAAGCTAGAAATCTGTGCTGGTGAGACATTGCGAGGTGACGGGGCTCAGGGCTGACCTGCGTGCCATGGAGAGCATAAAGAAATACGACCGACGTCCTGATTCAGCCACTCCCAGTGAGGACACAACCATCCAGGGGGGCCCGAGAGCCATGTTCACCCATCGACACCTTTTCTCTGGAGGGAAATTCTATCCAGAAGGCCAGGCTGTCATCAGAAGGCTCCTGGCCAGCACGGCCTCAGAGCGAGGGCATTCTTCGAAGACCGGAGCGGGTCTGGGTGGCCAGAGCACCGTCTCTCTGGGGTGCCTGCCTCCTGGCTCCTCCTTTGTCCCCACATGCTTGCTGACCCATCCCCTCTGGCTCACCTGCTCACTTTCTTGCTGTTTCCTTCTAGGTCTAAGCTAGTGAAGCCACTCATTCCAGTCCTTGGTGGGGGTGAATGGAGGCGGCTGCACCCATGGCTGCCTGACGAGGGGGGCTGGTACCTGTTTTCAGGGAGTCGGGGTGCTTCCTCTGCCTCGCCCTCCAGGTGGTCCCGAAATGTGCGGCCAGCATCTGGCCGATCAGCAGTAGGAAAAATGCACGTTTCTTGATTCCTTTGTGGAAACTAGGAGGGTCTGGAGGACTTTGAAAGTGAAAGTGAAGTCACTCGGTCATGACTGACTCTTTGCAACCCCATGGACTGCAGCCCACCAGGCTCCTTCGTCCATGGGATTCTCCAGGTAAGAATACTGCAGTGGGTTGCCATTGCCTTCTGCAGGGGATCTTCTCGACACAGGGATCGAACCTGGGTCTCCCGCACTGCAGGCAGACTCCTTACCACCTGAGCCACCAGGGGCTCCTTCCTAGAGGACTTTAAAGTCCTGGAGGACTTGAAGGTGTCTCATTTCTCTCCCCTATCAACCCATGAGCAAGAACCTGCTTCCCCACCTGGTGCATAAGGAGACTGAGGCATGGAGCAACCAGGCAACTTGGCTAAGGTTGTGATGTACATCAACTCCTAGGTGGCCCTCAAAGCTGTAAATACATGTGTGCTCTATAAGAACAGGGAATGTGTCCCCAGCCCCACGAGCTCTCGCCTCGGAGGGCAGGACTCTTCCTCATTCGGTAAATTCCCTCTCTCTACCCCTGCTAGTCACCGCGGTGCCCAAGGCAGGACTCAGCACGCCAGGGTGCCCAGTTACCCACGCTTGCTGACACATGCAGATGAGAGACCAGCCTCTTGCCAAAGCCAGAAGGCCAGCGGGTGCCTCAGACCACAGGGAGGTGACTCCGTGGACTCACCAGACCATGGTAGTGACTCAGCTGCCTGGCTGATGGACGGCACACCGACGTCAGACCTCGCTGTGGCCCTTCCCTTTTTTTCCCCTGGAACAATAACAAATCCGGGTTGTGTGGATTCGGTTGCCATAGGAACCAGAAAACATTTGCTAATGCAAGAGACTCTGGGACAGGTGGGCTGAGCCGGTCTGGATGAAAACAACCCTTTCCTGTCCCTTCACCTCGAACCCACCCCCCACCCCCGGGGAATCTCATCTGTTTGGAGCAGATTAGGTAAACAGGCGGCAGGGAGCTGCGGGGCCGCCTGGACCAACCAGGAAAGCGTCCAACCAGGAAGTCTGCGGCAGTCACAGGTCTGCCTGACCGTGAGGTCGAGCCTCAGTTCCTGCCGGGAAGAAATGGGATCTGGGACACCCCCTGCCTGCCGGAGAGACGGAGTGCCACGTGGCCTGCCCGCCTGCCACCCTGGCATACATGGGCCTGTCCCAGACAGGGAATAGGAAAGGGGAGACATAGGTCCCCTCTGCTCAGAGACCTCCCGGCCTGCGGGCAGCAGGACATGCAGCTGGAAGTCCTGCCAGGTCCCAGCCCGCATTATTCCTGGTTATTTCCAGGAATCACCAGGAAACAGCGAGCGAGGCTCGTGGGAAAGGGGCTTCCGTGGTGGGGATGGGGTTCGGTAATGAGAACCAGAGTCCTGCGTCCCCGGCAGGACCCTCACTCGCTCGCTCACACACGGGGTCACGGTGACAGCAGGGGCAGGGGGCTGGGTGCCCCCCAGAGGCTCAGCCTCCCCGCCCTTCCTCTGTGCCCTTTTGTGCCCCACTTAGCATGGGGCACTGGCTCAGAAATCCTGCCCACAATGTCCCTCCCCCACCCCAAACTCAGCAGTATCCACATCCACCCCTCCTCACGTCTCCGACACTAAAACACCCGCATTATTCCAGGTTCAGTGACATTCTGTGTCGTCACCAATGACCCCCCTTCCTCCTGAGTCTCTCCCCAGGGCATCGCCTTTCCTGCCCCAGGGTCACCCCGCACATGACCGCTGTAGAAACCCCTAGAGGTTTTCTTCGTCCCATTTGGGCTTGGAGTCTGTGTTCCTCAGGGGCTTGACCTCTGCCCTAATTTCCAGCGTTTTCTGCCTCTTGTTGGCCGTCGCCCCGCAAAATTCAGACTCAAAATGGCTGAGACAGAACTCGAACCCTGCCCTCCCCACAGACCTTCTTATATGTCTATTTTAAAACGTATTTGTCTTTGGTTGCCCTGGGGCCTCATTGCTGCATGCGGGCTTTCTCTAGTCGTGGGGAGCAGGGGCAGCTCTCTAGTCATGGCGAGAGGGCTTCTCACTGCGCTGGTTTCCCTTGCTGCGGAGCGTGGGCTCCAGGGCGAGCGGGTGCAGTAGTTGCAGCTTCTGGAGTCGTTGCAGCTCGTACGCTTTAGTTGCTCCGAGGCATCTTCCCGGACCAGGGATCGAACCTGTGTCCCCTGGGTGGGCAGGCAGATTCTTATCCACTGTGCCACCAGGGAAGTCTCCTTCTCTTAGCTGGGAGTGCCCCAGCCTCCTCACGTCTTCCTGCCTCCTGGCTCTGTCTCCCTCCATTCTCCTCCAGGCAGAGTCCACTTTCTAACACACAGCTCTTCGCGCGCTGCGGGTCTCCTCACTGTCTAAGAGTGATGCCTGGGTCCCCTGGGAGGGTGGGTGAAGGCCTCCCAGTGGCCCCCAGTCTCTTTTTGGCCTCACCTCCAAGCTCGCTGTCTTTCCCTGCCTCTTCCCCTCCCTTCCTCTCTGTTTCTGCCTGTGGTCTCTGTATCTCTGTCTGTCTGTCTGTCTCTCACACACAGCCCACAGCTCTGGCTACAGCACCCTGCTGTTCCCCGTGCCTGGCTCTTTTCCAGCTTCAACCCCTGTCTCATGCTGACTCCTCAGCCTGAAAGCCCCTCTTCCTCAACCTAGTAAACCTGCACACCTCCCCAAGGCGCTCAGCCCAGCCCACATAAATTTCCAGACCCCCTGCACCCCAGGTCTGGGGCAGAGTTCACCACGCCCTTCCCCATGCACCCACAGAATTGGGGCATGTTCCACACTGGGAGCAGAGGTTCCTGTTTGCAGCCTCGTCCGTGGGCCCGAGGCTCCCCCTTCATGCCCTGACATCTGGAGCCGGGTGCCCACCGCCCTTCTTTCCCCTTTCCTGGCCCAGCATCTGCCTCGACCCTCTGTCCCATCCCCAGCCGCCCTCACAAGGCGGCCGGACCCTCCTGTGAGAAGGTCGGAAAGTCTGCACCCCCTTGCTTGACCGCCCTTTGCTCTCTGACTGGAATCTCTCCCTCCCTGTCTGTCCCCTTGCCTGTCTCCACCACCAGGCAGCGAACGCCTCTTATTCACTCTCTGAGGTGTGCACACCCCAGCCCTCCTTGAGATGACTTCTCCAGTCAGGACTGGACTCCCTGCTTCCCCCGCAGCCCTGAACGCAGCCCACCCGGCCTTCCTTCGCTGCTGTTCACCACATTCTGTTTTCTTCCCCTGCACGGGGTTCCTGGAGGGCAGGAAGCCCACCTCACTTGTCTCTGTTCCCCCGAGGTGCTCTGCACCTAGCAGCTATCCTCAGCATGCTTGTGGAAGTGCTGAAACTTGCCATTCGCTGTGCACAGCCCTGCAGTGGCTCCCAGGGGCCTGTGACAGGCTGGCCACCTTGGGCACACAGGGCAGCAGGTGACCTGTCTGCCTCCCAGATCAGCAGGGCTGCTGGGGTGCCTGCCACCACAGCAGGATGCGGGCCCAGAGGGACGAGCTCTCCCTCAGGCTTCCAGTCAACCTCCCATGCCTGCTGGTGGCCAGAGATGGCTAGAAATTTCCTCAGCTCCCTCCCAGCCCCTCAGTCCTCTGCCTCCCTCGCCGTGCCTTCCTTCCATCATTTCCATCAGCCCAAATTCCTGGACCTGGGGCACACAGGTGCCTCCTAACTGCCCCCACTTCTGCCTCCTGATACACACACCCCTGACCCTGTCTTGAATCTTATATTCCTGTCTTTAAAGTACAGTCTCTGGTTGATCCAGGCCTCCTCTCCTGCGTACTCGACAGGCAATTACGGCTGCAATTCCCCTTCCCCGAGCACCTCCCTGCTCTTTTCCACTGACCCGAATCCTCCCCACTGCAGGCCCGGCTCTGGTCTCCCTACTCCGTGAAGTCTCTGACGAAGAACTGTCTCTGTGAGCTACATTACAGTCCTGTTGCAATCAGCACGCACCACTCCAGTTAATGTTTAACTGAACTTCACAATCTTATTTAATGCACATCCATTTTCTTTGCCCACCTAGACGATAAGCTCTCAACAGTAATACTAGTTCTTAAGTTGCTGGAGAAGGCAGGTGATGTACGCTGTCTCTAAACTCTGGTAGCTTCTTGTATACCCGACTTCAGTAGAATCATCTATTAAAGTGCTAATGTCTAACCAATAAAATATCTTTCTTGGGCAGCCCTGAGAATTGATCACAGATTACACGGAAGCCTCACACCATAGACTTCCTGGGCTGGGAGTTTAATGGGCCAGCGACCCAACTTCAGCATTCAGTCCAGCTGCTCGGGAGAGCTTCCCCAGGGGTTAGAGAGACTAGGGTTTCCACACTGTGGGAGAAATTGTAGCCTGCCTTTGCGGTCACTGGGGAATGACGTCTGTGACTGGAGCAACGTTGTGATGGGACCTGTGCCCAAGGGGGGTGAGCCACCGGGCCCTCTGGCTAGCCTCGCAGAGGAGCCTGCCTGGAGCCAGGGGGTGAAGCCAAGGGCCTTGTGACGTCCTGCCCGGCCCTGGGCAACGTGACCATTCCCTCTCCAGGGCCTTCAAGCAGGGCTGGCTTTAGAGAGGGGCTTTAGCAAGCTGAGATGAGAAGTGAGGTATAAGTCACTCAGTCACGTCTGACTCTTTGTGACCCCATGGATTATTGCCCGCCAGGCTCCTCTGTCCATGGGATTCTCCAGGCAAGAATACTGGAATAGGTAGCCATTCCCTTCTGCAGGGGGCATTCCCAATCCACGGATCAAACCCACATCTCCTTCATTGTAGGTGGACTCTACTGTCTGAGCCACCAAGAAGTCCAAGGTGGAGTTAGTGGTAAAGAACCTGCCTGCCAATGCTGGAGATGTAAGGAACACAGGTTTGATCCCTGGTCAGGAAGATTCCCTGGAGGAAGAAATGGCAACCTACTCCAGTATTCTTGCCTGGAAAATTCCATGGACAGAATTTTCAGCCTGGCGGGTTACAGCCAATAGGGTGGCACGGAGTCGGACATGACCGAAGCGGCTTGGCGCACATGCAGCGTACGTAGCAGGCCGAGCAGGGCAAGGGAGCCCCTGCAGAACTGTATTTGCAGCGGCTTGCCAGCAGCTTCCTTTAGGTGAGGTTACAGGGGCCTTCCTTCAGGTTAGACACGTGTCCATGCTGTGGTGGAGCCACCAGCAAGTCCGCGAGCGCTGGGGCCCAAGCCTCCAGGGAGCACTCACGGTGTGAGCCCAGGGTCTGCGAAGGGGAGTCCACAGCCCAGGGCTCGAGTTCCTCTGTCCCCTGCAGATGCTGCGCTTCTAGCCCCTACTCTTCACATTGTCTCCCTCCTGCCGACTTCCTTTTCTGCAACCTGCGGCTTCTCTTCCAGGAGAGAGAGCTCTCTATCTGATCGCCTTACAAGCAGATTCCTCAGTGGCCTCTGCCTGGCCCATTTCAGGGCTGCCTTCCCCTCTTCCTCTGCTCTCCTCCCCTCTGGAAAACTTGCTTTTCTGGAGGGTCGCCACGGACGACGGTGATGGCCCCCGAGTTTCTGGAGCCCACTTTTCTCAGGTCACCACATGAACTGAAATACCTGCTGAGCACATATAGCGTGGAAGCTGGGGACACGGGGGGCCGGCCCCTGGCCTCTGCACTTGGGAACTCGCGGGGTGGCGGAGGAGGTGGGCACACCAGCAGGGCATTGCGAGGGCTGTGATGCTAGGGAGGTGAACAAGGCTGAGCGGTCCGGGGCGGGGTAGGCAGACAAGGTCACATTGGGGAGAGATGGCCCAGGGGAAGCGACATCAGAGGGGCAGGGGGCTTGAAGAACGGTCGGTAGTTGGCTGTAGCCTTGGGGAAATTCTGTTTTACGCAGAAGGAAGTCAGAGAGAGCACGAGGGTCTTAGGGAACTGCCAGTGGGTCTTGTTACTCAGCGACCAGGGGTGAGAATGGAGGTGGGACTGGGAGACGCAGGCAGCGGCTCCAGGGCAGGAAAGGCGGCTGGACGAGCCCTGGAAGGTGCTGAAGGGTCTTAAGCAGGGGATGAGTAGGTGATTTGACTGACTAGGTGATGCTGGGAATGTTCATTTCTATTCACACAATGAGGAAAATGCAGAAGGAGGCTTGCTCCCACCCAGGTTCACATGGAATGAATAGGTGGAAGAAGAGAGGCCTTGAGTTCTGCCCAGGGCCCGCGGTGGGCAGGGCCGAGCTGGCGCTGGGCCCCATGCCTGTGCTGGGGCAGGTGTGGGCATACAGAGAGGGCAGTGAGGGGAGAAGTTGGGACTCTCAGGTTCAACTAACAGAAGCCACCCTGATCTGATTTAAGCTACAGTGGACCCTGGCCGAGAGGATACAGGACCATGGACCTTAGCTTAGAGGATACAGGCTCGGGGCAAGATGAGAGAACTTGCAGAGAAGCCCTGGTTCAGAAGCGGGCGTCCCCAGGACTCTCCCCACCTCACTCCCGTGACTGCCTCCTCCCACTTGCTCCACCCTCCTCTCTGCGGCTCTTCCTCGGGCCCTCTGGCTGCAGGCACAGCCTGCTTGCCCCACTGACCTTGAGGTGGTGAGTTATGGGCAGCTCTGGGTTCCAGATCCAAGTTCCCAGGAAAGAGCGCTTCTGTTGTAAGCAGCTGTGGCCCAGGGTGTTGCATGCACAAAGCCAGGGGCTGGGTGGGGCTCACTGTGTGCAGTTGGGGGGGTCCCCAGAGAAGGAGGACCATGTGCCAGCAGGCCACAAGTCTGTGAAGTCCCGAATGGCACGGTTTCCACCTCTACCAGGTGTACAGTTACATAGAACTTTATAATCTTGTAGTAACAAAGGACAGATTCCCTATAATCCAAAGGATTGTAACAATAATAATAGCTAATGTTTTTGAGCACCTACTCTGTGCTGAGTACTTTGCTAAATGATTCATAGTTATTTTCTTGCTTCATTCTTATGACCCAGTGAGAGAGATGCTGTTATTTCCAATTTACAGAAAATGAAAGGGAGGCGCAAAGAATTCTAATTGAGTTCTCCTGTCCTGTTCCTGAGTCACAGCATGCCAGTCTTGGAGCAAAGAGGAGGAGAAAGACTGCCCTTGGTTTACCCAGCAGTGCCCCGGTAAACGTTTATTAACCAGATCCCTGTCAAAAAAAAAAAAAAAAAAAGCTCTGGTCTGTAGCATTCACTGATTTTTGAGGTGTGAATACTCCCACCATGGCTGCTTTCAAGCTGCCAGCTTCCTCAGCCAGTTTGAGAGGCTCCCACACATATGTGTGTTACTCAGCTGTTTCCAACTCTTTGCCATCCCACGCAAAGAGGAGTCTACCAGGCTCCTCTGTCCATGGGATTTCCCAGGCAAGAATACTGGAGTGGGCTGCCATTTCCTTCTCCAGGGGATCTTCCCGACCCAGGGACTGCACTCGGGTCTTGCAGGCAGATTCTTTACTGTCTAAGCCACCAGGGAAGCTCCTCCACACATACGGCCTCTCTTTTGGGTGAGTTCTGGAGATTTAGAGCAGTGCCTTTCAAA
Source organism: Capra hircus (assembly GCF_001704415.2). Taxonomy (NCBI): domain Eukaryota; kingdom Metazoa; phylum Chordata; class Mammalia; order Artiodactyla; family Bovidae; genus Capra; species Capra hircus. The sequence continues at coordinate 69,736,209 of NC_030823.1, read as the reverse complement.
GTGTGGTCCCTGAACCAGCTGCATCGGCTTTGCCTAAAAATGTGCAAATTTTCTGATCTCATCCCAGACCTACATACTGACTCAGAATCCCTGGGGTAGAGGGGAGGAACAGCTCTCTGTTTTCAAGCCCTCTGGGGGTTCGGATGAACATTCAAGTTTGAGAACCTCTGGAGCGATGGGGTAACATGCCCTCTTGCAAACCCAGCTCGTCCGGGTCATTTTCTGGTTGGAAGAAAGGGGCTTGTTTCCCACTCCTCAGCAGATAGGCAAACTGAGGCCAGTGAGGTGAAAGTTGCTGGAAATGGGTGGGTGAGAAAAATGGATTAAGAAACCCTCCAGCCTGGGTCTCCTCCCCATAAGGTAACGAGGGGAGGTGGTCTCTGCAGAGTCCCTCAGCCCTGGCCCTCCGCTGGTCTGAAGGGATTGCCCATGGATTGCCCAAGGTTAATGGGAGGGGGATTCCAGGTAAAAGGCCTTGAGCAGAGAGGAGAGAAACCCAGAGGGAAGTGAGGAAAGAGCCATGGAAAAGCCTAGGGCTCAGAAAAGCCTGGCTCTGGGTTTTGGATGCTGGTGCACAGAGGTCCCCAAACTGCAGTAAGTCCCAGGACGGTGCCTCAGTGTCCTGATCACAATCTCTGGGCCTCAGGCAGGGCCAGGAAGACCCGTGATGACTCCCGGCGTGGGGGAGGGGCAGGGGGGCCGGAGGTCCCAGTGCCGCCAGGCTTTTGTGAGACGTGTTTACCGTCTGGTCGTCTCAACAACTTCCCTCGACCCCAATCCAGATTTACCATTAACCAAAGACAAACAAATCGGGAGCCAAGCATCAGAAGTGATGCAAATTCCGTGTCAGCCCCGGGAGGCCCTGAAACACCTGGGCAATCAGCAAGGCCATGATGTCACCTGGAGAAATGTTTGGCTCTCGGGGCAGCCACGGTCACGTGACATGGCCATGCGCGCCGGGGTCACACAGCGGGGTGGGGTGGGGCGGGGTGGGGAGGGGCTCCCCTCTGAGCACTGAGCCACCGCCAGAGAACCAAAACACAAACAGAAAGTGTCCTGTCACGGCGAAATCCGTAAGTCATGTGATGGGGCTGTTTTTCCACCTCCAAGTTCGAGTCACAGAAGCGAAGATTCAGAGCCAGCATTACTTAGCAAAATCAGGCCCTGCTGGGGTGCTGGCCTGGTTTGCTTGGGCTGGAAAACTGGGTCCCCTGGAATTCCACTCATTCTCCTTTTAGGAAAGAAGCTGTGTAAGAAGGAGTTTCCTCAGAGGCACCTGCTCTAGAATTTCTTTAGCAGAAACCCTGGACCCAACACCTGCCTTCCCTACTGGATGGCCCCCTCCTTGTGGGGTCTCACCCCGGCTCAGCCTCCGTGTCATCAGTCGGTCTGTTCCCAGGGAGATGCCAGCCGCCTGGGCAGCCTCTCCTCCCTCCCACCCTAGAGTGGCCCACAGACGCTGAGTGAATGCCGGGGGCAAGTTGAATTTCTTAGGCCGTAGGGAGGTATGAGACGTTGGGTGCCAAGCGGCAACAGCCTGCTTCCTTCTCTTATCCCCTGTCTTCCGGGCTCCTGCTCTTTGCAAAGCAACTGTTGACCACCTGGATCCTGACACTAGGCAATGGTATGGGCAGTATGTAAGTGGGCAGCCAGGTCACTGCCCTCAAGGGGCTCACGTTCTACTTAGGAAGACAAGGCTCTCATAGCCCAACAAAGTAACAAGCAACAGGCAACAGCATGCGACTTACCACAGACGTGCCGTGATGCTCGGCAGGAACTGTTTGGATGGTCCCTGTGTTGGACACACTGCATCTGAATTCTAACCTGAATTCTAACCAGCCGCTGTGTGACCTTGGGCAAGTTGCTTACATTCCCTGAGCCCCAGTCCACACATCTATAAAATGGAGATTAAAATGTCCAACTCACAGGGCTGTTGTGAAAAATGAAATAATGGCTGCAAAACAGCTGGTAAAATGCTCAGCACGTCGTGCTCAGTCACTAGGCCGTGTTCGACTTGTTGCGACAGGCTCCTCTGTCCATGGCATTTTCCAGGTTAGAATATTGGAGTGGGTGGCCCTCCTCCAGGGGGTCTTCTTGACCCAGGGATTGAACCTGCCTCTCCTGTGTCTCCTGCACTGGTCGATTCTTTACCACTAAGCCACCTGGGTGGCTATCCAAGCCCCATAGTAGGTGTTTGATAAATTGTAATAATTCCCATACCTGGACTGAGATGAGCTGTGAAAGATGAACCATTTGTGCCTGGTCTCCAAACTTAGAGGAGATTAAAAGCAATAAAGTGAAAGCGTTAGGGGGAGGCTCAAAAAGAGAAGGGAAAACCAACACATGAAAGCCTGACAGTGACAGAATAGCTAGAAAAAGCATAAATGCAGGTGTGGAAACACAGTGGAGCCCAGGAACCATAGGGGCGAAATCAACAGCCACCCTTACTCCACAGTCTCCAGTTCAGTTCAGTTCAGTCCAGTTGCTCGATGACTCTTTGCAGCCCCATGGATTGCAGCACGCCAGGCCTCTCTGTCCATCACCAACTCCTAGAGCTTGTTCAAACTCACGTCCATCGAGTCGGTGATGCCATCCAACCATCTCATCCTCCTGTTGTCCCCTTCTTCCCCTGCCTTCAATCTTTCCCAGCATCAGGGTCTTTTCTAGGAGTCACTTCTTCACATCAGGTTGGCAAAGTATTGGGGCTTCAGCATCAGTCTTTCCAATGAATATTCAGGGCTGATTTGATCTCCGTGCAGTCCGAGGGACTCTCAAGAGTCTTTTCCAACACCACAGTTCAAAAACATCAATTCTTCAGTGCTCAGCTTTCTTTATGGTCTGACTCTCACATCCATACATGACTACTGGAAAAACCATAACTTTGACTAGACAGACCTTTGTGGGCAAAGTAATGTCTCTGCTTTTTAATATGCTGTCTAGGTTGGTCATAACTGTTCTTCCAAGGAGCAAGCATCTTTTAATTTCATGGCTGCGGTCACCGTCAGCAGTGATTTTGGAGCCCAAGAAAATAAAGCCTGTCACTCTTTGCAATGCTTCCCCATCTATTTGCCATGAAGTGATGGGACCGGATGCCATGATCTTAGTTGTTTGAATGTTGAGTTTTAAGCCAGGTTTTTCACTCTCCTCTTTCACTTTCATCAAGAGGCTCTTTAGTTCCTCTTCACTTTCTGCCATAAGGGTGGTGTCATCTGCATATCTGAGGTTAATGATATTTCTCCTGGCAATCTTGATTCCAGCCTGGCATTTCGCATGATGTCCTCTGCATATAAGTTAAATAAACAGGGTGACAATATACAGCCTTGATGTACTCCTTTCCCAATCTGGAACCAGTCCATTGTTCCATGTATGGTTCTAACTTTTGCTTCTTGACCTGCATACAGATTTTTCAGGATGCAGGTAAGGTGGTCTGGTATTCCCATCTCTTGAAAAACTGTCCACAGTTTGTTGTGATTCACACAGTCAAAGGCTTTGGCATAGTTAATAAAGCAGAAGTAGATGTTTTTCTGGAACTCTCTTGCTTTTTCTATGATCCAGGGGATCCAGGGCCATCATCATATCACAGGACAAGGGAACACACAATGTATTCAATACTCTCTAGGAAGCCAGGGATGAGCATAGTGTGCTTAAAAAATATTCTAATCAAAAGTATTTAACTTTTTTTTTTTAATAAAAGTGCTTAAAGTGTGTGGGGCTGGTAAATTTTCAGGTGTTCGGAAAATTCACCTGCCACAACTTCTCGATGATTGGATTAGCAGAGTTTTCACTCTACTTTTTATACATTTGTCAGAGAGCTTAGAATTATGCTGAGCACATCATGGGGGCTTACCAGGCCCCTGTTTACTGATTAATTCATATAGTGTCGGACTATGTTTCCCCCACCCCCCTCCTCGCCCTTTTCAGCCCTCCTATGCATTCACTGAGGCAAGCGACTGGAATTATCTTCTCTTTAAAAGGGCAGTAACTGATCATCTCCAGCTTCCCCTGCCACCCCCGTCAACCTGTCCCTCTTTCTGTATTTCAGGTTTTAGGCACCAATAATAACAATTACATTAATGAAATTAGTAGGTTACATGTGTGTTGATACAAGGCTATGTATTGATACAACACCTTGTCTTTTTCCTCCTCCCTTAAGTCCCACTGCTGCTGCTAAGTCGCTTCAGTCGTGTCCGACTCTGTGCGACTCCATAGACGGCAGCCCACCAGGCTCCCCCGTCCCCGGGATTCTCCAGGCAAGAACACTGGAGTGGGCTGCCATTTCCTTCTCCAACGCATGAAAGTGAAAAGTGAAAGGGAAGTCGCTCAGTCCTGTCTGACCCTTAGCATGGACTGCAGCCTACCAGGCTCCTCCATCCATGGGATTTTCCAGGCAAGAGTACTAGAGTCCCACAAGGTAGGATTATTTTGGCTCTCAGATGCAGAAGGTGAGAGTCAGAGAAGTCAAGTAATTTGCTTCAGGCCACCCAGCTCCTAAGGAGCCCCAGACACATCTGACCGCTTCACCCTGCATGCAGTCCCAGGTCCTGTCCAGAGGGGGCGCTTGAGCACAGCCACTGCCTGGCCCCTGGCAGGCTCTAACACCAGGGGCCCAAATCTAGGGTGAAACCCGAGGCCCTAGGCTTTCCCTGATCTAGACACACCTCTGTGGAAGAGGAGGGAGTGGAGTTCCCTTTCCATTTGTTGAGCCTCGCAGGGGACTGGGGGGACAGGAATGAGGCCCCAGGAGGAGGGCACCCTGTGTGTCACTGCTGGCCACCAGCCGCAGGCGAGAACGTTGCCAGGACTCACCTCCCCAGGTCCTGGCAGGTGGCAGGACGGACTTGGAGAGAGCATAGAGAACCCCCTGCCCTGCTAGTCCTCCCACCCTCTCCCGACCCTGTCTCTGGGCCCATCGAAAGGCGCTCTCATCTCCCACGTGTCTCCTCAGTTTTCCATCTGATTTTCAATTTTTATCTCATGCTAATGCTTTTTTTTTTTTTTTAGTGTAAAACAGCTTCAATTATTCTGGCAATTAGCCCATAGATAAGTAAGATAACCCCTATGTTTGGAAATACCCACTTGGAGCAAACTGGGCCTCTCCACTCCCTTTTCCTCCTAACCCTGTCAGAGTTCTGTTCTGGAAAAACACCGAGAGCCTCCCCATCCCTGAACCCTCTTCTTTCCTTCCTCTCACATAGACACAGAGCCTGGCAGGGACAACGGAGGCAGGCAGATTCTGGATTTTGAACTGAACTGCCATTTCCATGACCCTGGGTGAGCTATTGAACAGCTTTAGCTTTCATTTTCCTTATCTCTAAAAGGGAAACTGGAACTGCTCCCTCCCACGGGAAGATAACAGAAGCCTCCCCTCCCCCACCTGTACTTGAAGTGCCTGGCATGAGGTAAGTTCTTATTGGATCCTACTGTGGCCCATTTTCTTCCAGGAAGTCTTCCTCGACTGTCCCAGTTTTGGCAGAGAGAGCTGACTCCCAACCCCAGCTCTACTCCCCACTTTTTCATTACTAACAAAACCCCAAGTTTATTTGGGGGAGCAAAGTGCTGAGCTAAGAAACTACATTTCCCAGCTAATAAACTACGTTTTGAAGTGATGGTGTGCGTGGGACACAGGTATGGCCAAGGAGAGGTCTTGGATTGGCCAAAAACTTCCTTCAGTTTTAAAGTAAAAAGACACATTTTTTTTTTCTTTTTCACCAAGAACTTTATTGAACAATGTATTCACCATTTTGTTCCACTACCTTCTGCCATTTTTCAGGCAGTTTCATAATTCCATCTTCCCAAAACGTTTTATCTTTTTTTGAGCAACGAACTGTTCCTAGGTGTCTTTTACAATCTTCCAGGGTTTTGAAATTTTTTCCATTAAAAGAATTTTGTAAAGACCAAAATAAATGTAATATCCGAGGGTGCAATGGCTGGTAAATACAGGGGATGAATCAGAAATTCCCAGCCAAGCTGTGACAGTTTGTGCCTGGTCATCAAAGAAACATGCAGACTTGTATTATCCTGGTGGAAAATTGTTTTCTGTTGACTAATTCTGGACGCTTGTCATTGAGTGCTGCTTTCAGTTGGTCTGATCGGGAGTGGTACTTGTTGGAATCAATCATTTGGTTTTCCAGAAGGACCTCATAATAGAGGACTCCCTTCCAATCCCACCATATACAAAACATTACCTTCACTAGATGAAGACCGGACTTTGGTGTGGTTGGTGGTGATTCATTTCACTTGCCTCATGATCTCTTCTATTCCACATTATTATACAGTATCCACTTTTCATCGCCCATCACAATTTGTTTTAAAAATGGAATGTTTTTGTTACGTTTAAGTAGAGAATTGTGTATAGAGACACAATCAAGAAGCTTTTTTTCGCTTATGTTGACTCCAAATATTAAAGCAATTAACATAACCAAGCTGGTATAAATGATTTGGATATTCTGAGTATGTTGGCTATCTCCCTCGTGGTGTATTGCGGTTGACTGTTTCCAACTAATGCCTCAGTTTGATCACTATCAACTCCAGCAGGTCTACCAGACTGTGGAGCATCATCTAGAAAGAAAACTTCAGCACGAAACTTTGCAAATCACTTTTGACACTTTTGATGAGTTACAGTACGTTCTCCATACACTGAACACATTTTTTGCATTTCCATTGCATTTTTACCTTTCTTGAAGTAATAAAGATAATATGCCAAAAAGGTTGTTTTTCTTCCATCTTCAGTATTAAAATGGCTACACAAAAACTGACCAATGTTGATTTTGTTTAAATGCACGCTAATATGAAAGCTATCACCATATAGTGTAACAAAATTGTTCCGAATGAAGTTAAAGACAACTAAATGCTACTAGAGCCATCTTACCGAAAGAGAAAAAAGAGCTTTTTGGGCAGTCCAATAAGTGAAAGTTGCTCTGAGAACGCTCTTTAAAGGAAGTTGACTCAACTGTGCCACTTTGCCTCTCGCCCTCTTTCTCCCTTCTCTTGTCTGGAGTGAGTATGACATCTGGAGCCACAGTGAGCACGTTATGACCGTACGGCAACCTTGAAGATGGAAGTCACATCTCATGGCAGAGCAGAAGAGCAGGAAGAGCCTGGGGCATGGAGGGCATGGTCCACAAGACTTCAGGATTTATGTTACATGAGGGCAGAAGAAGCCAGGTATTTAGGATTTCTATTACCTGTAATCCAGCATTGTCTCCATAGATATGTGGCGTGGTGACCTTGCTCTCTTTGAGCTCCAGTCACACACACGTTCACAACTGTATTCAGAGGGATTTTTGGTTATAAGCAAAGTAGCCTACCAATCTAGAGTTTTTGGAGTCCCATTATGTGAGAGGTAGAAAGTTTCTGATTCATGTCGGGTATCTGCACCCCAAAGCTAATGAGATCCTGGACGCAGCTTGGTTCTCTTTCACCTGGTCCTTATCCTGTGGGAGGAATGAAAGACAGTTGGATGCTGATTGCAAAGCAAACACTGTTCGCAGGACTGTTGTTTATTTGCTGTTGGTCAGTTACTAAGTCGTGTCCACTCTTTTGTGACCCCATAGACAACAGTCCGGCCAGGCTCAGCTCTGTCCATGGGATTTCCCAGGAAGGAATACTGGAGTAGGTTGCCATTTCCTCCTCCAGGGGATCTTCCCGGACCAGAAATTAAACCCGCATCTCCAGCATTGGCAGGCAGATTCTTTACCACTGAGCCACCAGGAAAGCTCTTGCAGGAGTGTAGGATCTGTTGAATCAAAGGCAGAATGACAGGGAATGAGTGAGCAGAAGCCTACAGGTCTCCAACCTGCCTTGGGGTTTGGGGAAAACTTGGTGCCTACTGATTATATGAATGTGACTTCTAGACCATGGAGAAGTAATGAGTCCTACCTTGGGCAGCATAAGTATTTCTTCATATGTTCACATTCAAGTTTGCAATTAAATTTAAAGGCATTTATGTACTCCCACATGCAAGTTTCTGTGCTAAGTGCTACAGGGAACTCAGAGATGAATAAGATCCTAACTTTGCCCCCAGGCAGTTGGCAGTCGAGTTTGAGGGATGGCAAAACCATATACAATTCTCATACGAATGCAGGAGGCTGTGGAAAGGCAATCATACAAGTTGAGAAGGAAGGGGAAATACAAGAGAGGAGGAGACCGAGGCCTTGAAAGGAAAATGCCTCTGAGCTGGGCTTTGGAAAACGGATAGCATTTCAATGGGGAGCAGGGTGGGAAGGGCTTGCCAGCCTGAAGGAGCAGCAGGGATAAAATGCAGAAAGGTCACGGGGCGTGGGGTGAGTTCAAAATGGCCACAATCTAGTAGGGCTACAGAGCCAGGAGCCTGAGGAGGTGAAATGTGGGTGCTGAATGTGGGAGAGAAAGCCATGATTGAGCTTAAAAATAAGACAGCGACACAGCACACACTGCGTGTAATATGTGCCAGCCACGGTCCTAAGTGCTTTCTGTGGATTAATTCACAACCACCCTCGAAGGTGAGGACTATTGCTCTGCCCGTTTCACTGGTCAGAAAACTGGGCTTTCACCAAGGACAAGTTTGTTTGCTCAAAGTCAGACCTCTGAGCAGAGCCAGGATTGAGCCTGGTTTGGCTCCAAGGTCTACTCTCTTAGGCGCTAAGTTGTTGTGTGGTGCGGCGCTTAGTCGCTCAGTCGTGTCTGACTCTTTGCAACCCCATGGACTGAAGCCCTCTGGGCTCCTCTGCCCTTGGGGATTCTCCAGGCAAGAATACTGGAGTAGGTTGCCATGCCCTTCTCCAGGGGATCTTCCCAACCCAGATCTCCTGCATTTCAGGCAGATTCTTTACCATTTGAGCCACTAGGAAAGCTGTCATAGGAAGGGTCAGACCATGGGTGGGGTGGCCAGACCATAGGTGCCCCTCTAAGGATTGTGGCTTTTCTTGCACAGTGAACACTGGCCTCCCTTGGAGAAGCCAACGAGAAGTCATCAGAAATAGACTGGTGACTTTGATGCATCCCCCAGGGCCTCCCTGAGGAAGGGCTGGAGCAGTGACAGAGTCAAGTCAGGATCCCACTAGGAGTCCAAAGTTCAGGTGAGAACTACGTCAGGGACTGGCCTGGGGCAGGGGCCAAGTGGTTAGAGCATCACTGCAGAAACATGCCAGGGTTCGAGCTTGTGAAGCTCTGAGTATATGTGATGTTAACTGATTAGTACTCAGGAAGCAAGATGAAGACTTTAAAGAGAGGAGGAAAGGGGTGGAGGTGCCTGGGAGGAGTAGAAAGCCTGTTCAGATTTGATCAAACTTGTCCCCAGATGTATCCTACAGAGACGTCACCTGTATGTGGCATGATGTGTGGGCAGGTGTCTACACTGCAGTATTTTCTGTAATAGCAAAGGCCTGGAACTAGGCTGAAAGCCCACCAACAGGACAGCGTTCGAATATGATATGGTTTATCTGAACATTGAAATACTACATCTTTGTATTGTGTGTGAGGTAATGTGGTTTACACGTTTCTAAATGTTTGGAAAAAATGGAGAATAATATTTTGTGATATGTGAAAATTACACGATATTCAAATTTCAGGGCCCATAAATGAAGCTTCATGGGAACACAGCCACGTTTACTCATTTCTGTGTCATCTGTCTTTGCTTTCCCACCGATGGCAGGGTGGAAAGAGGCCCTTTGACCTGCAAAGCCAAAGATATTTTACTATCTGATCTTTTAGAGAAAAAGTTTGTTAACCTGACAAAGGTCTCTGGAAAGTTGCACAAGAGACAGACCACAGTGACTGCCCCGGGGAGGGGAAGTCCAAAGGGCAGAGTTGGAAAGGAGACTTCTTGCAGTTTGATGTTTATAGCTTTTGAATTTTGAGTCATGTGAATGTTTAACCTACCTTAGAGCTTTTAATTTGAAATTTAAAAGAGGGGAAAGGGATGCTTCTCATCCTGAAGGAAGAGAAGGGAGGGAAGGAAGAAATGGTACCCAGATTCTAGCCCTTAGGCGATGGGTCTGGGTGAGGTCATGGGCCTCCAACCAGGAGAGATTGCCAAATGAGTTTGGCCTTGCCTTGCTAAACCACCCAGGACAGCTCCCCTTCCCTCCAGCCTGAAGGAGCAGCAGGGATAAAATGCAGAAAGGTCATGGGGTGTGGGGTGATTCTCATCTGCCAAGAGGCCCTGCCACAGAAGGGCCTGGAAGACTGGTCTCTATCTCTTTGCCTGCCGTGATAAGAAGGGCAATGGACAAGGAAACCCAGGCTGTGGCCTCATCAGTCCTCGATAAACAAGAAACCAGTGGATTGGGAATGTGCAGCGGTGAGAAGGACACGAGGATTCCGGACACTGTGTCCTGGTCCTGCCTAGCCACCCACTGCCCCTGTGACCTTAGATAAACCATTTCCCTTTGGGGCCCAGCTCCATTTCTGTCAACAGGGGCCTGGACCAGACTGATGGAAATCCAACTGCCACTCCCCCCTCACCCTTCGGCCGTTCCCATCTACTTTACCTATTGGGCATCCCCGCAAGACTTTACCGAGGCCCTGGGTTGAAAAAAATTACAGCAGACCAGTCCAAACAATAGCTAGTCTTGCTTAGATGGTCTCCAGGCCGAGGGGTTTCGTCACTCCGTAGCTCTGAGGGTCAAGCCACCTCCCCAGATACAATCCCTTCAGGCAGGGAGGTCAAAGGAACAACCTTCAGTCATGGGCTGAGTAGTGGGGACCCCCAGAGCTCTGGGTGATGGCTTTTCTGACAAAGCAGCATTGGGCAGGAAGTGGCTGCTGGGAGGGTGGTGTCAGCGCGCACGGTGGACGGCTCCTCTGGAGCAGATCCAGGCAGATGCCTTAACAGCCCAAGAGCTGCAGCCCACTGGTTGGTCTCTGGGGAGGTCCTGCTAGAGGCAGGGCACCTTCAGTGGAGGTCGAGTCCCCTGAGCAAGGCATGTGGCTGCATCTTCCTGGCCCTCATGGTCAGGAACAGCCAGCCCGGAGGCTGGCCAGCATCCTCAGAGAGGACTGGGTGTAGAGCCCACAGTTGCCCTCCAGGCTGGGAAGCCTCTCTTCTCCCTTCTCCCTCTCCCTCCCTGTCATAACTTTGTCCTAAGTTTTGCTCCAAAATTTTCTCTTTAACACAGAAGCCGACTTGGAGGGGCTCCTGACTCCCAAACTTGAGATTGAGCAACAACAACGAAAATGATCACAATAGATTGTAACTTATAGAACAAGAGGAAAAAATAGGAAATAATATGTCCATAATGATATAGTAAATATTTGAGTAAGCAAATAAGGGAAAAGGGACAGCCTTCTTACAGAAAAAATTCTGACTGTTGAACATTTGAAGGCGTGAAGGAAATAGAAAACCACCCCTTGGCAGACACCCACAGTCATGATTGTTTTAAGCAAGACTCATCAGCGGAAACAAACATTTGCGGGTGAAAATAAGATGAGAAACAGGATGTTTACATCATCTCAAAGTAGTTCCCCATGAGATGCCTATTAACTCAACGGGGAAAAGAATAACTTTACAGTGGAAAAACCTGCAGACCCCACCTGACTCGGGTGATCAGAATCAACAAGTACCAGCTTATTGGCCTCGTGCGCTGCCTGATATGATGTACTGAGAAGCGCACAGCATCACTTCTGCGGTGTTCTTGTCAAAATGCACAACCCGGGGCTTCCCTGGTGGCTCGGTGGTAAAGAATTTTGCCTGCTAATGCAGGAGACGCGGGTTTGGTCCCTGGTCTGGGAAGATCCCATGTGCCTTGCAGCTAGTGAGCTCACGTCACAACTACTGAGCCTGAATGCTGCAACACCTGAAGTCTGTGAACCCAAAGGCAAACAAGAGAAGCCCCTGCAGCGAGAAGCCTGCACGTCGCAACTAGAGAGTAGACCCCACTCGCCACAACCAGAGGAAAAGCCCGTGCAGCAAAAAGATCCAGTGCAACCAAAAATAAATTTGAAAAAAAAATGCACAACCTGAGGACACAGCAGACCAACTCCCATGGGAGCACATTCTACAAAACCACTGGCTAGCACTCTTCAAGAGCATGAGGGCCATGACCGAGTAGGATGAAGGTGCTCTCCCAGCTGGACAGACTAAGGAAACGTGGCAACTGAGTGCTACGGTGATCCTGGATTGGCTCTGGACCAGATGGGGAACTTGATGAAATCTGAATGAGGTTTGTAGCTAATGCTAATTTCCTGGTTTGGATGACTGTACCGTAAATTTGTACAGTGTTAACATGTGTGGAAACTAGGTGAAGGGTATTTGGGAATTCTTTGTACTGTTTTGGCAATGTTTATAGAAGTCTGAAGTTATTCTCAAAAAGTAAAACAGAAACCTTTTCCTGAAAAAGTAAAACAGAAACCTTTTCCTCCTTTGGCCGACTTCCCCGGTCACTCCTAGCTGTGTGTAGCCAGCTGCTGGACGTGGTGTATGCGTATTATTTATTTATGTGTCTGCCTCCTTCAAGCCCTGAGTTCTGGGAGGGGGCCTATGTCTCATTAATCTTTCCTTGGGCCTCATCTTATAAATCTTATTTGGGTGGGAGCTGACTGGTTATTTCTCATCAAGAAACTCCGTCCTCTAACCACTCCTACTGTAAAAAGCACCATGGTCCTTTCAGCTGCTTAGACGCCAAAGTCCTAGGGGTCGTCTTCCATACGCCCCTGTTTCTCTCGCCCCAGGACTAGCAAGTCCTGTTGGAATTCTCCAAAGTTCATCACGAACCAGAGCACTCTCCCCTCTCCTCTGCCAGTGCTCTCAGCCAGGGGTTCTCATTTCTCCTCTGACCGTGAACCTCGCTCTCCTAACTGGTCTCCCCTTACCTGATCCTCAAGCTTGCTTTACACAGAGAAGCTGTAGGGATCTTTTAAAGGGAAAAGTCGGGTCCCACATCACTCCATTGAGTGGTTTCCCGTTGCAGTTGGCGTAAAACCCCGATTTCTAGCACGTTCCATGAAGGTTCTTTTCTCTCTGCCCTCGCTCGCCCTGCTCCAGCCACACGGGCCTTTCCATAGATATGCCAAGTTAGTTCCCGTGTCTGGGGTGTGGATCTTCTGCCGCTTTTTCTTCTCAACATTCAGGCTTCAGCTCAGTTGTCACCTCCTCAGATAGACCTAAACCGATCTGTTAGCTAAATTCATCCTCTTTGTGTGTTAAGCTTGTTGAAAGTGAAAAGTGTTAGTTGCTCAGTTCCATCCAATTCTTTGAGACCCCATGGACTGTAGCCCACCAGGCTCCTCTGTCCATGGAATTCTCCAGGCAAGAATACTGGAGTGGGTTGCCATTTTCCTCCTCCAGGGGATCTTCCGGACCCGGGGATCAAACCCAGGTCTCCAATTTCATTATCTTGTTTTATTGCAGGTGGTAATTATTGCACTCTTTACCATCTGAGCCACCAGGGAAACCCATTACTTTGTTAGAGCTTCCATTACAAAGCACCACAGACCGGTGGCTTAAGGCTAGAAGTTTCTAAGATCAAGGTGCCGGCAGGGTCGGTTCCTTCTGAGGGCTCTCGGGAGAACTCGCTCCATGCTTTCTCCAAGCTTCCGGAAGATGGAGCCATCTTTGGTGTTCTCTACTCTGAGCTCTCTTCCTCTTCGCTTGACATGCTCCCAGTGTGCGTCTCCACATTTTCCCTTTTATAAGGATACCAGTCATATTGGATTAGAGCCCACCCTAATGTATCTCTTTTTAACGCAATTACCTCCATAACGACTCTACCTCCAAATAATACTCTGGGGCTTAGGACTTCAACAGCTTTTGGGGGAACACAGCTCAACCCATAACCCTTCCCATTCCCTTGTTTTATTTTGGTTAGCCCCTTTATAACCATCTTAGTGATCGCATTTGTTTGTGGTCATTGTCTGTGTCCCTCCATTACAACATAAGCCACATGAGGGCAAGGATACACCCCAACTTTGGTGTTTGGTCCTTTTCCAGCTTTGCAGAGGGGCACTAGCCCCTATTTCCAAACCATGTCACCCTGTCGAGTGGTTTCCCGTCACAGCTACTGTAAAACCTCAGTTTCCAGCATGTTCCATGAAGGTTCTGGATCCGTCCCTCAGCTTCTCCCAGATAAAAGGAACAGACTTACCCTCACTCCTTTTCATAAGTAACTGATGTGCTTGCTACACGTTCATCACTTAGCTCAAAGACCCATCAAAGACCTGCAGCATCAATACCTAGATCTAGCCACGGATCTCAAAGTCCCAGACATGCTCCCCTCCAGCCAGCGCAGCTTAGCCTGAGGGCTGTGGACCTAGATGGCTCGGCTGCACCACTTAAGCTGAGACCTGGGTGATACATCACTTACCCACACTTTGCCTCAGTTTCTCCAACTATAAAATGGAGAGAATTCTTTTTTTTTAAACTGGAGACAATTTTACCAGTACCTCCCTAGTAAGTTGTTGTATAAAATGAGATCCATATGTGACTAAGAGAATGTTTGACCATTAGGAAGTGCTTTATGCTAACCCAGTTCTCATCTTTTAGATCTGGTCTGAGGTCTCAGGAAGTCCTGGTGGACAAAGGGACCAGAGCCCAGGAGGCCTCTGCGGTCAGCTGGGCACACAGAGGCTCCAGGTTACTGCTCAGTCTCCCCCTTTGATTCCCCATCTGCCCCCAAGATAGCAAGCCAGCACTGGGGAGACTTTGACCTTAAGATGCCGGGTGGGCCTTGGAGTTTCGCTGGTAACTTCTGGCTAATTGAGGAGAAGAAAAAGGAGGATCTGACGCCTCAGAGTCTTTCTGAGCACCCCATGTGAGGTATGCAGCTTCCAGATGACTCAGCAGGCTCAGTTTCCTTGGAATCGGCCACTCTTGCTGGAAACTGATCGTGTGGCAACAGCCTCACTCAGCCACCCCCAGAAAAGCTGACCCACCACTCAACTGACTTCCTGATTTGGCCACTATATATAGCCATATGGGTAGACCTTTCTATATGTGTGCACTTAGAAACCAAAGAGCCTAAAAATACCCCTGCCCTATAGCTCATTTCTTTGTTTTCTGTAGGTTCCTTGTTCTAATTTTACCACTCAGGAGACTGGAAATTGCTGTCAGAATGGAGTGACCTCCGTGGGTGGCAGGAGGGCTGGAGGACAGGCTCTGTTTGAGAGCTGAGGGTATCCATTCCCAGCCCAGCTCTAAAGCAAGTGTGCTGTGATGCTTGGAATATCTACCTCCTTGCTAGAGCTCAGTGTCCTTCAACTGGAGGAAGGCCTGAACTTGACTGTCTAAAAGCTGACACAGACACATTAGAACAATTGATTCCGTTCATTCGCTCAGTTGACAAGGATTTGTTGAGCATTAACTGTGTGTCTGGTAAAAATCTCTAGCCTTAGGGACCTAAATTCCCATTCGTTCTCAGTCACACTCTGTCTCCTCCGACTCTTTGAGATTCCCCCAGACTATAGTCCTCCAGGCTCCTCTGTCCACGGGATTCTCCAGGCAAGAATACTGGAGTACATTGCCATTTCTTTCTCCAGGGGATCTTCCCGACCCAGGGATCAAACCCTTGTCTACTGCATTGCAGGTGGATTCTTTAACACTGATTATCCAGTAGGGGTGACAAATAGTAAACCAAATAAATAAAGATTATACGGCTTCCCCGGTGGTCCAGTGGTTAAGACTCCACCTTCTAATGCAGGAGGTGAGAGTTCGATCCCTGGTTGGGGAGCTAAGACTCCACATACCTTGGGACAAAAAGCGTAGACCAGAAATAACATTGTAACAAATTCAATAAAGACTTTATTAAAAAAAAATAAAGATGTGAAAATATTTAAAAGTTAATAAAAAATTAAACAAATATTATAGTATGTTTGGTGATAGGTATCATGCAGAAAAAGAAAGTAAACACAGGATAGAAATTGGAGGAGGGTGGTGCAAGGAGGCTGAGGAAGACCTCACTGAAAAGGAAGTTTTATACAAAGACAGGAATGAGGCTGTGCCCAGGAGGAGAGGCAGTGAGCACGTGGAAACCCGGAAAGGTGTCCAGGCCAAGGAGCTGCAAACGCCAAGCCCTCAGGCTGGGAGCGTGCCTGGTGAGTTTGAGGCCCCTGTGGCTGGAGGGGTGTGAGAGGGGGAGCAAACCCTAGGAGTGCAGGCAGAGAGATAGCATGGACCACTGCTCTAGACAGCATGGGGCCGTGCTGAAGGGCACTGCCCTCACCCCTGTCTTCCCAGGATATCCTACCTCCTGGGATGTTCACAGCAGACTACAGGGCACAAGAGTGG
This sequence comes from Capra hircus, assembly GCF_001704415.2. Lineage (NCBI taxonomy): Eukaryota > Metazoa > Chordata > Mammalia > Artiodactyla > Bovidae > Capra > Capra hircus. The sequence goes on along the minus strand of NC_030823.1, from coordinate 69,720,011 downwards.
AGGCAGGGAGACCACTGAGGAGACTACTGCAAACCAGGCCAGGGCTGACGGGGGCTTGGAGCAGGGTGAGGGAGACACGGGGAAAAGCAGTCAGAATCTGCGCATGTGAGGAAGGCTTTGCTGATGGAGTGGGTGCGAGTATGAGAGAGAGAAGTCAGGAGTGACTCCAAGGTTTTCAGCTTGAACAATGATGGAACTGTCATGAGTTCAAGTGAAGAAGACTATGGGAGGAGAAAAGATCAAGGACTTCCTAGTTTTGGACCCGTGAGGAGAGAGATGCCTATTACACAGCCCAGTAGAGGGGCTGAGTGGGCAACTGAGGATGTGTCTGGAGGTCGATTTATTGTTGCTTAGTTGCTCAGTCATGTCCGACTCTTTTGTGAGCCCATGGACTGTAGCTAGCCAGGCTCCTCTGTTCATGGGATTCTCCAGGTAAAGAATGCTGGAGTGGGTTGCCATTTCCTTCTCCAGGGGATCTTCCCGACCCAGGGGTGGAGCTGCATCTCCTGCCTGGCAAGTGGATTCTTTACCACTGAGCCACCTGGGAAGCCCTCCACTCTGGTACCTGTGCTTATAAGATGCAGAATGGAGCTGTGCTCGGATCACAGCAGGAAACCCTTTCCCAGCTCTTGTCCAGGACACACATGGAATCCAGGCTCCTACCTGACCTGCCACTGACGTGAGGTCTTCTGCAGGGGGCCTGAGGCAGCTGGTCCCAGTGCGGGGTGGGGCTGGGGAGGCTGTCAGCCCTGCCCCAGCAAGCCTTCTGCAGGCCCTGCCCAGGGAAGGAGGAGGCCCAGAGGTCCTTACTGGGCTGGAGAGGTGGTGGCTGACTTTATTCTTCTACTGGTTTTCCTTCTGCGGGCAAAGAGAAGCTTGACCTTTCTCTGTGATAGATACTAACAGGGGAATAAGTGCTTGGAATACTAATGACATACATGATTTTGAGTAAAGGGAGCGTGGTTCCTAATTGACATCTGTGTTGTCCTCCAGTTATCTCTTGGGAACTTGAAAACCTTTTCTTTCTTGCCTGCCCAGAGGTAATGGCCAAGTCTGCATTTTTCCTGGGATCTCTAGGATCTAACAGAACCAGCTCTGGAAGCAGCTGGGGTGTGGGGATCCCTGGCCTCAAGGAGTGTAGGCTCAGCATCCTAGACACACTCCATACCTCCAGCCAGCCCCCGGGTCCTTTTTCAGTGAGCCTGCACATAGCCCAGCGGGGGAGCTCTTGTTTCACTACTGCTAGGCACTTCCACTGCACACTACTTTGTTTAGCATTTTATATATATTAACATGGGCTTCCCAGGTGGCTCAGTGGTAAAGAATATGCCTGCCTATACAGGAGACATAAGAGATGAGATGCTGGTTCCATCCCTGGATCAGGAAGATCCCCTGGAAGAGAAAAAGGCAACCTGCTCCAGTATTCTTGCCTGGAAAACCTCATGGACAGAGAACCTGGGGTCTCTGAATGGTGGGATTTGAAGTGATTTTCATTTCTTCTTGCTTATCTATATGTTTCAAATTTGGTAAAAAGCTCATACATTCCCTTTGTAGTTTTAATTAATAATGATCATAAAGAACGAGGTGATGAATCCCTGAAAGCCCCTGGCCTGCCATGGTCCTGGGCTCAGAGCCCCCAGTCCCTACAGTTTATGGGGTCACAAAGTGTTGGATGCAACTGAGTGATTGAGTGTGCGCACGCGCGCGCACACACACATACACACACACACACACATACACACACACACACATTAAGGCATTTAGGAAGAGTAAAGAACTTGAAAGAAGGCATGGAGACAAAAATTCCAAGGAAGTGGAAACCTTGGGTCATGTATGGGAGACAGAAAATCATGCTGTTTGGCTGGAGAAACTAAGCTTGGGTGACAAGCAGCCCTCTCTCATGAGGTCTCTCTGGGGATTCAGTGAGTTCCAGCATAGACAGCACCTGGCACAGACTGCAGCTTACTGGAGCTTTAGCTGTTTTCTGCCACCCCAGCCGCCGCCCCGACATCGGCACCCCTGCCAAGTGGGGGTCTCTGAATTCTTGGAACACTGACTGGCAGAGGACCGGCATTTCCTCCACCTGAAGACCCTCGGTCCCTAGTTTTAGGGGCCATGGAATTTCCCTCTTCGTGTACCCACTCCCTTTCAGGGATTCATCGCCTCCTTTTTTATTATCATCATTATTAATTAAAACTACAAAGGGAATGTATGATCTTTTTTTTTACCAAAGTTGAAACATATAGAGAAGCAAGAAGAAACGAAAATCACTTCAAATCCCACCATTCAGAGAGAACTCTGGTTAACATGTTAGGGTACCTGTCTCCTCTGGACTTTGCCCCATTCATATGCTTGTTTAAATAAGTGTGTGTATATATTTGGGCCCTGGAGTCAGCATCCTCATCCCCAGGCCCTCGTTGGAGGCTCCCTTAGTTGGGCAGGGCCCCAGATCGCTGTGGGGGCTCTGAGCCTGGGACCCTGGCAGGCCAGGGGCTGGACTTTCTGCTTGATGCAGTGTGTTCCCCGCCCCCAGCCGAGCCTGGCACTGCCTTCTCCCTGCCCTGCACCAATGCCCCATCCTGGAGCTGCTTTGTGACCCCTCCCATGGAGACAGCTTGTGTGGGACGATTGCATCAGAAGGAAAGCCTGCAAGCAGGCCCCTGGAAATGAATTGGGCCTTTATGTGAAAAGCCACACTCTGCTGCATGTCCAGCGCCTCCTAAGTCACTCTGCAAGGTAGACTGCTGCTGCTGCTGCTGCTAAGTCGCTTCTAGGATATCGCTAATGACCAAGATAGGGAGGGGGTAGGGTGGGAGCGACTTTACAACAGCTGGAGAACTTACTGGCAAATGCAAGGGTGATACTGTTCAGGCTTTCTCAATTCCTCCCATATCTGGGGCAGCGGAGTTTGCTTTCACTCTATCATGGAATTTCTCAGCAGTCTTCAAAATCATACTGGCTGTGATTTATTGAGCATATGTCCTATACCAGGCCCTTTGCAGAAAGCATGTTTAACCCTTACCTCAATTTTACAAAGTAGATAAGGAAACAAGAAGGCCAGTGGCTCGAACCAGGCCCTGCCACAAGTAAGAGAGTAAACAGAGGTCTGAACCTGGGTAATCGGACTGTAGAGCCCAAGCTGTTTATTTTTGCATAAAAAGTGATTTTTATTAAAGTGACTTATTTCCATAGTTAAAAAAATCAAATAGGGCTAAAAGGCATAGTGGAATCCAGGGGCCCACAGCTCGCCCCTCTCTATTGCTCTGCCCTGTTCCCTGACTCGGTGCCCAGCGCCTTCGTGCTCAGTCATGTCCGACCCCTTGTGATCCCATGGACTGTAGGCTTCTCTTGTCCGTGGAATTCTCCAGCCAAGAATACTGGAGTGGGTAGCCATTTCCTTCTCCAGGGGATCGTCCTGACCCAGGGATTGAACCTGTGTCTCTGGCATCTCCTGCATTGGCAAATGGATTCTTTATCGCTGAGCCACCTGGGAAGCACCCTCCCCCCAACTCAGTAGCTGCTTTTTTCCCTTCTTTTCACTCTAGATTAAAATGTTCACCTACATGCCTTTTATAAAACTTTTTTTTTCAAGAACAAATAATCTAGGGCTTCCCTGGTGGTCCAGTGGCTAAGACTCCATGCTCCTAAAGCAGAAGGCCCAGGTTCCTTTCCTGGTCAGGGAACTAGGTCCCACATGCCGAAACTAAGATCCAATGCAGCCAGATAAGTAAGTAAGAATATTTTTTAAAGAAAGGGTAAATAACCCCCTCTTTCCCATTTCTCAGTTTCTTCTACTTATACCAACTTCCCCCACTTCCTTCAGTGGCTCCGTCAGTCCCTGGCAGCAATCCGCCCGCTGCCCAGCAGTGCTGAATAGCCAGTCCTTGCCCTGTGTCCCTCACTCTGGAAACTTCCTTTCCCTGTGCGTTTTCTGCTGCTCAGTCTGGGCTGGCTCCTTGCTCTTGGTGCGGAGATTTTCCTCTGTCTTTTCCTGTGCTGGAGCCTTGGGCTTCGCTGGTGGCTTAGCAGTAAAGAACCCCACTGCCAAGGCGGGTTTGATTCCTGGGTTGGGAAGATCCCCTGGAGAAGGGAATGGCGACCCACTCCAATATTCTTGCCTGGAGAATCCCATGGACAGAGGAGCCTGGTGGGCTGCAGTCCACGGGGTCGGGAAGAGTCAGCCACGACTGAGCATGCATGCGTGCCTGTTCCGGGTGCCTCGGCTCCCTCTTTTATGATGAGCCCAGGTTTTGAGAGTTGCTTGTTTAAAAACATCTTTATTTTCCTCACATTTGATTGATCATTGGGGTGATTATAAAATCCTGGGTGGAAAATCATTTTCCTTCAGAGTTTTAAAGGTATTTTTCTATTATGTTCTATTCAGTGTATCTGGAGAGACTTTTGATACCCTTCTAATTACCACTCCTTTGTCTGTTAGGGGTTTTTCTTTTTCTGGGGCTTTCTTTTATTTTCATTAAAAAAAAAATTGTATTGAGGTATGGTTGCTTTACAATGGTGTGTTATTTTCTGTACAACAAAGTGCATCAGCTGTATGTATACACATATCCCCTCCCTCTTGATCTCAGGGAAATGTTCCAAAAGATTCAAGGCAAAAGCTGCAAGGTCTCCTAAGGCCAAGTTTTAGAAGTCACGCAGAATTCCACCGAATTCTACTGGTCAAAACAAGTCAACCCAGATTCAAGACCTTTTCTCTTGATGAGAAGACTGGTGAAGTTGCATTGTAAAGGGACATGTATTCAGGAATAAGAAAAATTGTTGTAGCCATCTTTGCAAGAGGAAAAAAATCTATGATAGAGGGAGAGAAAAATAAATGCAGGCGATCAAGCCTCTGTGTTTAACTGGAAGTGATACAAATATCACCCACACCACCAGGGTCTGTGGCCTGGACATAAACATAAGATCTTTTCGGAACTTCGGTAACCAAACCTCGATCGTTCTAGGCATGTGTGAGTATGCAGACTGTAACCCCAGACTGGAGAGGGGAGTAGGGCACGGTGTGCTCAGTCGAGTTCACTTCTTTGTGACTCTCTAGACTGTAGCCGCCAGGCTCCTCTGTCCATGGGGGTTCTCCAGGCAAGAATACTGGAGTGGGTTGCTGTTTCCCTCCTTCAGGGGATCTTCCCAACCCAGGGATTGAACCCACGTCTGCTGGATTGGCAGGCAGATTCTTTACCACTAGCTCCACCTGGGAGCCCGATAGAGCACAATAACTGCTGTCAAAGGGTTTTCAGTTCAGTTCAATCGCTCAGTAGTGTCCGACTCTTTGCGACCCCATGAACCACACCATGCCAGGCCTCCCTGTCCATCATCAACTCCCGGAGTCCACCCAAACCTATGTCCATTGAGTCGGTGATGCCATCCAACCATCTTATCCTCTGTCGTCCCCTTCTCCTGCCCTCAATCTTTCCCAGCATCAGGCTCTTTTCCAGTGAGTCAGCTCTTCGCATCAGGTGGCCAAAGTATTGGAGTTCCAGCTTCCACATCAGTCCTTCGAATGAACACCCAAGACTGATCTCCTTTAGGACGGACTGGTTGGATCTCCCTGCAGTCCAAGGGACTCTCAAGTGTCTTCTCCAACACCACCGTTCAAAAGCATGAATTCTTCTGGGTTCAGCTTTCTTTCTAGTCCAACTCTCACATCCATACATGACCACTGGAAAAACCATAGCCTTGACTAGACGGACCTTTGTCGGCAAAGTAATGTCTCTGCTTTTTAATATACTTTCCTTCCAAGGAGTAAGTGTCTTTTAATTTCATGACTGCAATCACCATCTGCAGTGATTTTGGAGCCCCCAAAAATAAAGTGAGCCACTGTTTCCCCATCTATGTGCCGTGAAGTTTCAAAGGGTTTAGAAATGGAGAAACTTGGATCAGATCCCAGTTCCACTGCTTACAGCCCTATCTCGGGCACATCACTTAGTCTCTCTGAACCTGAATTCCCTCATCTGTAAAGTGTGGTTTGTGTAAACTAAATGAAGACATGGGAAACCCATTCTTAGCACAATGTTTGACACAAAGCAAGTGTTCAATAGTACCAGTGAGTGTTTTCTTTCTGGGAAAATGTTACATTTCTAGTAATCTGACACTGGAGATGGAATTCGAGAAACATCTTCCAGGGCTTTTGCAAGGATTCAATGTATTAAAGCACCAGAAGCGTGCCTGCCACATCATTTCTAAACCCTTTGAGAGCAGTTATTGTGCTCAACCAGTGTTTACGTGCATCCCTGCTTGCTTAGGTGGACATGTCAAGCATACCTGGGCTCTGACACGGCCGCTGGGAGGACCATCCCCACCTGTCAGGGACAGGGGTGTTTGTTCCATCAGGTTGAACTTGCCGGCAGCAGGTTAAAGTCGCTGCGTCTGCTCTCCAAGGTCCGAGAGGTCAGCTCACAGACCTGCCCAGTCTCTCTGGCAAGGGTTCTTAATCTGGGTGTTGTGGTTGAGCCTCAGGGGCTAAGAGCCACCTGATACGGTACAGAATGCACGGGGTGTGAAAGCTTCTTTCTGGGGTGAGCGTTCACAGGTTAGATCCTCAGAGAGGTCACTCACCCTCAAAATACTGAACATCTCAGCTCTAAAGGCTCTTCTGTCCTTCCAGTTTATCTCTTCCTCGTGTGGTTTGGACTGAGAGATAAAGGTGTTTACCATGTTAGCATTATGATTAAAGTAGGAGTCAACAGTACCTGAAAAGGCCTGCTGGGCTCTCCTTCTGCAGAGGGGGTGAGCTTCATGATGAACAACCCTATGGACTCCACTTTTAGCTGCCCAGTGGTCTGCTTTCCCATCCTGGCCTTTAGCTGTTTGCAAAATGTGGATGACGACACAAGTGACCACCCATGAAGTGAGCTGGTTTCCACCAGGTCCACGCTGGGTCTGCAGACCATGGATCCTGGGCCCTGTGTGCGTGCTCTATCCTAACCTGTGGGTTTGGGTGCATCAGAGAAGTTCTCACGCTGCACCCAGGAGCAGACAGGGGAGGGTCAGCCTTGTCTGGTGACCTCCAGTGACATCTGCCTAAAGAGATCACCTGCTCTTCCTCGACAGACGTTTTCCCATGCTGGTCCTTCTAACAGTCACATGTATGACCAAAAACGTCGACGTTTAAGGGTGGGACTTCCCTCATGAAAATGGCTGTGTGTAGTCTTTAAAGGAAAAAAAAAAAAATCCCAACAGAACTGCAATCACTAAGCTAAATCTTCCTCTCAGGTTTAATTTTTTAATCACCTTCCTCTCTTAGAATTCAAAGGCAGAGAAGAGGATTCACTCAAACTGTGAAATATTCCCTGGCTGATCCAGTTCTAGGAGGGTTATGCAAGACCCTTGGAAAGGACTCCAAGTGACCTGGAGCCTGACTTGACTAGGAAATTCGATGGCAGGCAGAAAGTGAATTCTGGAGCCCTTTGGGGCGTGTACAGATTCACCACAGGGCATCAACTTTACTCGGCTGAAGGCGGTCTCCCTCTGCCCCCTGATCACAAGCTCACCGGACAGCACTCAGCCTCTGGCTGGGGCCCAGGGAGGCCGCCAAGCCCAGGGCAGCTGGGACCAGGGTGAGTTAGCCTGTGTCTGCAGATGGCCCCTTCCCCCGTGCCTCTCACCGCAGTGATTCGGTGACTCACTCTGAATAAGGCATCATAAATTTCTTCCTAAGAACACACTTGTCACTGAACCATTCCAACAATTTGGCAGGACCGGAGATCTGGCTCAGGGCAGCGGGGCCAATAGGTAATCCCCTGTTTATAAAGTGTTTCCCTCTCAGGGCTGGAGAGGGGCGAGGACCCTCCAGTCAATGTCACACATTCCGTTTAGAGCTGGAATGCTCACACCCACTTCACAGATGAGGGCTGGAGTGACTCAGGCCCTCAGGCAGCACTGGGGAGGCCCTGTGGGTGAAGGACCACAGTGGAGGGGGGTGAACACCTCTGTCTGTTCCAAGCTGGGCAATGACCTTAGGCAGCTTCCTTAATCTCTCTGGCCTCTTTTTTCCTCATCTGTGAAATGGGATACTACTTGACTCATGAGGCTTTTGTGAAGGTACAGTGAGGCATGTTGGGGTCAGAGATTTAAGAACAGCCAGCAGGCAGTAAGGGCTGTGGCTGTTAGGATTTTGTGCTGACCCCAGCCAGGTGCAATGTGCCTCCCTCAGCCCACACCTCCACCTGGCTTCCTGCCGTTCTCTTCTTTGGCACTCCGTTCTCTCATTCTTTTCTTTTTAAATTTCTCCCCCTGCCTCCCCGTATTTATATTTATTTATTTGACTGTGCCTTCTTTAGTTGCAGCTCACGGGATCTTCTATCTTCACTGTGACCTGAGGACCCTTTAGTCGCAGCATGAGGGATCTTGTTTCCTGATCAGGGATCGAGCCTGGGCCCCTGCTGTGTTGGAAGTGCAGAGTCAGCCTCTGGACCACCAGGGAAGTCCCTCATTCTTTCTTTAGAATGAAGAAAGGTGGCCACTCCTCCCTTAATACTCGCAACTGGTATTCGAGGGAGGTCTTATCCGCAGTTAACAGAGGTTGGAAACAGGCGGGGCGAGTTCAGGTGACTTCCCCAAGCCCGCCACTAGGGGCGCAGCAGAGCGGGCAACACAGGGCACAGCCGCTCTTGGGGGAGGGCGGCCCAGGACCCGAGAGCAGCTGCCAGCAGGGACACTCCGACACGGCCGAGTATTTCTGTCACTGCATTCTTCCCAGGCAGCTCACTCTTGGGACAGTCGCCAAGGAGGTGAGCGCGAGAGGGCAGAAGGAAGACTTCCTGCGGAGGTGGCGGGGGGCAACGAAGCTGCCGTTTACCGAGCCCTTGCACGTGTGCCCTCCGCGCTGACAGGGTGCGTCTTTGACCCACACCCGCTCCTGTGAGCCAGGCCCGGTGCAGTGGCTACTCCACAGCCTGCTCCTGGGTGTCCTGCTGTGCGGCTCATCTCTCCACCCCAGGGCTCCCATCAGTGTGGCACCGAGTTTGGCCAGAGCAGTCCATTTTGGAAACCACATCCAGGCTCAAAGACCACCACCCGCCACCAGGGGCAGAAATGGTGGGCCCTGTGTCTGGCCCCCAGGCCTCTCACTAAGCATCCCTGAGTGTGTATGTGTGTGTGAGTATGGATCTGTGTGTGTATGGATGTGTGTGTGTGTATGGATGTGTGTGTGTGAATGTGTGTGTATGTGTGTGTATGGATGGATGTGTATGGATGTGTGTGTAAGGATGGATGTGTGAGTGTGTGTATATGTGCATGGATGTGTGTGTGCATGAGTGTGTATGGATGTATGTGTGGATGTGTGTGTGGATGTGTGTGCATGAGTGTGTATGGATGTGTGAGTATATATATGGATGTGTGTATGGATGTGTGTGGATGTGTGTGTATGGTTGTGTGAGTGTATATGTGGATGTGTGGATGGATGTGTGTGTATGGATGTGTGCATATGGATGTGTGTGTGGATGGTTGTGTGAGTGTGTATGTGTGGAGGGATGGAGTGTGGGTGGATGTGTGTGTGGATAGATGTGTGTATGGATGAATGTGTATGTGTGGATGTGTGTGTATGGATGTGTGTGTGGATGGATGTGTAAGTGTGTATGTGTGGATGGATGGAGTATGGATGGATGGAGTGTGGATGGATGGAGTGTGGATGGATGCGTGTGTGGATGGATGTGTGTATGGATGAATGTGTATGTGTGGATGTGTGTGTATGGATGTGTGTGTGGATGGATGTGTGAGTGTGTATGTGTGGATGGATGGAGTGTGGATGGATGGAGTGTGGATGGATGTGTGTGTGGATGGTTGTGTGAGTGTGTATGTGTGGAGGGATGGAGTGTGGATGGATGTGTGAGTGTGAGTGAGGGGCAACTCCTGCTGTTTCCATGCCTCCTGGGGGGCAACAGGGGCCAGAGCGGGCACTGGCCAGGCAGCCTCCTCAGGACTGCCCCCTTGAAGCTGGACTGCGGTGGGGTATCTGCGGTGGAGCTGGACTTGATTAAACAGCGAGGCACCCATGGAGCCCACGGGTCCTCTGCCTCTTTCTGCAGTAAACTGCCCAGGCCTTCCCATGAGGACGGGAGCGAGCCCCCCGAGAGCAGAACCCTGCCTCCTTCACCTCTTCATCTCTATCACCCGGAACAGTGCCCGGCCCCTGACAGGCCTTTGCTGACGGACCGATGATGGGCTGATCGATGATGATCTGGCGGATGAAAACCAGCCAGCCCCACTGAGAAACAGGAGCCAGCGTGGCAGGAACTTGCTGGGCCACTGAAGGCTGACGGGGTTCACAGGGCTCCCTGGGCAGCCGCAGTGTGGAGAGCTGAGGCAGGCTGGACGGAAGGAGCGTGAGGGGGACTCCAGAAAGCGTGGCTTCAAACTGGCCGAGGCCGCTGTCAACGGGAGGGGTCGACAGCCTGGCCAGGGGGCCGCAGTCTGGGAGCCAAGGGCTACCTGGACACGCACTGGGCCTGTGTCATGAGACATCAGGCTGCTAAGGGACTCCTGTCCCCAGCACTGCCTCCTCTGTCTCTGACCCAGGAGAAGGGACTGTGGGGTCCCAGAAGCCCTCTGGACTGGGAGTTACACAGTGAGCCTGTCCCTCCATCTGTCTATCGTAGCTCCCCAGGACGGCGGTGGATCCAAGAGGCTTGAATCTGAGAAGGCCCTGGACCCTGCTTGGCCCCCGTCCATCACAGGTGAAGGCAGTTACCCCGCCAAGGCACCACGTCCCTCGGGTGCCTCCTCTAATGTGAACTGTCCACATCCTAGCCCAGAGCACCGAGCCTCTCCAAGCCTGGTACCCGCTCCTCCGCATCCTGCACCTGGCCTGGCCCACCCTCCTGTCCTAGAAGCCCGGCCTCCCCATGGAGCAGTCCTGACACAGAAAAGGAAATCGTTAGAATAATTACCAGTTCGATTCTGTCTCCTCACTTCTCTGTGAAAACCATTTGCTGGTGCCCGGAGGCAGGGCTTCTCCCGCAGCCAGCAGGCCCAGCGGTGGTGAGGTCTGGGAATTGTGGAATCCCGCGCTAATTAAGTGGAAGTGATACTCCCAGGCTCGCGTTCCTGCCGCTCTGAACACAGCACATCAAACGCAAAAGCGGCCCCTGGAAATCACGGGGAAGGCCCCGAGGAATGTGAACGACAAAGATGATTAGAGGGCCGGAAAATGAGATGGATGTGGGATGAAAGGTTAAGGCAATAGAAGTATTTAGCCTGAAGGGAAGAGGAATGAAGGGCAAGCCGCTTAATCATTCCCACCTCTGTTGCAGAAACACGATTCCCCCTTGATTCTGTCCCTGCTCCAAGCCAGTGTTCTCTTGTGCGTGCTCTGAATCTCATCCATCTCTGGCTCTGTTTACTTGTCCATTCGTTTTGCCGTCTATGGAGCATCGACTCTGTATCAGACACTTTGCTAGGTTCTGGAGATGAAAACACAGAGTCTCTGCCTTGAATGTCAAGTGGGAGAAATGGGCCCATAACCCCAAACTACCGACACTATAGGACTGGTTGGGCTAGAGGGCTTCAGGTCCCGTCTCTGCTCTCAGAGGAGGGAAGGCCCAAGTGTCAGGTGCAAAGGGAGCTCCTGATCAAAGTGGGTCCTCAGTCCTGTCTGGACATCAGGGAAGGCTTCCTGCAGGGGGTGACCCCCAAGTGCAGTCTTTACCATCTGAGCGACCAGGGAAGCCCCTCCAAACGCACCTTGAAGAAGGACTCAGTGAGCCAGGCGCTGAAACCAGGAAGGGTTCATTTTCAATTTACACTGGATCTGCTTCTGCGCCTTTCACCCTTTTTTGTTTTTATAAACATACCTAACGGCCCGCCTCAGGGAGATGACCTGAGCCGCTCACCTGTGAAGGACTGTAAGGAGGGGAAACTGATACATCCCCCTGCCTGAGGCTCGCCCTTCTAAGGGACACTTGCAAGGACTGAATAGTCTTTGTAGTTGATTTCCTCACCTTCCCCCGCACCTGACCCCATCTTGGATCCATGCAAGAACCTGGCAACCAGGCCCTGACAAGGTGGTTATTTTGAGACACTAGCCTGCCATCTTCTCCATCTGCCAGCTCCTGAATAAAGTCCCTTCCTGATCCCAGTACCTCGGATTCATTGACTTGTCTTGTGGCAAGCAGAGTGAGCTTGGACTCAGTAACAGCGAGGACAGTGGGGAGGGCAAGCAAAGGCCCAGGACATTCAATGCAGAGTGGATATAGGCTGGTGCAAATTGCTGGGCTTGACTGAAGTGAAAGGTAGAGACTGCGGTGGTGTGGAGTATGGCCAGAGGGCCATACAGGGCCCAGATCCCAAGACCCTGACCCTGTAGTAGGGAAAGTGGGCTTCAGCTGGATGCACCACTTTCCAGAGTGTTCGGAATAACCCACGAATAATTTTGTGTGGTGTTCAGAGTCCTCCCCAGATAAAAGGTGCTTCTAGGTCCACTAAGTTGAGTGACGTTGAGTTAAGCTAGTGGTTTTCAAATGAAGGGCGATTGGCAAGAGGGAACATTTCTTTCCTTTTCTGGAGCTATTTTTGAGGCCTGGGACGCTGCTGGCCTTGCTATAACACACAGGACAGCCCTTTACAGAAAGCTCTGCCCTGGCCCTGCCTAGGCTGGATCTGCGGCTCTCTAGATGGCTGTCCTCTGTTTGTTAGCAATAGTCTCTCCACTAGTTCCTGCACGAGATCTCCTCTAGGTTACGCATGTCTGAATGGCTGTGTTCCGAGAGCCGGTATCTGTGTTACCGAGTCGAAGCTTGGTCTGCTCACCAGGTTACATTTGGGGGAGGGAAGAGCAAAAATTCCAGAAGAGGACATCCTGGCTGGGGTGAGTGGAGAGGGCCACACTGGGTGGAGTCTGGCTCCTGGGGGTTACTCCTGCCAGCAGGAGGTCATTCTAGGAGGTTCTTCCATCCCAGCAGCCCCCATCGACTGCTGCTAGGAGGTGTGGGAGTCAGACCCAGCCCAGCAGAGCTGGGTGGATCAGTCAGGGACCCACTGCGTGCTGAACGCACTATGGGAGTGGACAAGAGCATCCCCTGTGGCCAGGTTCTTCTTGGCTGTTTTAATTTTCTTCTAGCATCCTTTAACAGCTATTTTTAGGTTTGTTTGCCTGGCTCTCCTGTTCACTCCCCTTCCCAACCCAGAATGTTGGCCCCATAAGGCAGGGACTTTCATCTGTATTGTTCACTGCTTTATTCCCAGGGTCTAGAACAGTGCTAGAATTGATGCTTTTGAACTATGGTGTTGGAGAAGACTCTTGAGAGTCCCTTGGACTGCAAGGAAATCAAACCTGTCCATCCTAAAGGAAATCAGTCCTGGGTGTTCATTGGAAGGACTGATGCTGAAGCTCAAACTCCAATACTTTATCCACCTGATGCAAAGAACTGACTCATTGGAAAAGACCCCGATGCTGGGAAAGATTGAAGGCAGGAGGAGAAGGGGATGACAGAGGATGAGATGGTTGGATGGCATCACCAACTCAATGGACATGAGTCTGAGCAAGCTCCAGGAGTTGGTGATGGACAGGGAAGCCTGGTGTGCTGCAGTCCATGGGGTCGCAAAGAGTCAGACACGACTGAGTGACTGAACTGAACTGAGAATAGTGCAGGCGTGTAATATGTGTTTCATTATAATGCATCGAAGCAACAAATGCTGAAACCTACCCCCCACCCCAAATACAACATTTTCTGGGACAGACCCAAGTGCCTGGGTGCTAGGCCAAATCTTGCCACACTTGGTCCTTCTCCTCTGTACCAACTAACAGGAGAGGTTCCCCCAGGAGCCGCCCTCCTAAACCATGCAGCATTTGTTCATTGTCTAGGTAGTGCCAGAGCTGCTTTAGGAAAAGACACAGCAACTTGACCCACACACCCCGAATCTTCCCTGAAAAATCTGGGATGATGGACTAACCACTAGCTGAGGGAGGAGGGAGTGGGGATGATGCAAAAAGCCAAGCAAGCTGGCAGCCAAATGAACTGTAGCCAGCTGACATGATGGTGGCGTGAACAAAGGCCCTCCCTCGCTGCCTCCCGGAAACGTTGCCAAGCACTGTGACACTTGGGCTAATCGCATCTGAGTGCGCTGTTGCAGATGAGGGCCCACAGGCTGGCAGGCCTTCAGTCACTGCCCGCTTGCCGGAGGAAGCCCATTCATCACGGCGCGAGGCCAACAGGACGCTACCAATTCCACGGGGCGAGGGACCAAAGAGGGGAGTGCAAGTGCCTGCTGGTCCCCTTGGAAACAAATGCAAGAACATAAAAACCCATGGGTCAAAACAGGTGCTCAGGTCTAGCCGGGGTTGCCAAGGAGTTTTGTGTCAATGCAGGGGATGAGGGTCTGTGTACTCACAAGACTGCAGCCCAGAGGGCTTTCGTTAAGCTTGGGCTCATGGCCCGGGCTGTGGGCAGCAAGGATGTCAGAAACCTGGATTCAAATCCCAGCCGACCCTTCAGGCTGGTGGTTCCAGGCTGCAGAGGAACAGCCTGAGCTGTTCTGAGCTTTGTGGCCTCAGGCAGTTCAGTTCAGTTCAGTTGCTCAGTCGTGTCCAACTCTTTTCAACCTCATGAATCGCAGCACACCAGGCCTCCCTGTCCAACACCAACTCCTGGAGTTCACTCAAACTCATGTCCATTGAGGCGGTGATGCCATCCAGCCATCTCATCCTCTGTCGTTCCCTTCTCCTCCTGCCCCCAATCCCCCCCAGCATCAGGGTCTTTTCCAATGAATCAACTCTTCGCATGAGGTGGCTAAAGTATTGGAGTTTCAGCTTTAGCATCAGTCCTTCCAAAGAACACCCAGGACAGATCTCCTTTAGAATGGACTGATTGGATCTCCTTGCAGTCCAAGGGACTCTCAGGAGTCTTCTCCAACACCACAGTTCAAAAGCATCAATTCTTTGGTGCTCAGCTTTCTTCACAGTCCAACTCACATCCATACATGACCACTGGAAAAACCATAGCCCTGACTAGACCTCAGGCAAGTCATCCATAAAAAGCGAACAGGTTTACTGGGAGAATAAATGAGAAGAAGGGCCTTGGGAACCATAAAGCCTGGAGTGCATCTAGGCGTGGGGGGATGCCACTGGGCCCTCTCAGGGACGGGGGGACATAGGGAACCAAGGCGGGGGTAGATGGCTTTTGGGTACCTGTGGAAACCAACTGCTGTTCATAAGGCACACCCCTCACCTGCAGGAGACGCCTTCTCACACCTTGAGGTGATTCTTGCAATCGCTTTTAAAGTCTCTTAATGGACAACCCCATGGAGGTCTAGAGATGTACGATTCATCTAGGCTATTATGAACAATTCTTTTAGACAAATACATCTATGGTTGGCTCATAGTCACATGGCACTCTCCTTTTGGTAAAGTTCATATAAACTTAATCCTTAAATAACACCAAAAGACAGATGTTACTATACTCATTTTACAGGATGTAATTTTAGAGACTCAGAGAGGTTGGGTGAATTTCTCCAGGTCACACAGCCCGTTTGTAGCAGAGACAGGCTTTGAATCAAGGGCTCTGATTTCTGGGCTTCCCAGGTGGCACTAGTGATAAAGAACCTGCCTGCTAATGCAGGAAATGTAAGAGACGTGGGTTTGATCCCTGGGTCGGGAAGATCCTCTGGAGGAGGGCATGGCAACCCACTCCAGTATGCTTGCCTGGAGAATCCCATGGGCAGAGGAGCCTGCCAGGCTATGGTCCACAGAGTCACAGAGTTGGACACAACTGAAGCGACTTAGCATAAAATTAACACCCAAAAAAGATGTCCTTTTCATTATAGGGGACTGGAATGCAAAAGTAGGAAGTTAAGAAACACCTGGAGTAACAGGCAAATTTGGCCCTGGAGTACAGAATGAGGCAGGGCAAAGGCTAATAGAGTTTTGCCAAGAGAACGCACTGGTCATAGCAAACACCTTCTTCCAACAACACAAGAGAAGACTCTACACATGGACATCACCAGATGGCCAACACCGAAATCAGATTGATTATATTCGTTGCAGCCAAAGATGGAGAAGCTCTATTCAGTCAGCAAAAACAAGACTGGGAGCTGACTGTTGCTCAGATCTCGAACTCCTTGTTGCAAAATTCAGACTTAAAATGAAGAAAGAAGAAAGCAGGGAAAACCTCTAGACCATTCAGGTATGACCTAAATCAAATCTCTTATGATTATACAGTGGAAGTGAGAAATAGATTTAAGGGACTAGATCTGATAGACTAGATTTGATAGATCTGATGAACTATGGACAGAGGTTCATGACATTGTACAGGAGACAGGGAGCAAGACCATCTCCAAGAAAAAGAAATGCAAAAAAGCAAAATGGCTGTCTGAGGAGGCCTTACAGATAGCTGTGAAAAGAAGAGAAGTGACAAGAACAGGAGAAAAGGAAAGATATACCCATCTGAATGCAGAGTTCCAAAGAATAGCAGAGATAAGAAAGCCTTCCTCAGTGATCAGTGCAAAAAGAAATAGAGGAAAATATTAGAATGGGAAAGACTAGAGATCTCTTCAAGAAAATTACAGATATCAAGGGAACATTTCATGCAGAGATGGGCTCAATAAAGGACAGAAATGGTCTGGACCTAACAGAAGCAGAAGATATTAAGAACAGGTGGCAGAATACACAGAAGAACTGTACAAAAAAGATCTTCACGACCCAGATAATCACAATGGTGTGATCACTCACCTAGAGCCAGACATCCTGGAATGTGAAGTCAAGTGGGCCTTAGGAAGCGTCACTACGAACAAAGCTAGTGGAGGTGATGGAATTCCAGTTGAGCTATTTCAAATCCTGAAAGATGATGCTGTGAAAGTGCTGCACTCAATATGTCAGCAAATTTGGAAAACTCAGCAGTGGCCGCAGGACTGGAAAAGGTCAGTTTTCATTCCAATCCCAAAGAAAGGCAATGCCAAAGAATGCTCAAACTACCACACAGTTGCACTCATCTCACATGCTAGCAAAGTAATGCTCAAAATTTTCCAAGCCAGGCTTCAGCAATACGTGAACCATGAACTTCCCAATGTTCAAGCTGGTTTTAGAAAAGGCAGAGGAACCAGAGATCAAATTGCCAACATCCGCTGGATCATCGAGAAAGCAAGAGTTCCAGAAAAACATCTATTTCTGCTTTATTGACTATGCCAAAGCCTTTGCCTGTGTGGATCATGACAAACCATGGAAAATTCTGAAAGAGATGGGAATACCAGACCACCTGACCTGCCTCTTAAGAAACCTATATGCAGGTCAGGAAGCAACAGTTAGTACTGGACATGGAATAACAGACTGGTTCCAAATAGGAAAAGGAGTATGTCAAGGCTGTATATTGTCACCCTGCTTATTTAACTTATATGCAGAGTACATCATGAGAAATGCTGGGCTGGAAGAAGCACAAGCTGGAATGAAGATTTCTGGGAGAAATATCAATAACCTCAGATATGCAGATGACACCACCCTTATGGCAGAAAGTGAGGAAGAACTAAAGAGCCTTTTGATGAAGGTGAAGGAGGAGAGTGAAAAAGCTGGCTTAAAGCTCAACATTCAGAAAACGAAGATCATGGCATCTGGTCCCATCAGTTCATGGGAAATAGATGGGGAAACAGTGGAAACAGTGGCTGACTTTATTTTTTTGGGCTCCAAAATCACTGCAGATGGTGATTGCAGCCGTGAAATTAAAAGACGCTTACTCCTTGGAAGGAAAGTTATGACCAACCTAGACAGCATATTAAAAAGCAGAGACATTACTTTGCCGACTAAGGTCCGTCTAGTCAAGGCTATGGTTTTTCCAGTAGTCATGTATGGATGTGAGAGTTGGACTATAAAGAAAGCCTTGTGCCAAAGAACTGATGCTTTTGAACTGTGGTGTTGGAGAGAAGACTTTTGAGAGTCCTTTGGACTGCAAGGAGATCCAACCAGTCCATCCTAAAGGAGATCAGTCCTGGGTGTTCATTGGAAGGACTGATGCTGAAGCTGAAATGCCAATACTTTGGCCACCTGATGTGAAGAGCTGACTCATTGGAAAAGACCCTGATGCTGGGAAAGATTGAGGGCAGGAGGAGAAGGGGATGACAGAGCATGAGATGGTTAGATGGCATCACCCACCTAGTGGACATGAGTTTTTGAGTGAACTCCGGGAGTTGGTGATGGACAGGGAGGCCTGGCGTGCTGCGGTTCA
Source organism: Capra hircus (assembly GCF_001704415.2). Lineage (NCBI taxonomy): Eukaryota > Metazoa > Chordata > Mammalia > Artiodactyla > Bovidae > Capra > Capra hircus. The sequence continues at coordinate 69,701,853 of NC_030823.1, read as the reverse complement.
TGGGGTTGCAAAGAGTCAGACATGACTGAGTGACTAAACAGAACTGAACTGAGCATGCATGAACTCTGATAACTGGTTGGATTCTTTCCGGTTGTATAGACATGACTGTCTCTCCTTCCAGAGTCCCCTTCTCCCTTTCTCTTTTAGGATCTTAGGTTTGGGGCCCGCTTTAGTTGGTTGCATTTTGTAACCACCTTCGCTGACAAATCTAAGCAGAGCTCTCTGAAGAAGACAGCTGGCAATAGGGAATTCTCCCCGGAAAGAGCTGGTGTTTCAGGAGTCTGAGCATGGTGGGGCAGCTCCCATGGTTGCAGCATGCCTGCCTGAGGACCTGCAGTTCTGAGGGAGGTAGACACAACTATCCCAACATCTACCGGGGTCTGAGAAGGTGGTTGCAGTAGATCTCCCAGATAGGAGATGAAGGACACTCTCTCTCCTTAAAATCAGTACAGTTCACCTCCCTGTGGAAAGCTTGTGTCTGGATTGTGAATGCTGAGAATGAAACAGAGGGGCGAGAACTTTCATCTGTAATAAAGTTAAAAGTGCTCTCTGAGTTTTAAATGACACTTCACATATTACCAATCAAGTTCACATTCATGACCCCCTTTAATCCTTACAATAGCCCTTTGAGAGCAGTTGTAATCCTGTGAGGTATTATCATTCCCATTTTAAAGATGCGGAAACTGAGGTTTAAAAAATGTGTAGGTGACTTGTCCAATGTCGTAAGGCTGATACATGGTAGAGATGGAACAATGACCCGCTTCTTCTATCTGCAAGTTTAGGGGGCTTCACAGATGACATTTTTTACTTTCCATGGGTGAGATGTTAATTAACAGTAAATTCATAGGTTGATTAGAACTAGAGACTTCTAATGGGCATCCCCTTACATTCCTGGTAGCATCATTATTTACCTCTTCTCTGAGAATCATAAACCCAGGCTAACGGCATCTAATCTGTTCTCAGCACAAGACTGTAAGCTGATATCATAGCAGATGATGAATGAAGATGGAAGAGATATATTAAGAGGCTCACTGGGGATGATTTGAGGTTAGGGATACGGGCACTGCCTTTCCAGGCCTCCAGGGTTGCTTCAACCAGCATTCATGGAGCAGCCCCAGGTCTCTTGCCCAGATACGCAGAGAAATTTCAAAGTAAGTGTAAATCATAGTCCCTGTCTTCTAGAACTTTACAATTTGGTAGGAAGCCGAGATCTGTTATGGAATCTTTGAATGGTAATGTACAAAAACAGAAGGGAATTAAGTGCCTGTCTGTTCGGTGTATAATCCCAGAAGGCTTTGTGAAGGAAGCAGGTCTCGAGTGGGTTGAGAATGGGTAGGACTCAGAGAAGGAGGAAGGGGAAAGAGTGTACTTCTGGTGGAGGAGGAGGTACGAGCAGCAGGCAGGATGTGGGGTGCATGTTTCCCAGCACGCTGGTCATTCTGGGCACATTCCCTGAGTCCTGGTATAGCCAGGTTTTAGTGACTCTCAAAGACTTGTATGCACTATTTCCTCTTCCGGAAAGAACCTCCCTTTCCTGCTTCCGCGTCCTCTGATCTCTGGTGCCCCGTCTACCTGTCAACACCCGTCGGTTCAGCCTCACTTCAGCTGTGAGCCTGTCTTTGATTCCCGGCAGGGCAGACCTTCCTCCTCAGGGCACAGGCCATGGGACATGACGATGTGTTCGTCAGTCTATCTTCTCCGCCCCATCACGACCCTTGAGGACAGGGCTTCCCTTCTGTTCATTGTTTCATGGCCATCCGTTGAGTAAAGACAAATGAGAGATGGGGATGAAGACTGACTGCCCGAACCAATCTGCGGAAAGAGACATATGCTGGCACCTAGACATATCCTGACACCTAGAACCGGGACTGCCCTGGGCCTCCAGATGTGCTGTGTCTCATAAATCTGAGCAGAATGAATGACTCTTCGATGGATGAATCTTTGATGGAGTGACCAGGTCACTATGTACATGACGAGGAAAACCCAGGATCATTATATAGCTAACTAGGTTGACTTTTTACATCTTAACCTTATTTGTTGAACACTGGTGAGGCTGAGACCTGAAGGAATCAGTGCAGGGGAGGGCACCTGGAGTCCAGAAGAGCCCCGTGAGGCCTGGAGGGCAGGCACGGGAGGTGAGGGGCTCAGGAACAGCTCGTGGGTGATGGGCAGTGTCTGCAAAGGCGAGCGAGGGGCTGCAGAGCAGCCAGAGCCGGGCTGAGAAGGGGATTCAACAACTTCCTGAGAATAATGGAACACAAGTGGACCTGTAAGCGGGGTGTGTTGCAAGACTGTTTGTTGTTGTTCTTTTCCTTTTTTAAAGCAAAAGGACCCTGACTGAGATTTAGAGAATGAATCAAGGTAGAGTGAGACTGAGAAGGCGGGAGCCTGTTTGTAAGGATCTTACCAAAATTGGGGCATGAGATGTGCAGCAGAAAGCGGTAAGTCACTTCAGTCGTGTCTGACTCTGTGTGACTCTATGGACTGTAGCCCACCAGGCTCCTCTGTGGGATTCTTCAGGCAAGGATACTGGAGTGAGTATTCTGGACCCTGTCCTCAAGGGTCGTGATGGGGTGGAGAACGTAGACTCACAAATACATCATCATGTCACATGGCCAGTTCCATGAAGAGGAAGCACTGCCCTGCCAGGGATCAAAGACAGGCGCACGTGCCCTCCTCCAGGGGCTCTTCCAGACCCAGGGATCGAATCCAGGTCTCCTAGGTCTCTCCTGCAAGTGGGTTCTTTACCACTAGCGCCACCTGGGTATGAGACGGTGGGGGCTAAACCAGGGAGGTGGCTGAGGGAATGGAGAAAGGCAAGGAGATGTGAGAGAGCTAAAGAGAAGAATAGACAGGACTCACTGAGAGCTGGGATTGACAGGCAGCCAGCTGTGTTGGTGGTGGGGCTGGAGCAAAAAGAGTGGAGGACAAGAACGCGGAGGAACCTGGCTTGGGAAACTGGCGCATCCGAACTGCGATGAAGAAACCTTGGGGGAGAGGTGCAATTGAGCTAAGAGAGAAAGGAAATAATGAGTTGTTTCCAGAAATTGCTCTATACATAGATTTTGTAATGAGTCTTAATTATATGGTACACATAGGTGTAGGTATACATAGATATAGATATGTTTTTCCAATGAATATGATATCTTGCCTTTATATTACAGACTCTTTGTAGGCAAAACTTTTAGTAAGGGACAAACTATAAATAGATATGCAAACCATCAGAGAAAATGAGTCAAATGTGCTGGTTGAAGAGGGTATTTCATAGGCCACACATGTGCCAGAATAGGTTAGCCAGCCTGTGGGCCCATCAACAGCATCTTCAGAGCATCTTTCTGGGAGAGACTTGTTCCTGGTGCAGCGAGTGATACAAAGAATATATGAAGAGCCTATGGTTGTACCCAGGAGGACTCAAGAGACCAGCCAGGGTGTGAGGGACCCAGAGGGAAGTCTTGGCCTCTGGGAAAGGGGAAGGGCGTGGGTAGGGTTGAGGGCATGAGGGGGAAGTAAGATCTGCCGAAAGCTGTGACTCTGAACGGAATCTAAAGAAAACTCCCCCAATCAGCTGGAAAGAAAAAGAGAGAGAGAGACTGCCTTTGAAAGTATTTTGTAATTTCTAAAGCTGAATACAAATTTAAGGGGCTATTCATTATGGTCCACATTGAAAATCATCAATTTAAAACTGATGGAAGCTTTTCTAATATTCATCTATAAAGCAACAGGGGTGGAAAGGAGATTTATTATGACATTCCCCTTTGTACCTTTTGAATCATTAATTAATCATTAATCATTAATCAACAATAACTTAACATCTTTTAATCTATGTGAACCAATTCTCTTATCCATTAACAGTAGTGATGGAGAAATAAGTCAAATTGCCAGGATTTTTTGACTTGTCCAGAAAGAAACCATAAAGAGAAGGCAAGGCTGCATCTCACAGTGACTTCATTCATTCAAAAAGAGTGTTGCCCACTCCTGAATAACATTAAATGACCACAAATTGAGTTAAAAGAAAATGAGCTAGAGTGGCTATGGGGGAAAAGGGAATATGACATTAATGTATAGGACGTGGATTCCAGTCGGGCTAAACTTCTTGGCGTTAGTTGTGTCAGTTGCTCAGTTGTGTCCAACTCTTTGCAACTCCACTGACTCTAGCCTGCCAGGCTCCTCTGTCCATGGGATTTTCCAGGCTAGAATACTGCAGTGGGTTGCCAGTTCCTTCTCCAGGGGATCTTCCAAACCCAGGGATCAAACCCGGGTCTCCTGCATTGCAGGCAGACAGTTTACCATCTGAGCTACCAGGTGCCTCAGTTTTTTCATCTGTAAAATGGGTATAACAAAACCTACCATGAAAGATCATTGTAAAACTCAATTGAGATAAGCTCTGTGAAGGCAGGTAGTGTTGCCCGTGAATTTGAGGTTTTTTCCTTCAGTGCAAAAAAATTCGGAGACAAAGCAGAGAGATTAAGAAAATAAAGTGAACGTTTATTTAAGCAAGGACACACTCTCAGAGGGAGGGAGAGCAGGCGGCAGACAGGTGAAGAGTTGCCCTGCTGAGCTTCTTTGGCTAGCCGGGTATGAGGGATATGCATGGCTGATTGAATGGACATGAGTTTGAGCAAACTATGGGAGATGGTGAAGGACAGGGAAGCTGATGTGCTGCAGTCCACAGGGTCACAAAGACTGGGACATGACTGAGCGACTGAATAACAAATGAAGGCCTGGAATATTCACTGGGGAAGGAGGAGTCTGGGGGTCGACTTTCCTGATTTTCATCCCAGCTGCATTTTCCCAAGGGGAGGAGGGATTTCTGTCCCCATTTAGCTTAGATCAGAAGTGTCTCCGCATCTGAGCATGGTGGAGTACTTCTTATCTGTAAGACTAATCTTATCTAAGGAGAGCAGTGAGCAAAAGGTTACTTTGGACACAGGAGATTGCTTCCTTCCCCCAACTTTCTTTGTCTGCTACTCAGACTCTTATCACTCAGAATGTGTAGTTTCCTGCTGGTCTGAAGGTGCCTGCTTTCCTTTGTCTGCCATGGACCCCTGCTGTTTACAAGATGCCTGATTTCCTGCCATCTGGTCCTTGCCCCATTTCTCTGCTCATGCCTAGCTACGCCCGCTGTAACACTAGCACTCAATGACCTGCAACTCTATGTCTGCTTGCTGAATCTTAGAAATACCAACTTTTACGTGCATCCACAGGAATGCTTTCAGCTACAAATGGTGGCCACAGTAAAGAGTCTGCCCACAATTCGTGAGACCCAGGTTCAATCCCTGAGTCAGGAAGATCCCCTGGAGAAGGAAATGGCAACCCACTCTAGTATGCTTGCTTGGAAAATCTCCCGGACGGAGAAGCCTGGAGGGCTACAGTCCGTGGGGCCGCAAAGAGTCAGACATGACCAAGTGACTAACACACTCAAATGACAGAAAAACTTGACTACAATGTCTGAGGTAAATAGGACTTATTTTTCTCACTGTATAATAAGAAATCTCTGGAAATAAGCAGTTCAGGGTGTCAGGCGAGTGTATGCTCCTCGGTTCTTTGTCTCATCACAACAAAGCTTTGGAGTGATGGACATTAAAGCCCCATCGGCATGCCACAGCTCTCGAGTCTTGGACAGACCGTGTTATAGCTCTCAGGTCTCGAACGGACCATGTTATAGCTCTTAGACAAATCAGTGTTACAGCTCTATTTTATTTAGAAGATAGCAGGAAAATCCATCTTTGAGGCATGAGGGCACGTTGATCCGTAGACGGGAAGAGAAGAGCGCCGTAGCGCTCTGGAGAGAGAGAGCGAGAGAGACTTTTGGCTCCTCTTTTTATGTTTTTTTTCTTCCCCCTAGGCCTGCCCTATGCAAATTGGGCCTAGTCAGGAGTGCTGTTCTACCTGAAGTCCTCACTCCGGTCCTCGGACCTTCCTTTGACCTTCCTCTGTTCTATTTTGCGGGCTTTTCCCTTCCTTGTCTTTTGGCCATCGCCATATTAGACTCCTTTTCCCTATTGTATCTACCTAACAAGGGCTCAGATAGCCTAGGATAGGTGACCAAAGTCCCTATTTGTCCTGGACCATTTCTGTTTCAGCGTCAAAAGTCCTGCATTTCTCGATACCTCTTGGTCCCAAACAAGCCATGAGGTTGGTCCGCCAAGGAATAATGGTCATCAGTGAAGCTGCTGTTGCAGGAAAGGGGATCCCTTTCAAGACCCAAGAATGGGCTTTTGTCGAACACGTGGAAATGAATTGTCCAAGGAGACACATGTGCTGACAAAGCAAGAGACTTTATTGGGAAGGGGCACCCAAGTGGAGAGCAGGAGGGTAAGGGAACCCAGGAGAACTGCTCTGCCACGTGGCTTGCAGGCTCAGGTTTTATGGTGATGGGATTAGTTTCTGGGTTGTCTTTGGCCAATCCTTCTGACTCAGGGTCCTTCCTGGTGGTGGTGCACGCATTGCTCAGCCAAGATGAATGCCAGTGAGGAGGATTTTGGGAGGTGGAAGGACACCTGGCATCTCCTTTTTGATGTTTCCTAAACTCTCCTAGTTAGTGGTGGCTTGTTAGTTCCATGTTCCTTCTCAGGACCTCCTGTTGTAAAATAACTCACGCAAATGGTTACAATGGTGCCTGGCCAGGGTGGGTGATTTCAGTCAACGTGTTTCCCATAACAATACCCTCAAGAACCACACAGTACTTTATTCTTTGTCACTTGGCTATTCTGACTGTTGCTCGTTGCATCATGGTTGCAAGATGGCTACTGAGCCTCCAGGCATCATGTCTTCATTTCAGGTAGGAAGGAAACGGAAGGGCAAAAGGATCAAAGACTTTCTCTGAGAGAGGTGTGCCTCTTATCCGGGAAAGTCTTCCTTGAAGACTTGCCCTTATACCTCATTGAACTGTTTCACTTGGCCACCCCTAGCTGTCAGAGTATCTGGGAAAATTGAGTATGTATTTTATTTCCAACTCCTCAGTAGACGAACACAAGGGGAGAAGATCACAAAGGGCATGTGGGCGGCCAATCCACAGTGTCTGCTACGCCCTCTCCCTCCTTATTTTCACCCAGCAGCTATCAAGCGCCCATGCTAGGGTCTGCAGAGGGCAGACGGATGGTGAGACGCAATCCCCACGCCAGGTAAGCTCATGGGGTGGCCCCGGGCTGACATGACACAGAGGCGATTATGTCAGCGGCAGTTAGGAGAGGGCGGAGAGTGCTTTGCCAGCAAATCTTGCCCAGGACGCTGGTGGGAATGACAGGGTGGTGGGCTATCCACGTAACAGTGAGTACGGTGTGCTTTCCAAGTAAAGGTAAACCCAGAGATGTGAGGGCAGGGCTTGGCCACAGAAAGCTCCAGGAAGAAGAGCCAGAAGGTATGAAAAGGAGGCATGCCTGTGTAGGGGTAAGGGCCTCTCATCTCTGAAGATGAGTTGCCTCAGGTCATTGTGACGCCATTAGGAAGCCATTCTGAAAACAGTATGTGTGAAGGAGGAGGTCTGAGGAGCCTTTGAGCGCACCCAGCAAAGAGCTGCACCAACTCCTCACGGAGACGGGTCACCTCAAGCAAATGAGATCCCGAACCCGCCCTTGAGAAGGAGAAACCCAAATTTATATCCTCTGCCTTGAGGATCCTGTTGGGTGGCCACACCCTCACCTGATTCCAGCTTCCTAACCCTTGGGCCAGCTTCTGTCTCCCCAGCTTCTGTCTCCCCCAGCCCATCGCTGGATCCTTCTCCAGACTGCACTGACCAGCCTTTGAGCCAGGCGGTGCAGAGGCTGCGGCCTCCGCTGCCAACCAGAGCTGATGCCAGTGCCGGAGACCTGCCTTGGTTCCTGGGCGAGTGGCAGCATGCCCTGCCCAGCCGGCGCTAGCCTGGGTCCCAGCTCCCGCTTTAATGTGTTCAGGGTACCACCAGGCACGGGAGCAGACCTGTAACTGTCTTTCACAGGCTTTCCATCATCTCGTGGAAACATCTGAAAACAGCCCTTCAAGGTGCGGGAGTCCTCCCCAGGGTGCCAGGGATGAAGTGAGGCCAGGAAGGTTAGGCAAACTCCTCTGGCTTACCTCGTCACTTAGTGCTGGAGGTGGTATTCAAACCCGGGTTGGACTCCAAGGCTCCAGCCTTCCCCACTGACCCCATTTCTCTGCACGCAGCTGAGCTCTCTCCCCAAGCCCCTCTCCCTGCAACTCTTCTGTGCCTGGACCCCAGGCCCTGAAGGCATCCTCTGATGGAGGGTCTTGATCTCCAGAGACCATGATGAAGTTTCATTTATTCCTCCACTCAACAGACATTTACTGAGTATCCCGTATCTGCCAGGCATTCCACTGGGTTGTGGTGTTATTTTCTGGTTTCCTGAATCTGCCTACAGCCCACAGCCAGACCTCCAAGGATCACTGGCCGCCAGAGCCCGCTCTGTCCTCAGGGCACCATGGCAGAGCTGCCTGCGGCCAGCACAGACCAGCCCCAGTGCACAGCTGAACCCGTCTCCATTTCCCCTGCACGTTAATGGCCCCTCATGCCCTGCTTCTTGTCCTCTTCTGCCAGATCTGTTTGCAGTTTGAGACTGGCCTGGTCACCTCTGACCCTGTTCCGGTTATGACATCTTAGTCACTGCTGTGCCCAAAGTCAGGCTGTCAGAGGATGGGAAAGAAATGAAACAGCCCTTAGATCCTTCTGATTCGTGAGAAACAATGTGGTGAAAGTGGAGATCACAGAATATATTTTGTTGGGGAGGAGCTGCCAACGATCGCACTCTCTCCACTGGGCTTGGAGGAAGGGGGCCTACGCAGGTGCCATTGGAGGTACAAGAAACGGAGACTTGGAGAAGTAAAGTGACCAACCAAGTTCTCATACTGTCATTACGTTGTTTTTTTTTTTTTCTTTTTGTGGAAGTAATACATGTTCATTGTGGAAAATTTGAAAATACCAAATAGTACAAAGAAAAATAAAAAATAAAAACACTCTCCAGTACTATTACCCAGAGATGATAACCACTGCTAACATTTTGTGTTTCCGTCTAGATTTTTTTTCTATGCACACATATGGGTTCAATCTGTACGTACTGTTTTATATTCATCTTTTATCGCATAACATTATTTGGTACCATTTCCCCCTTGACACCGAGTGTTTTATTAAAATGTCATTTTCTGTGGCTGTATAATATTTCATTATATGGATATACCATAATTTGCTCAACCTATACTCTTGGCTATTTGGGTTGTTCCACTCTTCTGTTTTGTCCTGTATAAATAATACTGAGATGAGCATCTTTGTAATAATACATAAATATTTGTGCCCATACTCGATCTTTTCATTGGGCTGAATTCTGAGGGACAAACCACGCATGAGAATGCTGATGGCTGGGAAGCCCATCCCCCGGATTCTGACTGAGTAGATCTGGGGTGGGACCGAGAGCCTGCATTCCTCCTGTGTTCCCAGGTGATGCTGATCCAGGGACCACGCTTTGAGACCCTCTGCTGGAGTACAATGGGCGGGTGGGGGCAGGGCAGACACCCTCTAAAATGGCTACCACGCCCCGGTTTCTGGGTGAATTCTCTCCTCTCATTGTAATCCTGCATAGTGGCGCCAGGGCAAGAATGTTACCACTTCCTGTAAAAAGAAGAGGCCTCCCCAAGAAAGGCCCAAGATGCGAACAAGGTTGTGTTGGCCTTTCCCTGAGGCTCTCTCCCTCTCAGGGCCTTTTTTTCAAAAATTGACTCAGTTCTGAGGAAGTTCTCTCACAGCCCAACTCTCTTCCCTCTGGCTGATACCTGCATGCCAAGCTGTGGCTGAGGTATTCTCTCCCTCTCAGGCCACTCATTCCAAAGGCTCCTCGGTTCCGGTACTGGTCAGGCAGAGATTGCGAGGGGTGTCTGGGGCCAGAGCCTGCTGCAGGGTGTGGCTGCACTGAGGTGGGGCCAGGGCCTGGTGCTGGGTTGTTGGGAGGCTCACCAGACAGTGACTCCAAGAGGCAGCTAACCGGGCCAACTTACCATCCGCTCTGATGCCACAGGGGAGCTCACGCTCTGCGAAAACAGTGAAGCGACGTTCATGGCAGGTCCTATGAGATTATAACGGAAGAAGAACCAACATGTATTGAGCTCCTACGTCTGCAGGCAGCAAGGGCCTCCTGCGGATCACCTGACTGAATCCTCCCTAAAACCCTACAGCTGCAGCAATCGGTACCACTATTTCCAAAACACGTATGAAGAAGTGGAGGCACAGAGCGCCGAGACTACTTAATGCTCAAGCTCTTAACACTGCTCTATAGCTGCTTCTGGAAGAAGCTTGATAACCGAAAAAGGGCAGAGGGCAGGAAACTGACACATACACTCTTATATTGGATCATTATCTTAACACTCCATAAAGTTATTCTCATTTTATAGGTGAGGAGACTGAAGCTTAGTTAACAAGCTTCCCAAGGTCACACGACTGGTAAGCAGTACTGGGTCATAGCCCACGGATGGAGCCCAGGCTGGCAGTCCCCAAAGCCCAAACTCTTCCCACCCTGCCACTCCGCCTCCCTGGGAGGGAGTGAGGATAGGCGGGGAAAGGGGCTGGCTTCAGCATAGGTGGTATCAGAACTAAACAGTAATGTAAGGGCTCAGGGCACATCGATGGGCAGGCTGCATACACCTGCAGGAACTAAGACTTGAGAGTACATGACCCATCTGTCAATAGAGCAATGACCGAGGGGTGGAGTGGAGCGGGGGTGGAAGGGAAGCTCAACAGGGAGCGGGTATATGTATCAGTTCAGTTCAGTTCAGTCACTCAGTCGTGTCCGACTCTTTGCGACCCCATGAATCGCAGCACACCAGGCCTCCCTGTCCATCACCAACTCCCGGAGTTCACTCAGACTCATGCCCATCGAGTCAGTGATGCCATTCAGCCATCTCAGCCTCTGTCATCCCCTTCTCTTCCTGCCCCCAATCCCTCCCAGCATCAGAGTCTTTTCCAATGAGTCAACTCTTCGCATGAGGTGGCCAAAGTACTGAAGTTTCAGCTTCAGCATCATTCTTTCGTATACATATAGCTACTTCGCATTGTTGCACAGCAGAAACGAATACAACATTGTAAAGCAATTACACTCCAATTAAAAGAAATCAAATTAAAAAATAGAAGAATGGCACATACTTTGAACAGATTTCTAACAGAACAATTAGAGAAGGAAATGACAGCCCACTCCAGTGTTCTTGCCTGGAGAATCCCATGGACTGGGGAGACTGGTGGGCTACAGTCCACGGGGTCGCAAAGAAAAGAGTCAGATATGACTGAGCAACTAAACAACAGAACAAGAAGATACCACATTTGGAAATTCTGACAAGTGAAAATGATTACAAAACAAACATACACTGAAAACTCAGGATGTGAAACACTTTACAGTAAGATTCCAACATGCTGTATCTTTACGTCTATATCTAGAGAGATATAACACCCCAGAAGAAAATACTCCATCTTGTTAAACGGACACTTTAGGATGGCAGGATTATGGATGATTTTTATTTTCTTATTTTTTACTTTGTGTGCTTTACAATGATGTGGTGCTACTTTCACGACCATTAAGATAAATATTTTTTCTTTCCACGGATGCAAGGGTGCAGCTTCTCTCCTGACACCATCACCAGGGAGCGGAGGAAACTCCTTATCCCATTCTGATCCTCTCCCTCTCCTGCCTTCCTACTTCACAGGTTGATTTTCCAAGACTTTTCCTTTGTGAGCGCTTGATGTCTCATGCACCTGTGAGTGAGGGTGGGCAAGATGGTATTCAATGGGCTCTGCTTTGAAGACGTCAGTTCAGTTCAGTTCAGTTCAGTTCAGTTGCTCAGTCATGTCCAACTGTTTTCGACCCCATGAATTGCAGCACACCAGGCCTCCCTGTCCATCACCAACTCCCGGAGTTCACCCAAACTCATGTACATCGAGCCGGTGAGGCCATCCAGCCATCTCAGCCTCTGTTTTCCCCTTCTCCTCCTACCCCCAATCCCTCCCAGAGTCAGGGTCTTTTCCAATGAGTCATCTCTTCTCACCAGGTGGCCAAAGTACTGGAGCTTCAGCTTCAGCATCATTCCTTCCAAAGAACACCCAGGACTGATCTCCTTTAGAATGGACTGGTTGGATCTCCTTGCAGTCCAAGGGACTCCCAAGAGTCTTCTCCAACACCACAGTTCCAAAGCATCAATTCTTCGGCTCTCAGCTTTCTTCACAGTCCGACTCTCACATCCATACATGACTACTGGGAAAACCATAGCCTTGACTAGATGGACCTTTGTTGGCAAAGTATGTCTCTACTTTTGAATATGCTATCTAGGTTGGTCATAACTTTTCTTCCAAGGAGTAAGCATCTTTTAATTTCATGGCTGCAGTCACCATCTGCAGTGATTTTGGGGCCCCCAAAAATAAAGTCTGACACTGTTTCCACTGTTTCCCCATCTATTTCCCAAGAAGTGATAGCAACAGACTGGTTCCAAATAGGAAAAAGAGTATGTCAAGGCTGTATGTTGTCACCCTGCTTATTTAACTTATATGCAGAGTACATCATGAAAAATGCTGGGCTGGAAGAAGCACAAGCTGGAATCAAGATTGCCGGGAGAAATATCAATAACCTCAGATATGCAGATGACACCACCCTTATGGCAGAAAGTGAGGAGGAGCTAAAAAGCCTCTTGATGAAAGTGAAAGAGGAGAGTGAAAAAGTTGGCTTAAAGCTCAACATTCAGAAAATGAAGATTATGGCATCTGGCTCTAATCTAGCCACACCTGGAAGCCCTGCTTTTCTTAGAGCATTTCTCATCTAACCAGACTCTGTTGTGGTTCCCCTGAAATCATCAGCAGACTTGTGAGCACATAACCTTTAAGACTCCTCTTGCTGTCTCTGCACCTTTATACTTCTGCCTTTACACCATTGCCTGTGTAAAAAGCAAATCCTCAAACTGAAGTTAAGTTTCTATGATCCTTAAAATTGTTTTAAAATCAAAACAACCTGGAACTTACTGATGTGTAAGGATAAAGTTGACTCCACTTATTTTTCTTTTTATGATTTCATTTTCATACATTTCCATTTGTATTTGAGTTTAACACATATGGGAAAGTATTATTGTCAGAATTCTAGATCTAAGTATAAAGAAACTGTATACACAGAATGATAACCCAAAAAAGTAGCTTCAACTTAAAAACCAGTCCTTAGTTCGACTTATAAGAAAATTCAAGCATTTCCCCCACGCAGATTTGAGAAGTACCTCTCTGCCTTCTCTCTGTATAATTTCTTAAAGGTCTAGGGTTCCATTTTCAAAATAAGTTCTATATTTTTAAGGGTGACACATATGAAGTAACCAGAAACTGGTCTTGGCTTGGGAAACCTCCCAGTTCTCATAAACACACAATCACTAGCTCCTTTCGGGAGGATTGACACTATTGATTGGCTCAGACCAGCTTGTGACCCAGCAGTAGGATCAGACATTGGCTATAAAACATCTCCTCATGAATTTTTCATTGGCTTGAGTGTCTGGGCAGCTGCCTCCCCGAGAGCTCACTCTCCCTGCTCGTCCTCCTCCCCCATCCCCGTGCCCCAGGGCTGATGATACCATTCTGCAGGGCAGCATTATTGGATCAGAGCGATTAGCTGTACGGCCTGATTTTCTGAGTCAAATCCAATTTCTTTTTCAGGTAGCACTGGCTTACGAGTAGTCATGTGCTTTTTGTTTTGCGATGGCATCACAGCATTACTAGAAGATGCAGTGAACTGAAGTCATTTCCCATTAATCGTGTTCCTCATGATACTAGGAGAATGTGTCACTCTAACTTGTATCTTCAGGCACTTTTCTGGAGAAAGAGTGCTTTCAGCAGCTCAAAGGAAAGCTGACAAAAGCCAAACTCTTGAGAAGCACTGTGTCAGGCACTTTCCAGTATCTTAGCTCGAGATTCTCATAACAACCCTAAGAGAAGAGGAGCATTATTCCCTGGTCTCACTCTGGTAGTAACTGAATACCTGAGACACACGGTCATCTCTCAGAGTTCATGCAGATTTATCAAGCTCATGCTGAAATAGATGGCAAGGTGAAACCCTGGGACTCCAGACTTGATCAGTTGGCTGGAGAAAAGTCGGGAGTTGCTAGGGAAAGCTCAGTCAGAGCAAAGCAAAGTCCTCATGTTCTAGAGCTGGATGGAGGGAAAGACCCACATCCTCAAGTCCAGAAACAGGGCTTTAGTCCCATTGAAATTTGTATCCAGGTGAAACAATTAAAATAAGCTTCACACACCAATTTGGAGGACAAAATAAACAGCACAAAGGTCAGCAGGTAGTCTGGAAAGGGAGGGGTGATGTCTGCAGCGGTGACTGCTTGCTCTGTGAAGCATGGATGGAGAGCTGGTGAGAAGCCTGTAACGCGTGGTGAGGGAGAGCTCTGAGTCTCTACACTGTGGCTTTGCTGTTCTTGCTGTTCACTCTCTAAGTTGTGTCCGACTCTTTGTGACCCCGTGGACTGCAGCACTCCTGGCTTCCCTGTCCTTCACCATCGCCTGGAGTTTGCTCAGACTCATGTCCAGTGAGTCGATGATGCCATCCAACTTTCTCATCCACTATCACCTCCTTCTCCCCTTGCCCCCCATCTTTCGCAGCCTCAGGGTTTTTTCCCAGTGAGTCGGCTCTTCACATCAGGTGGCCAAAGGACATAAAAGAAGAAAGAAAAAAAAAGTAAAGGAATCAGGAAATGCCCCACTGTAGATGAAAGTGAGGATTCTTCCTGGCTTCAGCCTCTGCTAAGGGAATCTAGATGCTACTCAGAAACAGAGCCTGCTTTTCACAAAGTGTACAGTATTGGTTAATCTCGTTGACAACAACCTGAATACCTGAGCCATGAGCCCAGAGCTGCCAGAAACAGCAATGTCAAAAGAAATCTCTCCCTGTGTCTGTCTCTGGGGTGCTCATCACCATAGCACAATGGCACCATTTGCTTTTGAGTCTTTGATACAAAGTTTTAGGTAAACCTTGAAGACCAGAAACATACGCTCACCTAGCTGGTCCCTTCTCCAGAGTTGAAATGATTAAGCTCAGATGCCTAAGAAGACTGTGTTGTTTTTGCTCCTGGGCAGTAGGTCTTTTCCTAAATTCACCCCCTTGAGTTTATATACTAAAAGCCCCAGGTGACCCCAAAGAAATTCTAAAAGTTAGTTATCTGATCCATATTGAGATACTCTTCACTGAGTATCTCATACTAATTCCACAGTTTGCAAGCCTTCCCTCATACTAATTCCACAGTTTGCAAGCCTTCCGAACTTTCCAGAATATTTGGGTTTATTGGTAAACTTTTAACCAAAGAAGATGTGTACAATATTGCATTAAGCTCAAGGATGTCATTCTGGAGTACCAGAGATGGAAGAACTCCCATGAATCCACTCTATTACTGCTTAAACCCGCAGTCTTAAGTCTTCAGTGGACGTCTCTGTTTCCCATTTATCCTGAGGAAACAGGGGCCTGTGGTCGAACATTATACAGTCACTTCCTTACAACCATGTTCTCCTGAATTTTGGAAGCCCCATGTCCCTGTATTTGAGACTTTCCTTAGTGAAATAAGCGAGCTAATAGTGCCCCCACCCCCAAGAGAGTTTACCGGCTAACTCCCACCCTATACTGTCTTTTACACTTAGAAGGGATCTTAGAGGTTAGTTTGCTTAATTAACCCTGATATGAAAAATGAAATGGCTTTTAAGAAAAAGGCCAGATATCAAGTGGTATTAAGCAGGGTAAAGTTCAACCAGCTTTTTTGAATCACATGGATTCTTCCAGAAGCACAGTCTTGGTCTCATGACAAAGATGACAAGATGACAGGGCATCTGGGGAGGCTGCTGTGTCCTCCTTGCTGTCTGTGGGTAAAGAGTGGGTTGGTTCTGATGACTACGGTGAGCTCTTCCTCCTTCCTATTCCAGAAAGGTGAGTAGCCAGTCATTGCCTGGTCTTGAGAGGGACTTTCATGTGAAAATCAGAGATCGGGAACATGTATTTATTTTTTATTTTGGCAGAAAATGTTTTTCCTAATCAGTGGTGTGATCATGACACAGAAGAATAGTTCTGCTTTCAACTCAGAGAAATAGTGGTGGAGTGACCTAGTCGAGGCTATGGTTTTTCCTGTGGTCATGTATGGATGTGAGAGTAGGACTGTGAAGAAGGCTGAGCGCTGAAGAACTGATGCTTTTGAACTGTGGTGTTGGAGAAGACTCTTGAGTGTCCCTTGGACTGCAAGGAGATCCAACCAGTCCATTCTAAAGGAGATCAGCCCTGGGTGTTCTTTGGAGGGAATGATGCTGAAGCTGAAACTCCAGTACTTTGGCCACCTCATGAGAAGAGTTGACTCATTGGAAAAGACTCTGATGCTGGGAGGGATTGGGGGCAGGAGGAGAAGGGGACGACAGAGGCTGAGATGGCTGGATGGCCTCACTGACTCGATGGGCATGAGTCTGAGTGAAATCCGGGAGCTGGTGATGGACAGGAAGGCCTGGCGTGCTGCGATTCATGGGGTCGCAAAGAGTCGGACACGACTGAGCGACTGAACCGAACTGACCAAAAATCAAGCAGAAAAAAAAACCTTTTTTTTTTTTTCTTCAGGCTTTAAGGAGGGGTAGCTACCTCCAAGATTGATGACTAGCTTTCAGGATCACCTTTGTGATCTTATTCGCCCTTAAACCCTCCACATCCACTGTAGTTAGGAGGGAATTATGCTGGCTCACAGGGAGGCTTCCCAGGTGATGCTAGTGGTAAAGAAGCTGCCTGCTAATGCAGGAGACATAAGAGACACAGGTTCAATCCCTGGGTGGGGAAGATCCCCTGGAGGAGGGCATGGCAACCCACTCCAGTCTTCTGGCCTGGAGAATCCCATGGACAGACAAGCCTGGAAGGCTACAGCCCATAGGATCGCCAAGAGTCGGACACGGCTGAGCCAACTTGGCACGCACGCACAGACAGGCAGTCCTTGTGCTGGTGCCATACAGGTTGAAGGTTGCCTTCTCTTCCCCCTCTGACTCATAAAAGCCAGCCATTTGGGGACACCTCTCCTGCTGTTCCAGCCCCACAATATTCCAGGTTGAAGCTATTAGTAGACATCTCACCATGAAGCAGAGGCCATACTCACCCTCCACAGTCATCCCTCTACCAGATCCCAGTGGCTGGCACAGAACAGGGGGTCAGTGATGTCAAGGAACCAAGCTGATTACTTCCGGCTCTGCACTTTGTGTGGTTCTTTGCTGCTTCACAGTAGTTTCTCTGAACCTGTCTCTTGCTGCCCCTATATTTACACTTCTGCATATTCTTCCACAGAACCCAGTCCATGCTGCTCCACAAGGTCAGCAGGGACTACTTGTTGGCAATGTAATATATTGCGAGTCTTTATAGACAGACCCTAAATAGCACTGGTGTGTAATTTGAAAATATGGACAAGTTATCCACTTAGTGGTGAGACATCTACAAAGAAACTAGTCATACACCTCTGTCTTTTCCCTTTCTTCCCTCCCAGTTCAGTTCAGTTCAGTCACCTGGTCGTGTCCGACTCTTTGCGACCCCATGGACTGCAGCACACCAGGCTTCCCTGTCCATCACCAACTCCTGGAGCTTGCTCAAACTCATGTCATCAAGTCGGTGATGCCATCCAACCATCTCATCCTCTGTCACCCCCTTCTCCTCCTGCCTTCAATCTTTTCCAGGATCAGGGTCTTTTCCAAGGAGTCAGTTCATCGCATCAGGTGGCCAAACTACTGAAGTTTCAGCTTCGGCATCAGTCCTTCCAATGAATATTCGGGACTGATTTCCTTCAGGATGGAGTGGTTGGATCTCCTTGCAGTCCAAGGGACCTTCAAGCATCTTCTCCAACACCACAGTTCAAAAGCATCAGTTCTTCGGTGCTCAGCTTTCTTTATAGTCCAACTCTCACATCCATTCATGACTACTGGAAAAACTATAGCTTTGACTAGACGGACCTTTGTCGGCAAAGTAAAATCTCTGCTTCTTAATATGCTATCTAGGTTGGTCCTCCCTCCATTTCCCACTGAATTTCTTGGGAGAATAACCTTTATTTCCTTTATCTCATACCTTGTCCATTCAAATCTGACTTCCCTTCCTACATTCCCTCCACACATAGGCAAACTCTGAAATGCTCACTCTAACTGCCAGATGCTTTGGGTTGGCCAGTAAGTTCGATCAGTTTTTTTCCATAAGATGGCTCTAGTAGCACTTTATTGCCTTTAACTTCATTTGAAACAATTTTTGTTAGACCATATTGTGACAGTTTTCACACTGTGCATTTTTTAAAAACTCAAAAGGGGTGAATTTTTGTGTAGCCATTTGGATGTTGACGATAGAAGAAAAAAGCAAACTTTTTGGCATATTATGCTTTATTATTTCAGGAAAGGTAACAACGCAACTGAAATGCAAAAAATGTTTTGTGCAGTGTATAGAGAAGGTGCTATGATGGATCGAATGTGTCAAAAGTGGTTTATGAAGTTTCAGGCTGAAGGTTTCTAAACGGACGATGCTCCACAGCTGGGTAGACTTGTTGAAGTTGACAGCAATCAAATCAAGACATGAATAGAGAACGATCAATGTTATACCACACGGGAGATAACCAACATACTCAGAATATCCAAGTCAAACACTGGCAATCGCTTGCACCAGCTTGGTTATGTTAATCACTTTGACATTTGGGTTCCACAGAAGTGAAAACAAAACCTGCTTGACTGTATTTCTGCGGGTGATTCTCTACTTAAACATAACAAAAATATTCTGTTTTTAAAACAAATTGTGACAAGCAATGAAAACTGGATACTGTAGAGTAATGTGGAATGGAAGAGATCACTGGGCAAATGAAATGAACCACCACCAACCACACCAAAGGCCGGTCTTCATCCAAAGAAGGTGACACTGTGTGTATGGTGCGATTGGAAGGGAGTCCTCTATTATGAGGTCCTTTTAGAAAACCAAACGATTAATTCCAATAGTATTACTTTCAGTTAGACCAACTAAAATTACCACTTGACAAAAAGCATCCAGAATTAGTCGATGGAAAACAGAAAAATCAGTCAACAGAAAAATCTTCCATCAGAATGATGCAAGACTGCATGTTTCTTTGATGACTAGGCAAAAATTGTCACAGCTTGGCTGGGAAGTTCTGATTCATCCCCCATATTTACCAGACATTTCAGCTTCAGATTTCCATTTACTTGGGTCTTTACAAAATTCTCTTAATGGAAAACATTTCAATTCCATGGAAGACTATAAAAAACACCTGAAACAGACTTTTGCTCAAAAAGATAAAAAGTTTTAGGAAGAAATTATGAGGTTGCCTGAAAAATTGCAGAAGGTAGCAGAACAAAATGATGAATACACTGTTCAATAAAGTTCTTGGTGAAAATTTTAAAAATGCATCTTTTATTTTTACTTAATAAGAAGGAACTCATTGGTGAATCCAGTAATAGCTTCCCTTGAATTCTAGCCTCGCTTATCTTCCTAATGAATTTGATGCAGCTGTGCACTACTTCCTTGCAAATTTTCTTCCCTTCCCTTTGGAGTGACTGGAATACTTTGCCTCCCAACTCTAACTTACTTCTGTCTCCTCAGTTGGCTCCTCTTTTGTCTCATTTAAAACACAAGTATGTCCCAAAATTTCTCCTCAATTCAGTTTGTCTTCATTTTCTATTCTTCCTTTCTGGTGGCCTCAAATTATCCTAGTGTTTCAACTAACATCTCTATGCAGATAGTCCCAGATCTTCACCCCTAGTCCAACTTCCCTACAGAGCTCTATCTTCATATTTTCAACCATCTTCTGGGTCTCATCATGCAGATAATTCTCCTAGTCTTTCAAATGTATTGGTTCAGTTCAGTTCAGTTCAGTCACTCAGTCATGTCCAACTCCTTGCGACCCCGTGGACCGCAGCACGCCAGGCCTCCCTGTCCATCACCGCCTCCCGGAGTTCACTCAGACTCATGGCCATTGAGTCAGTGATGCCATCCAGCCAACTCATCCTCTGTTGTCCCCTTCTCCTCCCTCCTTCAATCCTTCCCAGCATCAGGGCCTTTTCAAATGAGTCAGTTCTTCACATAAGATGGCCAAAGTATTGGAGTTTTGGCTTCAACGTCAGCCCTTCCAATGAATATTCAGGACTGATTTCCTTTAGGATAGACTGGTTGGTTACATCTCCTTGCAGTCCAAGGGACTCTCAAGAGTCTTCTCCAACACCACATTTCAAATACATCAATTCTTCAGTGCTCAGCTTTCTGTATAGTCCAATTCTCACTACCATACATGACTACTGGAAAAACCATAGCTTTGACTAGACAGACCTTTGTCAGCAAATTAATGTCTGCTTTTTAGCATACTGTCTAGCTTGGTTATAGCTTTTCTTCCAAGGAGCAAACATCTTTTAATTTCATGGCTGCAGTCACCATGTGCAGAGATTTTGGAGCCCCAAAAATAAAGTTTCTCACTGTTTCCATTGCTTCCCCATCTATTTGCCATGAAGTGATGGGACCAGATGCCATGATCTTAGGTTTCTGAATGTTGAGTTTAAAGCCACCTTTTTCGCTCTACTCTTTCAATTTCATCAAGAGGCTCTTTAGTTCTTCTTCACTTTCTGCCATAAGGGTGGTGTCATTTGCATATCTGAGGTTATTGATGTTTCTCCCACCAATCTTGATTCCAGCTTGTGCTTTATTCAGCCCAGCGTTTCTCATGATGTACTCTGCATAGAAGTTAAATAAGCAGGGTGACAATATACAGCCTTGACGGACTCCTTTCCTGATTTGGAACCAGTCTGTTGTTCCATGTCCAGTTCTAACTTTTGCTTCTTGACCTGCATACAGATTTCTCAGGAGGCAGGTCAGGTGGTCTGATATTCCATCTCTTGAAGATCCATATAGTCAAAGGCTTTGGCATAGTCAACAAAGCAGAAGTAGATGTTTTTCTAAAACTCTCTGCTCTTTCAATGATCCAACAGATGTTGGCAATTTATTCTCTGGTTCCTCTGCCTTTTCTAAATCCAGCTTGAACATCAGGAAGTTCATGGTTCATGTACTGTTGAAGCCTGTCCTGGAGAATTTTGAGCATTACTTTGCTAGCGTGTAAGATGAGTACAATTGTGCGGTAGTTTGAGCATTCTTTAGCATTGTCTTTCTTTGGGATTGGAATGAAAACTGACCTTTTCCAGTCCTGAGTCCAGCAGAGTCCTGGCCACTAATGAGTTTTCCAGATTTGCTGGCATATTGAGCACTTTCACAGCATCATGTTTTAGGATTTGAAATAGCTCAACTGGAATTCCATCACCTCCACTAGCTTTGTTCATAGTGATGCTTCCTAAGGCCCACTTGACTTCACATTCCAGGATGTCTGGCTCTAGGGGAGTGATCGCACCATCGTACTTCAGTTCAAAAGTTTATCATCTCCCCCAAACCAGCCCTGTCTCCTAACTTCCCTATGAATATCTGTGAAAGAAAACATGCCCCTTACACTGGAAAAAGTTCAAACGTGAATAGTTATGCACGCCTCTCTTTCTCTTAATCCCACACCCAATGAAGTGACTTTCACTGAGGAAAGTCTTTTCAAATGAGTCAGCTCTTTGCATCAGGTGGCCAAAATATTGGAGTTTCAGCTTCAACATCAGTCCTTCCAATGAACACCCAGGACTGATTTCCTTTAGGATGGACTGGTTGGTTGGCTCTCCTTGCAGGTTTGCCTAACTTAAATCATATGACTAACTTTCCCTTCATATGTGAACATTTCGTTTGCTCTTTTATTTTTCCAAAGCTTCCTAACAGACTCTCCATCCTCTGTCTCTTCATGCTTTGACTCAACCCATATGCTGCCATCAGACAAATATTGCTAAAACTAAGCTATAAGGTCCTTTCTCATTTTTAAAATGTTTATTTATATATCAGGTTTCAGTTGCAGCATGCAGGATCTTCGTTGTGGAGCACAGACTCTCTAGCTGTGGCATGCAGGCTCTATAGCTGCGATGTGCGGGCTCCGGAGTGAATGGGCTTCAGTAGCTGCAACGCATGGGCTTCAGACTATGCGGTCTCAGAAGCTGCTCTTCACGGATGTAGTTGCTCCATGATCTGTGAGATCTCACTTCCCTGACCAGGAACTGAACCTGTGTCCCCTGTATTGCATGGTGGATTCTTAACCACTGGACCACCAGGGAAGTCCCAATCCTCCCTTATTTTGAAATGTTTGAAGGCTCAAAAATTATAATCTAAACTCTGCAATTGTGAATGCAAGACCCCCTTGGCCCCGATCCTGAAACCCAGGCTCCAATCTCTCCTTCTGGTCTTACCTTCCAGTCCCTTTCTTGTATGTATGGCTTCCAGTCAAGCAGGACTACTCAGCATTCACAAACACGTCCTAAACGTTCTCTTCTTACCCAAAGTCATGCCCTCCGCTTGGAATGCCATCTGTTCTATCTCTATTCACTGAAAGCCTTCCTTTCTCTTTCCAGGTTCAGCTTAATTGCTTTATCAATATAAAGATTTATGCCTTATTCCCCCTAATGGCTTGCAAGATGGCAATGATTGAGTTCTAATCATATTTATGATAAGTCTTCCCACTATTCCACATACAACTTGCAAAAAGATCTTTTCATTATAGATGCTGAATGAGTATTTACTAAATAAATGTTACCAGAAGCAATTTTCCAATAATTTCACATGCATACATTATTTCTTTCCAACATGATTATAAAGTCTTCAATAGCAGGGACCATATTTTCTTCCTTTTCTTTTGTTTTCTACAGAGTTCTTAAACTCTTATTTACAAAATTATAAATAGAGTAGGAGTATAAATATTAGCAGTATGAAAAGACAAAATGATAGGACACCAAAAGAGGAACTCCCCAGGTCATTAGGTGCCCAATATGCTACTGGAGATCAGTGGAGAAATAACTCCAGAAAGAATGAAGGGATGGAGCCAAAGCAAAAACAATACCCAGTTGCGGATGTGACTGGTGATAGAAGCAAGATCCGATGCTGTAAAGAGCAATATTGCATAGGAACCTGGAATGTCAGGTCCATGAATCAAGGCAAATTGGAAGTGGTCAAACAAGAGATGGCAAGTGTGAACGTCGACATTCTAGGAAACAGCAAACTAAAATGGACTGGAATGGGTGAATTTAACTCAGATGACCATCATATCTACTACTGTGGGCAGGAATCCCTCAGAAGAAATGGAGTAGCCATCATGGTCAACAAAAGAGTCCTAAATGCAGTACTTGGATGCAATCTCAAAAACGACAGAATGAACTCTGTTTGTCTCCAAGGCAAACCATTCAATATCACAGTTATCCAAGTCTATGCCCCAACCAGTAACACTGAAGAAGCTGAAGTTGAATGGTTTTATGATGACCTACAAGACCTTTTAGAACTAACACCCAAAAAAGATGTCCTTTTCATTATAGGGGACTGAAATGCAAAAGTAGGAAGTCAAGAAACACCTGGAGTAACAGGCAAATTTGGCCTTGGAATGCGGAATGAAGCAGGGCAAAGGCTAATAGAGTTTTGCCAAGAAAATGCACTGGTCATAGCAAACACCCTCTTCCAACAACACAAGAGAAGACTCTACACATGGACATCACCAGATGGTCAACACCGAAATCAGATTGATTATATTCTATGCAGCCAAAGATGGAGAAGCTCTATACAGTCAACAAAAACAAGACCAGGAGCTGACTGTGGCTCAGATCATGAACTCCTTATTACCAAATTCAGACTCAAATTGAAGAAAGTAGGGAAAACCGCTAGACCATTCAGGTATGACCTAAATCAAATCCCTTATGATTATACAGTAGAAGTGAGAAATAGGTTTAAGGGCCTAGATCTGATAGATAGAGTGCCTGATGAGCTATGGAATGAGGTTCGTGACATTATACAGGAGACAGGGATCAAGACCATCCCCATGGAAAAGAAATGCAAAAAAGCAAAATGGCTGTCTGGGGAGGCCTTACAAATAGCTGTGGAAAGAAGAGAGACAAAAAGCAAAGGAGAAAAGGAAAGATATAAGAGTCTGAATGCAGAGTTCCAAAGAATAGCAAGAAGAGATAAGAAAGCCTTCTTCAGCGATCAATGCAAAGAAATAGAGGAAAAGAACAGAATGGGAAAGACTAGAGATCTCTTCAAGAAAATTACAGATATCAAGGGAACATTTCATGCAAGGATGGGCTCGATAAAGGACAGAAATGGTATGGACCTAACAGAAACAGGAGATATTAAGAAGAGGTGGCAAGAATACACAGAAGAACTGTACAAAAAAGATCCTCACGACCCAGATAATCATGATGATGTGATCACTAATCTAGAGCCAGACATCTTGGAAAGTGAAGTCAAGTGGGCCTTAGAAAGCATCACTACGAACAATGCTAGTGGAGGTGATGGAATTCCAGTTGAGCTGTTTCAAATCCTGAAAGATGATGCTGTGAAAGTGCTGCACTCAATATGCCAGCAAATTTGGAAAACTCAGCAGTGGCCACAGGACTGGAAAAGGTCAGTTTTCACTCCGATCTCAAAGAAAGGCAATGCAAAAGAATGCTCAAACTACCACACAATTGCACTCATCTCACATGCTAGCAAAGTAATGCTCAAAATTCTCCAAGCCAGGTTTCAGGATTACATGAACCGTGAACTCCCTGATGTTCAGGCTGGTTTTAGAAAAGGCAGAGGAACCAGAGATCAAATTGCCAACATCTGCTGGATCATGAAAAAAGCAAGAGAGTTCCAGAAAAACATCTATTTCTGCTTTATTGACTATGCCAAAGCCTTTGACTGTGTGGATCACAATAAACTGTGGAAAATTCTGAAAGAGATGGGAATACCAGACCACCTGACCTGCCTCTTGAGAAATCTGTATGCAGGTCAGGAAGCAACAGTTAGAACTGGACATGGAACAACAGACTGGTTCCAAATAGGAAAAGGAGTACGCCAAGGCTGTATATTGTCACCCTGCTTATTTAACTTCTATGCAAAGTACATCATGAGAAACGCTGGACTGGAAGAAACACAAGTTGGAATCAAGATTGCCGGGAGAAATATCAATAACCTCAGATATGCAGATGATACCACCCTTATGGCAGAAAGTGAAGAGGAGCTAAAAAGCCTCTTGATGAAGGTGAAGGAGGAGAGTGAAAAAGCTGGCTTAAAGCTCAACATTCAGAAAACGAAGATCATGGCATCTGGTCACATCAGATGGGAAATAGATGGGGAAACAGTGGAAACAGTGTCAGACTTTATTTTGGGGGGCTCCGAAATCACTGCAGATGGTGATTGCAGCCATGAAATTAAAAGACGCTCACTCCTTGGAAGAAAAGTTATGACCAACCTAGATAGTACATTCAAAAACAGAGACATTACTTTGCCGACTAAGGTTTGGCTAGTCAAGGCTATGGTTTTTCCTGTGGTCATGTATGGATGTGAGAGTTGGGCTGTGAAGAAGGCTGAGCACTGAAAAATTGATGCTTTTGAAGTGTGGTGTTGGAGAAGACTCTTGAGAGTCCCTTGGACTGCAAGGAGATCCAACCAGTCCATTCTGAAGGAGATCAACCCTGGGATTTCTTTGGAAGGAATGATGCTAAAGCTGAAACTCCAGTACTTTGGCCACCTGATGTGAAGAGTTGACTCGTTGGAAAAGACTCTGATGCTGGGGGGGATTGGGGGTAGGAGGAGAAGGGGATGACTGAGGATGAGATGGTTGGATGGCATCACGGACTCGATGGACGTGAGTCTGAGTGAACTCCGGGAGATGGTGATGAACGGGGAGGCCTGGTGTGCTGCAATTCATGGGGTCACAAAGAGTTGGACACGACTGAGCAACTGAACTGAACTGAACTGATAAATGATAGCAGAATGAACAAGTGATGTCATGCTTTTTCATAGGAAAACACAATATTATATTAAAACCCACAGCATATTCTACAGTCTAAGATTAATATCATGTTTGGACACTAGGAAAAGGAAAAAAAACTCTAGTCTATTAGCACCTATAATATTCTTTAGCTATTTTTTTCCTCCATGTTTTCTAAATACTATTTCTGATTATAATTTCTTAACTGTACCTCACTAAACTCCATTATTATTCCCTTTAGAAAACTACCTTAAGTTTTCCTGGTAGATAATTATTATCTATAAAGATAGTTTTGTCTTTACTTTAAAATAGCTGTATCATTTATTTCCTTTTCTTATCTTTCCAATTGGTTGGAACTTCCAATATTTTAAAAATGAAGAAAGATGGGCCTCTTGTTTTTAGTGGGTTTTTTTCCCTACAAATAATAATCAAGCTAGCTGTTGATTTAAATTAGATATTTGTACTTTAAGAAGTTTTGGGAATTCCCTGGTGGTCCAGTGGTTAGGACTTCAAGTCTCCACTGCAGGAGGCATGGATTCGGTCCCTGGTCAGGGAACAAAGATCCTACGTGCCACATAGAAGAAGGAAAAAAGAAGTCTTTATCCTGTTCTAAATCACTACATCTAACCTTTCCTTTTTATATTAAAATTTTATTTGTGTTCTTATCTGATTGCTGTCTCCGACTGAGCAATATAACTTCAGTGAAGTAGAGATATGGCAATCACAGGAAGGCATGCCAGAAAACTTACATCATGAGTCATTTGGCCTATATTTATTGATACAATTATCAAGAGAATCAAGGAAAGTACTTGAGCCTTTGCGCCATCTTGTCATGAACTCTGTGGGATAAGGGTCACAAAATATGAAAACGCTGGGGAATCCTTCTATCCTTTCATTCAACAATTTGCTCAACAAATATTTGTTGAGCGCTGCTACGTGCCAGACGCTGTTTCAGTGCTGGGCTGTAGGAATGAACAAGAGAGACTCCTGGTTCTCATAGGGCTTTCATGATAGAGAAGGTAAATTGTACGTTAACAAATAAGTGAGCAAGATCTTCTTAGATATTCTGTAAAGATAGCAAGACAAGGTGAGGCACTAGAGAGGGACTCTTAGGGATGGGTTTATTTAGCCAAGGTGGTCCTCCAAGGAATGATATTGAATAGAGACTTAAGAAACAAGGAGCCATCTATGTACGGATGATACTGAGGGTACTGCTGGTGCAGGAAATAGCAAATGCAAAGTTTTTGAGGTGAGAAGGACCTTGACGTTTTGGAAGAACAAAGAGAAGGCCGAGGGGCAGTGAATGGAAGGAGAATGCTAGGATATATATCTGCAGTGATAGGAGAACCAGACGATGTTGAAGAATCAGGGAAATCACTTTAAAGGATAAAAGTGAAGTTGCTCAGTCATGCCTGACTCTTTGCGACCCCATGGACTGTAGCCTACCAGACTCCTCCAGCCATGGAGGAAAGAGTACTGGAGTGGGCTGCCATTTCATTCTCCAGGGGATCTTCCTGATCCGGGGATCGAACCCGGGTCTCCTGTATGCAGGCAGATACTTTACAATCTGAGAGATTAATATAACACATTCACTAACATGAAACATTTAGAAGATTTACAAGACAAATTATAAACACTTAGACAGCTAATCCACATCCTAAATCTGAAATAAGCCTAAATAAGGCAAATAAGCTCTCCACTACATTCTGTTCCACACTGACAGTCTCATTTACTTGTACTTTCTCACCCTGAGTGGCAACAAAAATCTTGGACTGATAAACACGTATTCCTGGGAGAAAAAATTTTTTATGCAACAGATTGTGAGCTCTTTTTTGGCAGTTTACTAAGGCCAGAGAGACACATCATCCCAACCAATTAGCCGTGGGCTTTGCAAACCTGAGGACTCACATCATCTATACTGGTTGCAACCTTCATGCTAAGTTAAACAAAACCACATGACTTAGTTCCTTTCTTCGTCCTCTTATTTGGAGAGGAAAAAGCAGCAAATGAAACACTTTCAGTACCCACTGAATTTATCCAAAAATAAAGTATGTAACAAATGGGTCTGGGTGACTCAGGGTGGGTCACTCGCCATGTATCTGGATTTAGATTATGGGGCTATTTTTGGTTTGTCATAACGGTCTGGCTGTTGTGGTCTCAGACCAGGCCCGGTACCCTGGTCAAAGCAGTGCTTTATCACAGCACAGACGCTTGTGGCAAAAAAAGGGGTAACTTTCTGTCCCTTTGTGAAAGAACTTACAATCCTAGTTGTGGCTAGATCCCGCTACAAAGGCCTCCCAAGAGCTGCTCAAGTCTTTGTTACGTTGGAGTTTTAAAATTTCATATGGAGGTCATGTTTTTGGAAAGAGCAGCTCACCAGTGAGTTCTTTCTGGTCTTCCTGGCTTTCATGGTGATTAGAATGAGAAAGCAGCAGGGGCACCTCCTCTACTCAATCATCAGAAGGTCATCCCTCCTTAGCATAGGCTCTGGGGCGCAGTGACATCTCAATAAATGTCACCTGATTAGGTTTGTATTTTACGTGTGTGTGCACGTACGCATGTGCTCAGTCACTTTGGTCGTGTTCAACACTTCGCAGCCTCATGGACTGTAGCCCACCAGGCTCCTCTGTCATGGGATTCTCCAGGCAAGAATAGTGGAGTGGAGTGCCTTTTCCTCCTCCAGGGGATCTTCCTGACCCAGGGATCGAACCCGTGTCTCCTTCGTCTCCTGTATTGCAGCTGGATTCTTTTACCCCTGAGTCACCAGGGAAGCTATTTTACATTTATTTGGCCCCAAAATGATTCTTGGGAAGTCTCTGGAGCCTCTCTCAGAGACCAGGCCATAGAACTATACCAGTCCATTTTTACTGGTCTCCAACAAAATGAGGAAAAGTTTTAAGGTTGTCATTTATCATTTCTTGTTGATTGCCTTTAGTCTGGTGTTTTTGTCCTGACTACTAGGCTTTTCTTAAAGTTCACATTTTTTAGTAAAGAATGGTAGTAATTGTTTTAAATGTTCTTACTTGGCAAATTAGATGGTAGCATCTTGATGCCCATCCCTTCAATTTTTTGAAAATTTACTGAGCCCAGAACTCTAAATCTGGGAACCCCAATTCTGGATGTATACCACCTTTAGTTGTCTGGCTTTTCTGGTGTCCGCTATAGTGTTTGGGATAGATAAATGCTCACTCAGCAGACCAAATATCAGTTTACATCCTTCTTCTATGTAATGTCTTATAACTGAAAGTCAGAGATTTGCAAGGGAGGGAAAGTATAAGGAAAAAGGAAGAAGATTAGCTATTAACATCACTAGTATTTATGTTAGCATATTGGAGGGGCAGAAAATAAGACCAAATAAATAAAACATATACATTTTTAGGGTATGGACGATCAGGAGGTTTTTCTAATGAGTGTGTCAACTTGTGAAATTTTTATAGTACAGTTTTTGTTATAATGTGTAGTAATTATTTATTAAAGGCTTCTGTACCTTCAATGTTTGCTGTCCTCAGTTTGAAAATATAAATGGTGCCTTAGGCATTCCTTTTAAGAAATATTTAATACTGACAAGCAAACGTAGATTTCTTTCTACAAATTAAATCAGTCTAAATCATTGTTGAGATTATGCTTCTTGATATTAGTTATAAATAAGAATGTAAAATAACTAAGTAGCTATTTTTGTCTTAGCAGGACATCCTGGGTAGAGTACAGGACTCAGAAGTGTAGGTCTTGTCTTCAGCTAAGCCACTTGTTTACTGTTATCACGTTGGTAATACTGCTTAAGCTGCTTCTGTTTTGTTATTATAAATTTGAGTTAGTAAAATTTGTCGCTAATGGTCCATTGTCAAGGGTGCTGATGAAAACATATTACAAATGATGACCTGGGAGGGTAGTTACCTATATATTTCAAGGTCATATAACTACCAGACTATTATCTGTAATAAATAATCATATAAAGAAAGAGTAACATTTGGAGAAGTAAGTTTGGAATGATGTTAATAACAGCTACCACACAGCCAGTATTTACTAGGAACTAGTATTATGCTTGGAGAAGGCAATGGCACCCCACTCCAGTACTCTTGCCTGGAAAATCCCATGGATGGAGGAGCCTGGAGGGTTGCAGTCCATGGGGTCGCTGAGGGTCGGACACGACTGAGCGACTTCACTTTCACTTTTCACTTTCATGCATTGGAGAAGGAAATGGCAACCCACTCCAGTGTTCTTGCCTGGAGAATCCCAGGGACGGGGGAGCCTGGTGGGCTGCCGTCTATGGGGTCACACAGTCGGACACGACTGAAGCGACTTAGCAGCAGCAGCAGCAGCAGCAGCAGCAGCAGCAGCAGCAGTATTATGCTTAGTGCTTTATGAACATTGTCTGAATTAATCTTTTAGGAACCACTGTTACCAACTTCAACTCACAATTCAGGAAACTGGGGCTTTTGGAGATAATTCCCCTTCAGCAACAAATGCCAGGCCGGAGGCCTCTTGGGAGCCGGCGGCCAGCCTGTTCCCAGGGAGCAGCGCTGACTCCCTCGGAATCTGTGTGGATGGGCTAGTGAGTGTGCATTTTCCCCCTCTAACACCGAATAAGGTAATATTTTCCTTTTTATCCCTCTAGTTCCTTATATAAAGAATGCTTAATTTCCCTTTGTCTTTTGTCACTTGACTTTCATTTCCTGTTTTGGGTTTTCTGCTTTTACCACTCTGAGCCTTCAGCATTGGTCTGCCTCACTCCCCTTCTAGGAGGATTTAACTTAAGTTCCAGTTTTTGGTGCTTTTTCCTTTGTGTTTCAGTTCCCTCCACAGTCTGTTTTGCAAATGAAGTTACCTTTTATGGTTTCCAACTCTCTTTTTTTCCACTGGAAGTTTTGTAGTTTTCCTATATTTTTGGATATGTATATGTTTATCTTCAAGGGATTTCCTTTGGAGCCCTCTATATTAAACTTCAAACATAATTTTCTGATTTAAGTGCTGTGATGTATTAAAACATTTTGTTGAAAAGGGTTCTATATGTCTACAGGTTTTTTGTTTGCTTTTGTTTTTTTTAATAAAGAAAGAATAAACAGTGACTGAAAGAAGAGGGATGGAAGAATTTGAATGTCAACTTGTTGAAAGAGAGAGAGAAATTGATGGTCCTCTAGTCAGAGAATTCTGAACTATTCATATGATTCAATACCTAGAATAATAGAACTCAGAAACAGAAATGATCATCACAACATTAGGTACTTTGTTAGGTAAATTTTGTTTTATTTTGCTTAGGGAAAAGGCCATTTTTCTATCCAGTGTGCTTTTGATCCTTAATATTGGGAGTCTGGGTTCAAAATAGGCTTTCCTGGTGGCTCAGTGGTAAATAATCTGGCTGCAGTACAGGAGACCCCGGTTCGATCCCTGGGTTGGGAAGATCCGCAGAAGGAAATGGGAACCCACTCCAGTACTCTTGCCTGGAGAATGCCATGGACAGAGGAGCCTGGTGGGCTACAGTCCATGGGGTCACAAAGAGTCGGACATGACAAAGAGACTAACACTTTCACTTCAGGTCCAAAATTGTTTAATGAACTGGCCATGCCTGTGTAGCATACGGAACAAAGACTGGACTGGGAGCAGGAGAGCAATGATCCAGTCTTGGTTTCACTAGTAACCAGCTGTGTGACTCCTCTCCAAGTATGTTTCCTTACTAGTACAACGAGTTGAAAGGACTAGGGGACCTACCATTAAGGTCTTTTCATACTTCGTACAACACAGTTGTTTCCCCTTTCCTGTACAAATTAGGAAAATTCTCATTACTAAAAAAAGCTCTCTGGGGTAGTGAAGACCATCAGTAATTCCAGCCTTTCCATTGTTAGTTCTTGCTAAATAATACATTCAAGTTCCCCACATGTGTTTATGAGCTATTTTCTGGAGAATAGTATTTTCTGTTGTAATGTCCTCTCATGATGGGTGACTTTATCAGAAGCAAATACCTTATTTTGATGTTAGATATCTGAGTTACCCTTACAGAAAGCAATGCACTTTGTTTTGTTTTTATTAAGCCACAGTTTTACTACTTAACCTGAAATATTTGATGCCAAAAATCTTGTCTTTGAAAGCGCATGCAACTCAAAAACTGTGGCTGACATTAAGCCAAATGTTCTGAAGAAACTAACAACCGTAGAAAAACTTCTCTGATTTCAGCATTAAAAAGCTAATGTTTTTGAAAAGATATAGCTAAGGAAGAGAGCCTGTATTTCTAGAAAAAAGAGTCTGTGCAGGATTTTAAAGTTGGGAGGGGTCTTGGCAATCAACTAGTTAACCTTCTACTCTGCATGGGCATCAATTCCCAGTATTTCTGCCATTTAATCATCCATCGTCTGCTTTAAAAGGTCCTGTGACAAGGAGTTAGAAAGTGAAGGTGTTAGTTGCTCAGTCATGTTAGACTCTTTGCCACCCATGGGCTATAACTCGCCAGGCTCCTCTGTCCATGGAAATTCTCCAGGCAAGAATACTGGAATGGGTTGCCATTCCCTTTTCCGGGGATCTTCCCATCCAGGGACTGAACCCAGGTCTCCAACATTGCGGGCGGATTCTTTACCAAAATCTGAGCTACCAGGAAGCCCCAACAGGGAGTTTGCTGTGTCACATAGCTCATCCCATTGAAAGACAGCATTATTCATTGACAAACTCTTCTGGAAATACCCCTTGGGTTTGATGAAAGCCACTCTTAGCCACAAATTGTAGCATATTCTTTGTTGCTGGCCTGTTTCTTATGTTTGTATGGTCAAGGTCAAAAGTATAAATGGAGAACCACAAGCCATATGTCTAAGTATCTAAATTAAGCTAAAAAAACTGTTAAGTAAAGCATGTTCTATGTTTCTACCTCAACAAATACACCTTCATATATCGCACCTCTGATGGACTGAATTGTATCCCCTACTAAATACACATTTTGAAGCACTAACCCTCAGTATGACTGTCTTTGGAGATAGGGCCTTTAAGGAGGTAATTAAACAGGTCAAAAGAATGAGGTCCTAATCTAAGAATGGTGTGCTTATAAGAGGAGGAGACACCAGAAATCTTTCTGCATGTCCATGGAAGAAAGGCCATGTGAGGACAGAGCAAGAAGGCAGCTACATGCAAACCAAGAGAAGTCTCCTCAGAAACCAACCCCACGGCACCTTAGCCTTAGACTTTCAGCCTCCAAAACCAGGAGGAAATAAGCGTTGTCTAAGTCACCTAGTCTGTGGTATCTTAGGACAATCCAAGCTGACTAATACAACATCCAAGTTGAAAAAGTAGGTGAAAGCTGTGGTTTTCATATGGGCAAACTATGAAAGACAACAGAATTTCATACCTAGGTGTTCTGTTTATGAGCTAACAATGCTGGATAAGTAATAAAGACATACAGTCATCCCTCAGTATCCACGCTTATGGGTTCCAGGGCTGCCCATAGATACCAAAATTCATGGATATTATGTGGTGTAGTATTTGCATACAACCTATGTATATCCTCCCATGTTCTTTACATCACCTCAAGATTACTTATAATAACAACTACAATATAAACATTATGTAAATGGTTGTATATGGCTTATATGAAAAAGAGGAATTGTGGCAAAAACTCAAAAGCATTACCTCTGGAAAGAAGGATTCAGGATCTGGAGTGGAAAAGAGGAGTATTTTTTCTGCAAGAATCTATTGTAGGGACTTCCCTGGTGGTCTGATGATCAAGAATCCACTTTCCAAAGCAGGGGTTTCAGGTTCAACTCCTGGAAAGGGAACTAAGATTCCACATGCCTCCGAGCAACTAAGCCCGCGTGTGCTGTAACTACTGAGTCTGTGTGCTCTTGAGCCTGGGCACTGCAACTAGAGAAAGCCCTAGTACTGAAACGAAGACCCAGTGCAGCCAAAAAACCCCTAAACTATTGTATTCATGATATTTGAGAAGAAGGATTTGACAAGTGAATTTCTTTTCTATTACCTAACGAATTTACTGCTTGCGCTCAACTCTCCTCATACTCAACTGAATAGCTGACTCTGATGTTTGGGGCAGTAACTGACAACATTTCTAGCAGGAGATTCGATGAGGTGTTTCCCTGGGATTGTGTTGGTCACTAGAGCAGATATGTAGGGTTATAGGCTACAGTAGGTCGTGCTGAGCACCAGATATTGAGACAGAGGTGCTCAGGTGTTCATCAGCACAGTATGTGTTTGCAACACCCTCTGATTTCCCTGGTGATTCAGATGGTAAAGCATCTGTCTACAATGTGAGAGACCTGGGTTCGATCCCTGGGTGGGGAAGATTCCCTGGAGAAGGAAGTGGCAACCCACTCCAGTACTCTTGCCTAGAAAATCCCATGGATGGAGGAGTCTGGTGCAGGCTACTGTCCACAGGGTCGCAAAGACACGACTGAGTGACTTCACTTTCACTGAAACCTAGGATCCAGGGTGGAGGTCTCTCTTAGCTGGGACTAAGGAGGGGAGTGCCATTTTATTTAAAACAAAACCTGTGGTAACATACTACATCTCTTAGACAGCTCTGGATTTGGATTACTGGCTTCAGTTCAGTTCAGTTCAGTTGCTCAGTTGTGTCCGACTCTTTGTGACCCCATGGATTGCAGCACGCCAGGCCTCCCTGTCCATCACCAACTCCCAGAGTTTACTAAAACTCGTGTCCATTGAGTCAGTGATGCCACCCAACCATCTCATCCTCTGTCATCCCCTTCTTCTCCTGCCTTCAGTCTTTCCCAGAATCAGGGCCTTTCCAATGAGTCAGTTCTTTGCATCAGGCGGCCAAAGTACTGGAGTTTCAGCTTGAGCATTAGTCTTTCCAATGAACACTCAGGACTGGTCTCCTTTAGGATGGACTGGTTACATCTCCTTGCAGTCCAAGGGACTCTCAAGAGTCTTCTCCACCACGGTAGTTCAAAAGCATCAATTCTTCGATGCTCAGCTTTCTTTATAGTCCAACTCTCACATCCATACATGTCTACTGAAACACCATAGCTTTGACTAGATGGACCTTTGTTAGCAAATTAATGTCTCTGCTTTTTAACATGCTTTCTAGCTTAATCATAGCTTTTCTTCCAAGGAGCAAGCATCTTTTAATTTCATGGTTGCAGTCACCATCTGCAGTGATTTTGGAGCCCCCAAAAGTAAAGTTTCTCACTGTTTCCATTGCTTCCCAATCTATTTGCCATGAAGTGATGGGACAGGATGCCATGATCTTAGTTTTCTGAATGTTGAGCTTTAAGCCAACTTTTTCACTTTCCTCCTTCACCTTCATCAAGAGGCTCTTTAGTTCTTCACTTTCTACCATAAGGGTGGTATCATCTGCATATTTGAGGTTATTGATATTTCTCCCACCAATCTTCATTCCAGCTTGTGCTTCCTCCAGTCCAGCATTTCTCATGATGTACTCTGCATATAAGTTAAATAAACAGGGTGACAATATACAGTTTTGATGTATTCCTTTCCCTATTTGGAACCAGTCTGTTGTTTCATGTCCAGTTCTAACTTTTGCTTCTTGACCTGCATACAGATTTCTCAGGAGGCAGGTCAGGTGGTCTGGTATTCCCATCTCTTTCAGAATTTTCCACAGTTTGTTGTGATCCACACAGTCAAAGGCTTTGGCATAGTCAATAAAGCAGAAATAGATTTTTCTCTGGAACTCTCTTGCTTTTTCTATGATCCAGCAGATGTTGGCAATTTGATCTCTGGTTCCTCTGCCTTTTCTAAATCCAGCTTGAACACCGGGAAGTTCACCATTCACATATTATTGAAGCCTGGCTTGGAATTTTGAGCATTACTTTACTAGCATGTGAGATGAGTACAGTTGTGTGGTAGTTTGAGCATTCTTTGGGGTTGGAATGAAAACTGATCTTTTCCAGTCCTGTGGCCACTGCTGAGTTTTCCAAATTTGCTGGCGTATTAAGTGCAGCACTTTCACAGCATCATCTTCCAGGATTTGAAATAGCTCAACTGGAATTCCATCACCTCCACTAGCTTTGTTCATAGTGATGCTTCCTAAGGCCCGCTTGACTTTGAATTCCAGGATGTCTGGCTCTAGGTGAATGATCATACCATCATGGTTATCTGGGTCATGAAGATCTTGTTTGTACAGATCTTCTGTGTATTGTTGCCACCTCTTCTTAATATCTTCTGCTTCTGTTAGGTCTATATCATTTCTGTCCTTTATTGTGCCCATTTTTTCATGAAATGTTCCCTTGTTATCTCTAATATTCTTAAAGAGATCTCTAATCTTTCCCATTCTATTGTTTTCCTCTATTTCTTTGCACTGATCACTGAGGAAGACTTGCTTATCTCTCCTTGCTATTCTTTGGAACTCTGCATTCAAATGGGTATTTCTTTCCTTTTCTCCTTTGCCTTTTGCTTCTTTTCTTTTCTCAGCTATTTGTAAGGCTTGCTCAGATAACCATTTTGCCTTTTTGCATTTCTTCTTCTTGGGGATGGTCTTGATCACTGCCTCCTGTATGGTGTCATGAATCTCTGCCCATAGTTCTTCAAGCTCTCTATCAAATCTAATCCCTTGAATCTATTTGTCACTTCCACTGTATAATCATAAGGGAATTGATTTAGGTCATACCTGAATGGTCTAATGGTTTTCCCTACTTTCTTCATTTTAAGTCTGAATTTGACAATAAGTAGTTCATGATCTGAGCCATAGTCAGCTCCCGGTCTTGTTTTTGCTGACTGTATAGTGCTTCTCCATCTTTGGCTGCAAAGAATATAATCAATCTGATTTCAGTATTGACCATCTGGTGATGTCCATGTGTAGAGTCTTCTCTTGTGTTGTTGGAAGAGGGTGTTTGCTATGACCACCAGTGCATTCTCTTGGCAAAACTCTGTAGCCTTTGACCTGCTTCGTTTTGTACTCCAAGGCCAAATTGGCCTGTTACTCCAGGTGTTTCCTGACTTCCTACTTTTGCATTCCAATCTCCTATAATGAAAAGGACATCTTTTTTGGCTTTTAGTTCTAGAAGGTCTTGTAGGTCTTCATAGATCCGTTCAACTTCAGCTTCTTTAGCATTACTGGTTGGGGCATAGGCTTGAATTACCATGATATTGAATGGTTTGCCTTGGAAACAAACAGAGATCATTCTGTCATTTTTGAGACTGCATTTTGGACTCTTTTGTTGACTATAATGGCTACTCCATTTCTTCTAAGGGATTCTTGTCCACAGTAGCAGATATAATGGTCATCTGAGTTAAATTCACCCATTCCAGTCCATTTTAGTTTGCTGATTCCTAAAATATCAATGTTCACTCTTGCCATCTCCTGTTTGACCACTTCCAATTTGCCTTGATTCATGGACCTAACATTCCAGGTTCCTATGCAATATTGCTCTTTACAGCATCAGACTTTATTTTCATCACCAGTCACATCCACAACTGGATGTTGTTTTTGCTTTGGCTCCATCTCTTCATTCTTTCTGGAGTTATTTCTCCACTGATCTCCTGTAGCATATTGGGCACCTACCGACCTGGGCAGTTCCCCTTTCAGTACCCTATCATTTTGCCTTTTCATACTGTCCATGGGGTTCTCAAGGCAAGAATACTAAAGCGGTATGCCATTCCCTTCTCCAGTGGACCACATTCTGTCGCAACTTGGTTGACTCCAAGATGGCAGAGTAGAAGGATGTGCACTCATCTTTTCCTGTGAGAACCCAAAATCACAACTCACTGCTGAACAGCCATAGACAGGAGAATGTTGGACCTCACCAAAAAAAATGCCCCATGTCCAAAAGCAAAGGAGAAGCCCCAGCAAGATGGTAGAGTGGCGAAATCACATTTAGAATCAAATCTCATACCTGCCAGAGACACTCAGAGGGCTCAAACAAACCATGTGTGCACCAGGACCTAGAGACCTCACAAAGACTGAGCCAGAATTGTGTGTGAGTGTCTCCTGAGGAGGTCCAGGTCAGCAGTGGCCTGCTGCAAGGCCAGGGGCTCTGGGTGCTGCAGACCTGGGTATGTCATAAGCCCTCTTGGAGGAAGTCGCCATTAACCCCACAATAGAGCAGCCAGAACTTATACAGGACTGGGAAACAGACTCTTGGAGGGCACAAACAGAACCTTGTCCACATCAGGACCCAGGAGAAAGGAGCAGTGACCCCACGAGAGAGTGCCCTAGACTTGCCCGTGAGTGTCCAGGAGTCTCTGGGGAGGCGTGGGTCAGCAGTGGCCTGCTGCAGGGCTGGGGGCACTGAGTGCAGCAGTGCATCATGGGACCTTTTGAAGGAGGTCGCCATTATCCTCATTACCTCCACCATAGTTTGGCCCCAGGTCAAACAACAGGGAGGGAACACAGCTCTGCCCATCAACAGAAAATTGGATGAAAGATTTACTGAGCATGGCCCCGCCCATCAGAACAAGACCCAGTTTCCCCCTCAGTCAGTCTCTCCCAGCAGGAAGCTTCCATAAGCCTCTTATCCTTCTCCATCACAGGGCAGAAAGACTGAAAACCACAATCACAGAAAACTAACCAATCTGATCACATGGACCACAGCCTTGTCTAATTCAGTAAAGCTATGAAACATGCAGTGTAGGGCCACCCAAGACGGGCAGGTCATGGTGGAGAGTTCTGACAAAATGTGGTCCACTGGAGAAGAGAATGGCAAACCACTTCAGTATTCTTGCCTTGAGAACCCCATGAATGGTCCATCCCTCAAAACTCTTAAAATGCTAATGGAAGGAGTAGTGATCCAGTGTTTAGGGTGGAGAAAGTGAAAGTGAAAGTCACTCAGTCATGTCTGACTCTTTGATACCCATGGTCTATACATCCCACGGAATTCTCCAGGCCGGAATACTGGAGTGGGTAGGCTTTCCCTTCTTCAGGGGATCTTACCAATCCACGGATGGAACCCAAGTCTCCTGCATTGCAGGTGGATTCTTTACCAGTTGAGCTACAAGAGAAGCCCAAGAATACTGGAATGGGTAGCCTATTCCTTCTCCAGCAGATCTTCCTGACCCAGGAACTGAACCAGTGTCTCCTGTATTGCAGGCAGATTCAGGGTGAAGGAGTAGGTAAATTTTAAGAATCTAGAAGAGTGCTCTAATATTGGCAAGGGGGCAAAACTGGGGAGTTCCTTGTGAAAGGGGGATTATGATAGGAACTCATTCTATGAAGCATGCATGGGAATTTTCACTTGGCAGTTGTTCCAGAGATCACTGCAAATAACAGGCTGGTGGGGGAACTGTGAAAAGTAGGGTTACTCAGTTTAACGTGACTGGAAAAGCTAGGGGATAACTGATGAGACCAATGTAACAGTGGTATAGAATAAGCTCTCTTGTCTTAAAGAGACTAGATTGTTTTTCTCTTAAACATCTGATGATCTAAGGAAGCTGTCTAAAATGAGGTTAGGCAATCTATCATATGACCCAAAGTCACCCGGCTCAGACTCCCATCTGAAAAATGGAAATTCTGAAAACTCATGTTTACATCACAACGATGTGGTGAAGGCACAATAGAACAAAACAAAAAAGGCTTAAGGCTTAAGTTTTGGCAATTCAAGTGCTCTGTTATTTAAAAGTCACGTGACACATGGAACCACAGAATTGGAAGGAATCTTAAAGGTCACCGAGCCCCCTCATTTTCCAGATGAGGACACAAACAAGGACCCAAGGACCAGTATAGTTCTCCCAGCTACTCAGAGGGGCAGCAGGCCTAGAACCCAGGTTTCCCAAGTCCATGCTCAGGTTGTGTTCCTGCCTTGACTCCCACAGAATGTTTACTGTTGTTGGTCTGATATTTGCCCATCCTATGCCACTGCCCTCTTGTTTTTTAAGAAATCATTTTATTGTCTTATTTTTGACTGAGCGGGTCTTCTTTGCTGCCTGCACACTTTCCCTCTGCAGTGAGCGGGGCCTCTCTCTGGTCACGGTGCGTGGGAAACTCACGGCAGTGGCTTCTCTCACTGCAGAGCACACGCTCTGGGCGTGGACGCCCGGTAGTTGTGGCATACAGGCTTAACTGCGCTGCAGAATGTGGAATCTTCCTGGACCAGGGATCGAACACATGTCCCCTGCATTGGCAGGTATATTCTTAACCACTGGACCACTAGGGGAGTCCTGCCAATGACCTCTTTTAAAAGTACTTTCATGTTTATCTTTTCCCTCTGTTAATTAATTGTATGAAATTAGAAATTCAATATAAAGGAATCATATATCCTGAGGAAAATACTTAATGGACATATAAATTATGTAAAACACTGCCTTTATGGAAGGTGCAGGAAAGTTATGACTGCCTTTTACATCTTCCTGATCCTAAACTAGAGATGGAAGAGAAGGTGAGTTTGTAAGGTGGGTACCCCACGGAATCATTCATGCTGTATACACACACACACCCCCCAAGCATATAGGCAAAATCAAACCATGCTTATTCAAGGGTGTGAAGTAGCGATTGTAGGAGAGAGGATAGGAAGTAGACAACCTTATCTGATTGACTCCAAAATACTGGTGATAATACTTCACTTTTGTACCTATTTGCTAGTCATTCAAATTCACTCAAGAATTTACTGGGGGCTGTCTTTGTTTCGTAAGCTCTAAGGTTTCAGATAGGAAATGACACAGTTTCTCACTGATGGAGCTCACGATCTGGAAGAGAAGTGGAAGCAGCAAGCAGAATTGGTTTCACATGCTAACATTTCAATTAGCTGGTCAGTTGATTTTAGAAAGCAAAGATCTAAAAAAAGCATTGGACTTGAACAGCTTTTCTATTTGTCAGTTTCTAAAGTGTTTAAGAAAATTTTATTTCTACTCTATTCACAAAATGAATTTAACACTGAGAAGCTTCAGTCAGTTCAACAAAGACTATTATTGGTTCTGCTCATAAGTAGATGACACACAAGAGAGCCTTTACTAGTTTAACTGAAGTTTTAATATATGCTTTTGAATTTGATGGCATTGGGGAGAGCAATGAGTCACAGTTATTAGCTATAAGCTCCTATGGCTATAGATTTCCCCCTCACATCCAAGTTAACTACTTTTTCTATTGATTTAAGTGCTGTTCTTATATAGCAGAGAGCTTCAGAGCTTTTGGATGGAGAAAACACAAGATTCCAACAACTGAAAATTACATTTAAAAAGTCGTTTCGGGCCTCCCTGGTGGCTCAGTGGTAAAGAATTTGTCTGCCAGTGCAAGAGACGCGGGTTCAATCCCTGGGTCGGGAGGATCCCATGTGCCTTGGAGCAGCTAAGCCCGTTTGCCACAACTGTTGAGTCTGTGCTCTAGAGTCTGGGAGCCACAACAAGAGACGCCACCGCAGTGAGCAGCCTTCAGACTGTAACTAGAGAGGAGCCTCCTCTCAGCACAACTGGAGGAAGCCCTCATGCAGCAACAAAGACCGGCACAGCCAAAAAACAACTCATTTACAGGTTTTATTGTGGCCAGAACACAACATGAAATCTGTGCTCTTAACAAAAGTAGTAGCAGCAGCAGCAGACTTTTGTTAAGAGCACAGGTTTCATGTAAACATACATTATTAATGACTATAGATACAATACTGTACCGTCAGTCAGTTCAGTCGCTCAGTCGTGTCTGACTCTTTGCGACTCCATGGACTGCAGGCCAGGCCTCCCTGTCCGTCACCAACTTCCGGAGTTTACTCAAACTCATGTCCATTGAGTTAGTGATGCCGTCCAGCCATCTCATCCTTTGTCGTCCCCTTCTCCTCCTGCCTTCAATCTTTCCCAGCATCAGGGTCTTTTCCAATGAGTCAGTTCTTTTTATTGGACAGCAGATCTCTGGAATCTATTAATCTTGTTTAACCCACTTTATGCCTGTTGATAATAACTCCTCACTTTCCCTTACCCCAACTCATATTAATGAAGGTCATACAGTATTTGTCTTTCTGCGACTGACATTTCACTCAGCGTGGTGTTTTAAGGTTCACCCAAGCTGTTGCAGATTGCAGAAAATTTCTCTCAAGGTTGAACCGTATCCCATTACGTATGT
Organism: Capra hircus; assembly: GCF_001704415.2. Lineage (NCBI taxonomy): Eukaryota > Metazoa > Chordata > Mammalia > Artiodactyla > Bovidae > Capra > Capra hircus. The sequence goes on along the minus strand of NC_030823.1, from coordinate 69,660,059 downwards.
ATATGGGTCACATTTTCTTTATCCAGTTATCTGTCTGTGAGCAAAGTTAGGTTGTTTCCACATCTTGGTTACTGTGAATAGTTCTCCAGTGAACACAGGCGTGCTAATAGTTCTTTGAGATCCTGATTTTGATTTCTTATGAGACCCAGAGGTGGGATTGCTGGATCATATGGTAGTTCTGTGAATTTTTTGAGGAACCTTTGTGCTGTTTTCCATAGCAGCTGTACCATTTGGCATTCCTACCAACAGTATGCAAAAGTTCCATTTATCCCACATCCTCACCAAGATTTGTCTTTTTTAAAAAAATAATAACCATTCAGAAAGGCGTGAGGGAATAGCTTATTGTAGTTTCAATTTGTATTTCCTTAATGGTTAGTGATATTGAGCATTTTTTCATATCTGTTGGCTATTTTTATGTCTCCTTTAGAAGAATGTTTATTCAGATCCTTAGCTTACTTTTTAATCAGGTTATTAGTTTTTTCAACATTGAGTTTTAGGAATTCTTTCTATGTTGCATTAGGATTCTCCAAGGAAACAGCACCAATAGATATAAAGATAAGTATATAAGAGGAGATTTATTATATGAATTGACTCACATGGTTATGGAAGCCAAGAAGTCTCACAATCTGCCATCTGCAAGTTGGAGAACCAATAAAGCTGGTATATAATTCACTCTGAGTCCAGAGGTCTGAGAACCAGGAGCTCTGAAGTTGAAGGGCAGGAGAAAATGGATGCCCCAGCTCAAGAAGAGAGAGAGGTCACTCTTCCATTTTTGATCTAATCAAGCCCTCCATGGATTGGATGTTGCCTGCCTAGAATTTTCTTTACTCACTCTACTGATTATAATACTAATTTCTCCCAGAAACACTCTCATAGACATACCCAGAAAATGACGTTATACCAGTTATCTAGGCATCTCTTAGCCCAGTCAAGTGGACACAATTAACTATCACACATATTTTACAGATTAACCTCTTATCAGATGTATGGTTTGCAGATATTTTCCCCCATGCTGCAGTTTGCCTTCTACTCTCTTGATTGTTTCCTTTGCTGTGAAGAAGCTTTTTAGTTTGACGTAGTTGTATATATATGTATGTTTTTGCTGCCTGTGCTTCTGGTGTCATATCCATTAAATCATTGCCAAGACTGATGTCATGAAGCTTACCCCCTCTGTTTTCTTCTAGGTTTTTTACAGTTTAGGGTCTTAGGTTTGCATATTTATTTCCTTTGGAGTTGATGTGGGGTACAATGGCACCCCATTCCAATACTCTTGCTGGAAAACCCATGGACGGAGGAGCCTTGTAGGCTGCAGTCCATGGGGTCGTGAAGAGTTGGACACGACTGAGCGACTTCACTTTCCCTTTTCACTTTCATGCACTGGAGAAGGAAATGGCAACCCACTCCAGTGTTCTTGCCTGGAGAATCCCAGAGACGGCGGAGCCTGGTGGGCTGCCGTCTATGGGGTCTCACAGAGTTAGACACGACTGAAGCGACTTAGCCGCAACTTAGCAGCAGCTCCTCTCAACTGCTGCTTCTGACCTTCGATGTTAGGTAGCTCCTCTCGGCTGCTCCCCGCTCCAGCGCCACGCAGCCACCGAGCTATTTCAAATCCTACAAGATGATGATGTGAGAGTGCTGCACTCAATATGCCAGCAAATTTGGAAAACTCAGCAGTGGCCACAGGACTGGAAAAGGTCAGTTTTCACTCCAATCTCAAAGAAAGGCAATGCCAAATAATGCTCAAACTACCACACAATTGCACTCATCTCACATGCTAGCAAAGTAATGCTCAAAATTCTCCAAGCCAGGCTTCAACAATACAGGAACCGTGAACTTCCAGACGTTTAAGCTGCTTTTAGAAAAGGCAGAGGAACCAGAAATCAAATTGCCAACATCCATTGAATCATCGAAAAAGCAAGAGAGTTCCAGAAAAACATCTATTTCTGCTTTATTGACTATGCCAAAGCCTTTGACTGTGTGGATCACAATAAACTGTGGAAAATTCTGAAAGAGATAGGAATACCAGACCACCTGACCTGACTCTTGAGAAATCTGTATGCAGGTCAGGAAGCAACAGTTAGAATTGGACATGGAACAACAGACTGGTTCCAAATTGGGAAAGGAGTACATCAAAACTGTATATTGTCACCCTGCTTATTAACTTATATGCAGAGTACATCATGAGAAATGCTAGGCTGGATGAAGCACAAGCTGGAATCAAGATTGCCGGGAGAAATATCAATAACCTCAGATATGCAGATGATACCACCCTTATGGCAGAAAGCAAAGAACGAACGAGCCTCTTGATGAAAGTGAAAGAGGAGAGTGAAAAAAGTTGGCTTAAAGCTCAACATTCAGAGAACTAAGATCATAGCATCTGGTCCCATCACTTCATGGCAAATAGATGGGGAAAGAGTGGCGGACTATTTTGGGGGCTCCAAAATCACTGCAGATGGTGACTGCAGCCATAAAATTAAAAGATGTTTGCTCCTTGGAAGAAAAGTTATGGCCAACCTAGATAGCATATTCAAAAGCAGAGACATTACTTTGTCAACAAAGGTCCATCTAGTCAAGGCTATGGTTTTTTCAGTAGTCATGTATGGATGTACAAGTTGGACTGTAAAGAAAGCTGAGCGCCAAAGAATTGATGCTTTTGAACTGTGGTGTTGGAGAAGACTCTTGAGAGTCCCATGGACTGCAAGGAGATCTGACCAGTCCATCCTAAAGAAGATCAGTCCTGGGTGTTCATTGGAAGGACTGATGTTGAAGCTAAAACTCTAATACTTTGGCCACCTGATGCGAAGAGCTGACTCATTGGAAAAGACCCTGATGCTGGGAAAGATTGAGGGCAGGAGGAGAAGGAGATGACATAGGATGAGATTGTTGGATGGCATCACTGACTCAATGGATGTGACTTTGGGTAAACTCCGGGAGTTGGTGATGGCCAGGGAGGCCTGGCGTGCTGCGGTTCATGGGGTCGCAGAGAGTCAGCCACGACTGAGCGACTGAACTGACTGAACTGAACTTGGAGTTGATTTCTGTTCATGGGGTAAGAGACAGGTCCAGTTTCATTCTTTCACAGGTAGATATCCAGTTTCCCCAGAACCATTTATTAAAGGGACTATCTCTTTGCTATTGTCTATTCTTGACATTCTTGTCAAAGTTCAGTTCACTGTATATGCGTCGAAGTATTTTTGCGCTGCTGGATCTGATTGGTTAGTATTTTATTGAGGATTTTTTGCATCTATATTTATTAGGAGACTTTCATTTAGTTTTGTTTTTCTTGTGGTGTCTTCATCTGGCTTTAGCATCAGGGTAATGCTCACCTCATGAAATGAGTTTGGAAGTGTTCTCTAACCTTCAGTTTTGGGGAGAGTTTGAAAAGGATTGGTACTCATTTCTTTAAATGTTTGGTAGAATTCACCAGTGAAATCAAACTTTTTAGGATATTTCTGATTATTGATTCAGTCTCCATACCATTCAGAAATTTGTTCAGACTTTCTATTTCTTCATGATGTAGTCATGGTATATTGTCCGTTTCCAGGAACTTATCCATGTCTTCTAGGTAATCCAGTTTGCTGGCATATAATTGTCCAGAGTAGTCTCTCATAGTTCTTTTATTTCTGTAGCATGAGTTGTAACATTTCTTTCATTTTTTATTTTATATCTTTAAAAAACAGATCTATTTGAGTCTTCTTTTTATGATAAAGAATCCACCTGCATTGTGGGAGACCTGATTCAATCCCTAGGTTGGGAAGATCTCCTGGAGAAGGGAACGGCTACCCACTCCAGTATTCTGACCTGGAGAATTCCATGGATTGTATAGTCCACGGGGTCAAAAAGAATCAGACACAACTGAGCGACTTTCACTTTCACTTTTTTTTCTTTAGTCTAAGGATTCATCAGTTTTATCTTAAAAAAAAATCTATCCTCATTTTCATGATTTTTCTCTTTTCCCCTATTTCCTATTTTGTTCATTTCTGCTAAAATTTTTGTCAATCCCTTCTTTATGTTAACTTTGGGCTTAGTCTGTTATCTTTCTAGCTCCTTGAAGTATAAAGCTAGATCATTTATTTTAGATCTTTCTGCTTTTTTAATGTAAGTATTTATTGCTATGAATTTATCTCTTAGTACTGATTTTGCTGCAGCCCATAAGATTTGGTATATTATTTTCATTTTTATCTTAGGGTATTTCTTTCTCTCTTTTTTAGCCATGCTGTGAAGCATGTGGGATCTTACTTCCCCAGTTCAGTTCAGTTCAGTCACTCAGTCATGTCCAACTCTCTGAAACCCCATGGACTGCAGCACGTTAGCTCTCCAGCCAGGGATCAAACCTATGCCCCCTGCAATGGGAGCATGGTGTTTTAACAACTGGACCCCTCAGGGAAGTCTCTATCTTAGGGTATTTCTAATTTCCTTTTTAGATTTCTTTTTTGGTCAAATGGATGTTCAAAATTGTGTTGATTTCCACATACTGGTATCCCCTACTTTTTGGAAGTTTGCTTTACACAATTTTGCTTTTATTAAAGACCTACATTAGTACTTTTTTTTACTAACCTAAAGAAATCCAAAGGGCATTTTCATTTTTACCAAAAAAAAAAAAAAAGATAAAAAGTAAAAATAGCATTCAGCACTTGTTTTGCAATAGGCAGAGTGCTTGAAGAACTATGGATGGAGGTTTGTAACACTGTACAGGAGGTAGTGACCAAAACCATCTCAGAGAAAAACAAATGCAGGAAGACAAAGCAGTTGTCTGAGGAGGCATTACAAATAATTGAGAAAAAAGAAGCAAAAGGCAAGGGAGAAAAGGGAAAGATATACCCATCTGAATGCAGAATTCCAAAGAACAGTGAAAAAAAAAAAAAAAAGCTGGCTTAAGGCTCAACATTCAGAAAACTAAGATCATGGCATCTGGTCCCATCACTTCATGGCAAATAGATGGGGAAACAGTGGAAACAGTGACAGACTTTATTTTGGGGGGCTCCAAAATCACTGCAATGGTGACTGCAGCCATGAAATTAAAAGGCGCTTGCTCCTTGGGAGAAAAGTTATGACCAACCTAGACAGCATATTAAAAAGCAGAGACATTACTTTGCCAATAAAGGTCCATCTAGTCAAGGCTATGGTTTTTCTATTAGTCATGTATGGATGTGAGAGTTGGACTGTGAAGAAAGCTGAGCACCAAAGAATTGATGCTTTTGAACTGTGGTGTTGGAGAAGACTCTTGAGAGTCCCTTAGACTGCAAGGGGATCCAACCAGTCCATCCTAAAGGAAATCAGTCCTGAATATTCATTGAAAGGACTGATGCTGAAGCTGAAACTCCAATACTTTGGCCACCTGATGCGAAGAAGTGACTCCTTGGAAAAGCCCTGATGCTGGGAAAAAATGAAGGCAGGAGAAGGGGACAACAGAGGATGACATCACTGACACAATGGACATGAGTTTGAGTAAGCTCCAGGAGTTGGTGATGGACAGGGAAGCCTGGCATGCTGCATTCCATGGGGTCACAAAGAGTTGGACACGACTGAGTGACTGAGCTGAACTGAAAGAATAGCAAGGAGGGATAAGAAAGCCTTCCTCAGTGAACAATGCAAAGAAATAGAGGAAAATAATAGAATGGGGAAAGACTAGAGATCTCATCAAGAAAACTAGAGATACCAAGGGAACATTTCATGCAAAGATGAGCACAATAAAGGACAGAAACAGTAAGGACCTAACAGAAGCAGAAGAGATTAAAAAGAGGTGGTAAGAATACACAGAAGAACTATACAAAAAAGGTCTTAATGACCTGGATAACCACAATGATGTGATTACTCATCTAGAATCAGACATCCTAGAATGTGAAGCCAAGTGGGCCTTAGGAAACATCACTACAAACAAAGCTAGTTGAGGTGATGGAATTCTAGCTGAGCTATTTCAAATCCTAAAAGACAATGCTGTTAAAGTGCTGCACTCAATATGCCAGCAAATTTGGAAAACTCAGCAGTGGCTACAGGACTGGAAAAGGTCAGTTTTCATTCCTATCTCAAAGAAAAGTGAAAGTCACTCAGTCCTGTCCGTGCTGGAAACTTTTGAGAGTCCCTTGGACAGCAAGGAGATCAAACCAGTCAATCCTAAAGGAAACTAATCCTGAATATTCATTGGAAGGACTGATGCTGAAGCTGAAGCTCCAATTCTTTGGCCATTTGCTGTGAAGAGTTGACTCATTAGAAAAGACTCTAATGCTGGGAAAGACTGAGGGCAGATGGAGAAGGGGGCAACAGAGGACGAGATGATTGGATGGTATCATTAACTCAATGGACATAAGTTTGAGCAAGCTCTGAGAGACAGTGAAGGACAGGGAATCCTGGTGGGCTGCAGTCCATGGGTAGCAAAGAGTCAGAATGACTGAGAGACTGAACAACAACCACAACAGGAAATCTAAAATATGATACAAATGAACTTATGTATAAAACAGAAATTGACTCATAGACATAGAAAATAAGTTTACGGTTACCAACGGGGAAAGAAGGGGATAAATTAGGAGTTTGGGATGGGCAGATGTAAAGTACTATGTAAAAATAAACAATGAGGTCCTACTGTATAGCACAGGGAACTATATTCAATATCTTATAATAAACTATAAATGAAAAGAATATGAAAGAGAAAATATGTATACATGTATATATGTGAATATGTGTGTGTATATAACTGAATCATTTTGCTATGCACCAGAAACTAACACAACATTGTAAATTAACCATACTTTAGGGTCTTCCTGGTCGGCACAGTGGTAAAGAATCTGCCTGCCAATACAGGAGACACGGGTTTGATCCCTGGGTGGAGAAGATCCCCCCGGAGTAAGAAATGGCAAGCCAGTCCAATATTCTTGCCTGGAAAATTCCACGGACAGAGGAGCTTGGTGAGATACAGTCCATGGAGGAGCAAAGAGTCAGGCATGACTGAGCACAAAGATAAAATAAAATAAATAAGAAATATATTTCTTCCTAATGTTTAGTTGACAACTAGTGAACTATAGGTTAAAGAAAGGCAATCACTGGATCTTCCAGTGATTGGAAGAAATTGGTGGCTCAGCAGTAAAGAATCTGACTGCCAACACAGGGGACACTGTTCGATCCCTGGTCCAGGAAGATTCCACATGCCACGGAGCAGCTAAGCCCATGGGCCACAACTACTGAAGCCTGAGTGCCCTAGTGCCCACAAGCCTCAACTACTGAGCCTGTGAGCTACAACAACCAACAAAGCCTGTGCGCCTAGAGTCTGTGCTCTGCAACAAGAGAAGTCACCGCAGTGAGAAGCCTGTGCGCCAGAGAGAGAATAGCTCCCGCTCGCCACAGCTAGAGAAAGCCCTGGTGGAGCACAGAAGACTCAGCGTAACCAAAAATAAAATAAACAAATAAATAGTTTAAAAAAATACAATCACTCAATGCATTATAAAAATGACACTTGATTTTTCATTAGGAAAGATCATTAATGGAAAATATATCAAATGAAAAGATAAAGGGTTAAAGTTTTCCAAATCAAGAACAATACAGGTGGTACAGTAAATTCTCATCAGTGGTTAGGGGATAATACGTGACAGTTAACTGAAAATTCTAGTTCGCTGTTCAAACTTTGTAGCTTCTAACTAAATGCAATCTTAATTATTAATATAAGCCCCGCCTACAGGAAATACATGCTTAAATAAATAAATGGAAGATTGCTTGAGAGATATAATAACCTGAATATTCCCTGTTGCAGGAACAGGGCCATCAGAAAATTTTCTATCTAGATTGTCTTTAGAGTCAGATTGACGGGAAGGCCAGAAGATCCAGTCTAAAGGTTCTAAGACATTATTGGGAATGTGATGCATTAGAGAAAATTGTGTTCACCAAAATTTTGCCCAGAAAATAAGGTAGAAGGCATACTTTGAAGAACCATTTGAGGTGGGACATGAACTCCAAATGAATGTGCTCTAGTAACCAGACACTTGCTAAACTGCCTCTGAAGGAGGGCAAGTGAAGTTAAAAGAATGTATTTTGCATCGAGGAGGCAGTGCGGGCCAAGAGTTAAATTGTTCAGGATAAAAGAGCTAACGAACTAACCTGCCAACTTCCTTCTAGCCTCCCAGGAAGTTTAATGGGAACCAATTAATAATAACCTGATGAGCCGTTCACATGACCTTGGTTCACCTCAAAAAGCATTATTTAGTCCTTCCAGAATTGTCTTTATTTAATAACTGTTTGGAGCCATAGGTATACTATAAGAAACAGTCACATGAAACACAGTACTCTATTGCAAAATTAAGAGCAAAGGATCCTTTCATAAGATCCGCAATCAATCACTTGGGAAACAACTGCTTTTTTCTTATCTTAAAGACATTACGCAACTTGCAGCTGAGCACTTTTTCCCTTTGGCTTTCCTCTCTCTGGGGGGGAAAAAAAATGAAGGCCTGTAATTAATCAAAATTCAGTCAGTTCAGTTTAGTCTCTCAGTCATGTCCGACTCTTTGCAACCCCATGGACGCCAGAACGGCACGCCAGGCTTCCCTGTCCATCACCAACTCCTAAAGCTTGCAAAAGACAAATCTGGAGAGTAAGTGTTCCCTCGAGCCCATAGGCCAGCTCCAGCCACCTGCATCTGCGTTCTTAAAGACAATGATCTCTTCTACATGTGGGCCCAACATTGCTAATTATTAGAGAAATGCAAGTCAAAACTATGTGTGGTATCGCCTCACACCAGTCAGAATGGCCATCATCAAAAAGTTTACAAACAGTAAGTCCTGGAGAGGGTGTGGGGAAAAGGGACCCTTTGGTACAGTCACCGTGGAAAACAGTATGGAGATTAATTTAAAAACTAAAAATAGAGTTGCTATATGATCCAGCAATCCCACTCCTGGGCATATATCCAGAAAAGACAAAAACTCTAATTTGAAAAGATACATACACCCTCAGTGTTTATAGCAGCCATGTCCATAGCCAAGTCGTGGAAGCAACCTAAATGTCCATCAACAGATGAACGGATAAAGAAGACACGATATATATATATACATATATATATGTATACACACTCACATATGCACATAGGGGCTTCCCTGCCGGCTCAGATGGTAAAGAATCTGCCTCCAATGCGGGAGACCTGGGTTCAACTCCTGGGTTGGGAAGATTCCCTGAAGAAGGGAATGACTACCCACTCCAGTATTCTTGCCTGGAAAATTCCATGGACAGAGGAGCCTGACGGGCTACTGTCCATGGGATCACAAGGAGTCAGACATGACTGAGTGACTAATACTATATGCACACATACACAATGGAATATTACTCAGCTGTAAAAATCATGAAATAGTGCCATTTGCAGCAACATGGATGAACCTAGAGATAATCATACTAAGTCAGACAAATACCATATGATATCACTCATACGCGGAATTCAAAATATGATACAAGTGGACTTCTTTAAAAACAGAAATAGACTCACACAGAAAACAAACATGGTTACACAGGGAAACGTGGGTGAGGGGTAATTTAGAGGCGTTTGGGACTGACAGATACTACTGCATATAAAATAGATAATCAACAAAGACCTACTGTATAGCAGAGGGAACTGTATTCAATATCTTGTAATAACCTATAATGGAAAAGAATTTCAAAAAGAACCTGAAAAGTATATATATACTGGCTTCCCTGGTGGTTCAGATGGTAAAGAAGAATCCACCTGCAATGCAGGAGACCCAGGTTTGATCCCTGGGTCAGAAAGATACCCTGAAGAAAGGAATAGCTACCCACTCCAGTGTTCCTGCCTGGAGAATCCCAGGGACGGGGGAGCCTGGTGGGCTATGGGGTCGCACAGAGTCGGACACGACTGAAGTGACTTAGCAGCAGCAGCAGCCAGTGTTCTTGCCTGGGTAATTCCATGGACAGAGGAGCCTGGCAGGCTACAGTCCATGCGGGTGCAAATAGTCAGATAAGACTGAGCATCTTTCAGTTTTTCATGTATATATATATATATGAAAGCTATAATCCATCCATATATATATATAGAGAGAGAGAGAGCTGAATCCCTCATTGCACACCTGAAACTGACACAATTTTGTAAATCAACTGTACTTCATAGTTGATTTACATATAAAACTTTTTAAAAGACGGGCTATGAGCAAGACGCTGTGCCAAGGGTTTTAATCTCACATTCCTCCTCATAGAGTTCTAATGAGACATGTATTTTGTTTCATTTTTTATTGTGATTTTTGTAGACAGAAAAACTGATATTATGAGAAATGAATTTGCCGGAAGTTCTACAATTAAATCATAAAGGCAGTATTCAAATTTAGACCCAACTCTATCACCTACGTTTTTAGCTGCGTTTTACATTTTAACCTAGTATTAACAATACTTTCAATATTTACTTGAGAAAATCCAAGTCATTCTCAGATCACTCTCTGCTCAGCTTGACATCATCCAAGTTAAAGGAAAATTTCATTCACCATTTAAGAAATATTTCAGCTTCTTTTCTATGGAAGAGATGGGAATAAACAAATAAAGATGACACGGTCCTTGCCAATAAGTTGTTTATTTCAGGAGAGCAGAAATAATATTCCACTTCGAATATGCACTGAATAGACTAAAACACAAGCTAGCAAGAGAAAATGTCCGAAGGATTTAGGCATATTGAGACATTTGGGGAGGTGGACATAGGGTGAAAAAAGCAAGCATACATCAGGGAGATGAATAAAACACAATGCCATCAGTCTTTTGCTTTATGTTTTGTTTGAACACTTCTAGCCAATCACTTTAGAGTCATATATTCAAAATTTGGTTTATTCCAATTACATCTTCCTTCCCACTAAAGTTATTATCCAGTTACAGTAATAATGGCCCCCAAACCAGTGTACCAGGTATGTTTTTTTTTAAGTCTTGTTTCATTAATTTAATATAAAATTCTGTTTTCAGGGAAATGATTGACTACAAAGAGGCACAAGTGAGCTTTCTAGAGTAGTGGAAATGTCATGCCTCTATTGTGGGAATGATTAAATGACTGTGTTTTACAAAATTCTTATAATTTTATACCTAAAAGGATAAATTGTACTGCATGTAAATTATCTCAGTACACCTGATTTTTTTTAAAAGGTTGAACTCTTAACTAGCCAGCTAAAATAAAAAAAAATTTAAAGTACAATTTACAATATAGGCACAAAATCAATTTTATAAGTGAAGGAGGGCTAGCAACTCTTTGGTATTTATTTATAATGCTAATAATCCAATATAATTCAATAAATGTACCAGTATTTTAAAATGGGATATTAAAATATTATACTTTAAAAATATAAGGATTTGGATTGCAAAACATTTATTATAACCATAATGTTGTTAAAGCAATGCTATTTAAAAAAAAATCTCAGAAAATAATAATCTAAGTCAGTTAAAAATTTCAATGATTTAAACTTCTAGAATACTACCATAAATTCTGCTTACATAGTATGCTGAAAACCCCTCATATAATAGTTAAGGACAAAAAATTATCAGCTAGCTTCATTCCTTGATAGATTTAATTGCATTCTAAAACATAATGGTAGCTCAGCTTCTTTCCAAGGCAAAGAAAAGAAATGATTATTTCTAAACAAAACTGGGTTAAAAAGAAAAACACAAAAACAAAACACTATTAAGAACACAGGAGGGACTTCCCTGATGGTCCAGTGGCTAAGACTGTGCCCCAAGGCAGGGGACCGGGGTTCAATCCCTGGTCAGGGAACCTGAGCCCACACGCTGCACCTGAAGATCCTGCATGCTGCAATGAAGACTGAAGATCCTGTGTGCCCTAACTAAGACTTGGCTCAACTAACTAAACAAATATTTTTTTAAAACCCACAAGAAAGAGTAAATAAGTGATGTTTCTTCTTTATTAAGACTTCAGTAGAAACAAATATGTCCAAGAAACCATTTACAAAGGACCCAGCCTCAGAATTGTTTTAGAGACCAAAGTCATTCCCTTGCCACTGGAATTTGCTTGTGAAATAGTACAAAATTGCACATCAGACTTCTCAAGAGTTTTATGATTCCTACTTTAATACCCTCTGTTTTTATTCTCCCAGACACACCAAAGACCACCAAGTCAATTTAAATTAGGAGGAGTAATGTAATTCTAAGCTCTGGAAACCCTAGAATAGACTGTAACAGGAAGAGGAATTATCTTACCTTGATTAAAATAATATACTTGTGGCAGATGTCATTTGTCAATCAAAAAACACATACTTGATTTTTTTCTAATATGGCAGAAAGTAAAAGTGAAGTCGCTCAGTCGTGTCTGACTCTTTGCGACCCGTGGACTGTAGCCCACCAAGCTCCTCCGTCCATGGGATTCTCCAGGCAAGAATACTGGAGGGGTTGCCATTTCCTTCTCCAGGGGATCTTCCCGACCCAGGGATCAAACCCAGGTCTCCCACATTGCGGACAGATGCTTTAACCTCTGCACCACCAGGGAAGCCCAATATGGCAGAAGGGTGTATCAATATTTTTATTTGTGGCTTTGATAAAAATACCTGTTAAGTGTATTGTGCTTGGTCAGTTAACTTTTGGAAGAATGAAATATCCCTTAAGTGAAAATACGTGACAACTATCTGTTAACAAGTGTCCTCTCTCAAAGAAGCTCATCTTCCAAAATCTATCTTAAAATTTTCAGTTTTTTAAAGATTTGTCAGGCTTGACCATAACTCTTGAATATCAATAAAAATCTGACTTTTTCCATTAAAAATGTTTTCTAATGTTTTTATCTTGAATAACAATAAAAAAACAGCATAAATATCTCTGAGAAAGTACTACTTTTTAGGAATGACCATGCTCTGTATATTAACGGACAATTAACTTGCTAAAAAAAAAAAAATGCTCTGACTAGCAAGTGTTGGTAAGAACATGGAGAAATTAGAACCTCATATACTTCGGGTGGGATTATAAATTAGTAGAGCCACTTTAGAAAGCAGCTGCTCACAGCTGGAGGGTTTAGAGGGAATGGGTGCAAGATATTTTGACACAGTGATGGAAATGTACTAAAATTAATGAATCCTGGTGACTGTTGCTCAACTCCGTTGCTGCTGCTGCTGCTGCTAAGTCACTTCAGTCGTGTCCGACTCTGTGCGACCCCATAGACGGCAGCCCACCAGGCTTCCCCATCCCTGGGATTCTCCAGGCAAGAACACTGGAGTGGGTTGCCATTTCCTTCTCCAATGCATGACAGTGAAAAGTGAAAGTGAAGTCGCTCAGCCGTGTCCGACTCTTAGCGACCCCATGGACCGCAGCCCACCAGGCTCCTCCGTCCATAATGTACTATTAACTCCTACCCTTTAAAAGTTGCTAAGTTGAAAGGTATGTGAATTATATTTGAATAAAGCTGATGCAAAACTAAAAAAAAAAACCAACCCAAATGCAAATGTTCTAAGACTGTTCATGAAAAAATGATGAAGACCTAGCATAACGATATCCATGAAAACTGCATAACATGTCCTAGGATGTAGCAGAATAGTGCCAATCAGGCAAAAATTAATGTTTTCATTCTTTTCAGTATGATAAACAGTATTTATTAAAAGTACATATAACAGATCACGGAAATACTGTTAAATAACCAATCTGTGGGCTGTGGGTTCACAAGACCGAACTCGACCAAGTGAAACCCCTGCGGCGACAGTGCCTTGTTTTGGGGGGAGGGGTAGAGAGGTTAGAGAACCAAAGTGACAGTAACAGTGATGGTGGTCAAGAGCAAAGGATCAGAAAGCTTGGTCCGAAGGAGGTGGCTGAGAGAAGGGAAGCAGCTCAAGGGCTCGCTGGGCTCTACCACCAAGGAAGAGGATGAACGCGGAGTCAGGTAAGACTCGCTAGTGTGGTGGGCGTTAGTTCAAGGGTTACATGCAGAGAGAATCAGAAAGCTTGGAGTGTAATTCGAAGGCTGGGAAGTTATTCTAAGGAGGCAAATGGTTGTGTTGCATGTGCTCTTCAGAAAAGGATTCTGAGTTGGTGACTGATATTCAAACACCTGCAATAATTAGGTGTGCTTATGTAGTAAAGAGGGGCAGGGATTGTGACAGGTATTCCAGGTGAGGGGGGAAAGACTCAGGGTTAAAGCAACTTTGTGAAACCTCGAGTGGGAGGGCGCCATTGTGAAAGAACATTCAAAGCAAGGGCTTCGGAAATCAAACGGATCTGGATAACACTTTATTAACCAGCTATTTGATCAAAGATTATCTGGGTGTTTCCTTGAGGGGGGTTTGGGAAGAGATTGACCCTTAAATTGGTAGACGCATGAAGCAGATTGCCCCTGATGTAGATGGCCCTCAGTCAGTTGAAGGCCTGAAGAAACAGGCTGCCTCACCTCAGAGTAAAAGGGAATTCTTCTGCCTCATGGCCTTCAAACTGGAACATCAGCTTTTTCCTGCCTTTTGGACCCAGAATGGAATACTTTTGGCTTTCTTGGGTCTCCAGATTGCCAATTCACCCTGCACATTTGGGGATTTGCCATGAGCCAATTCCTTATATCGTTATACTAAATCTCTCAATATATGTTATATACATTACCCGGGCTTCCCAGGTGGCGCTAGTAATAAAGAACCCATCTGCCAAGGCAAGAGACGTAAAGAGGCACAGGTTTGATCCCTGGTTTGGGAAGATCCTCTGGAGGAGGGCACGGCAACCCACTCCAGTATTCTTGCCTGGAGAATCCCATGGACAGAGGAGCCCGGTGGGCTACAGTCCAAAGGGTCGCAAAGAGTTGAACATAACTAAAGTGACTCGCACATGAACATATATCACACAGTATGTTTGGACTTCCCTAGTGGCTCAGACGGTACAGTGTCTGTCTACAATCAGGGAGACCCGGGTTCAATCCCTGGTTTGGGAAGATCCCCTGGAGAAGGAAATGGCAACCCACTCCAGTACTCTTGCCTGGAAAATCCCATGGACGGAGGAGCCTGGTGGGCTACAGTCCATGGGGTCACAAAGAGTCGGACACGACTGAGCGACTTCACTTTCACGTTTGGAGAAGACCCTTGAGAGTCCCTTGGACTGCAAGGAGTTCAAATCAGTCAATCTTAAAGGAAATCAACCCTGAATATTCATTGGAAGGACTGAGGCTGAAGCTCCAATACTTCAGCCACCTAATTCGGAGAGCTGACTCATTGAAAAGACCCTGATGCTGGGAAAGATTGAAGGCAGGAGAAGGGAGTGGCAGAGGATGAGATGGTTAGATAGCATCCATCTCAATGGACATGAATATGAGCAAAGTCCAGGAGATAGTGGAGGACAGGGAAGCCTGGCATGCTGCAGTCCATAGGGTTGCAAAGAGTTGAACACGACTTATCAATTGACCAACAACGTATATTACATACACACACACACACATCCTATTGGTTCTGTTTCTGCAGAGAACCCTAATACAATCTCAGTTCAAATCACAGCTGTTTCTTAATAGCTATATGACCTTAAGTAAGCCCTTTAACCTCCCTGAGCCTATAAAATGGAAATAATTAAACATCCGTATAGCATAGGATTATAACGAAGATTAGCTGAAATAACTTCATGAAGCATTGAGCACAGTGTCTGACACACAGTGCTCAGTAACTGGAAGTTGTTGTCCATTTTATTTTTTATTACTATTACAGAAGACTCTCTTTTGAGGAAAAAAATACAAGTAAAACAGGGCCTGAAGATGTATTCTTGGTGAGAAGGATGGTAGGAAAGTGAGTAGGAACTGCTAAAATTTTACCTAGTCACCAGCAAAGAGTCCCTTCTTCTCTTCTGTTTTCAACAAAAAGCTACTTTTCTGTTTCATCCCTCTCATGTAATTCTTTGCATGGGAAAATTCAGCTAACCACTTTCTAAAACCTAATTAAAATCTTGTTAGAAAATCTTCCCAAATATACATCACCCTTTCTTGACTTAAACATAGTGGGTGTAAAAATGTGGACCATCTGATTTTGAATGTTGCAGAAGTACTGAGTTATTACAGAAAATATTAGTAATCACTGTTATGTACTATGTATATATTTTCAAAACGAAATCTCCGATAGCAACTTATTCTGCTGTCAACCTTCTGTAAAATTGTGTCTGACATCAATTCCAGTTTGCTAAGAGTTTTGGCTAGTAAAACTTAACTGTAAAAATCCCCTCCCTTTGACCAGTTTAAGGAAGAGAATAAGTACATTATCTTCATTTTATATACTTAAATCCTTTCTCAGGGTAAGCATTAAGCATCATTGTGCAGAAACCCATTCTATTTCAAATGTAAACATTCCATTCACCAACCAGTCTTAACTGTCCAGTCATAGCAGAGGTCCTGAATTTCCTATTTTTTTTTTAAGAGTAAAGACTGGACAACTGCTCTGTGAAAAGAACCTGACTAATGCCAGTGTGTGGATTAGTTCTGGACGGGAGAGCCAAGGTTCTATCATCTTGACTGTAAAAGTACAGTATACTATTGAGATCCCAAAATAAGGTCGAGTCTGGTTGTTGGCTTTATTCTCCTCGGCTTCTTGCTCGTGGGTGGTGGTGGTGGTGGTACCAGGGAACAGGTTACAGCAGATCTGGAAAAGAAAGGAACTGACTGCCCTACAACAGCAATACAGGTCCACCCTCTCAGCTACTAACAAAACGAAACAAAACCTCCCTTCCCAACATGTGCGATTTGATTTGGAACACTCAGGTTATTCAATGAAACAAAACACCACCAAAGTTGCTCTTACTACACGCCAGCCCCATTCTAGATGCCAGAGCTACAAAGACAGACACTAGTTCACGGGCCCAGGAGTTTAGTCTAGCGGGAGAAACAAACCAGTAAGTGAACAATCAGGGCACAGGGAACAACTGAAGAACAGATGACTCAAAGAAAGCAGGGACAACGTGGGGGCAGGGAAGACCTCACAGAAACACTCCCAGGCTGTCTTCAGGATGCACATGGCCCATTTCAAGGTGAAGCATTCTTAAAGCAAGAACTCAGCTTCCGGACTAAAAACCTTAACTTCTGAACGTGAAAAACTTGACGTTCAGGTTCTTACATATTATATACACACACAACAATAACCTTACACAAAGGGAAATTAGCTCAGTCTGAGACCATGATTCATCAACACTGACACCTGCTCAACTGAAGTCCCAAATAGGCACCATTGAGGAATATGTGGTAGCAACCATCCAAAATTAGGACAAAGAGCCTTCTGTTGCTAGAACAATATAAAACACTATGCATACCTCCGGATGTATTCAGCGGTGAAGACTGTAAACTGCTAGTCCTTTCTAAACTGTTAAGATGGATACTGAATGGGGAATAAACACTCTTGCAGTTTCCATATTTATATCTGAAAAAGATCTCCAATTTACCAAAACCAATGCGGTATTTCTTGGGGAAAAAAATGAAAATTACGTATCTGATTTACAGATTTGTCATTCATTTATGTCACAATCCTCAAGGCTACCTTTATTCCACAACGAACTTTCCACCATTTCTAAGAAAGGGACATACGCAACGTTGCTTTTTTTTAAAAGTTTCCAGCCTTCAACAACTTGAAATGTAAATTTGAAAGGTCCAACAATTAGAAAAGTTACCTTACCACCATTTGGCATTCCCAGTTTATCATTCTATTTAACATTATTTTGTAACATCTAACACCCTTCACCTAATAAGGTCAAAGGAACCGTTCTTCAATACTGTTTTACAAGCTGCCTACAAACTCCGGGAGATGGTGAAGGACGCAGGAAAGCCTGGCCTGCTGCAGTCCGCGGGGTCTCAGAGTCAGATACGACTTGGCAATCGAACAAGAGACAGTCCCTGTGAAATCTGAGGATGCCACGCCAACAAGAATGCAGGTCCACCGAGGAATAGCAGACCACTCGGTAAAGTCAAAATTGCTGTTCACTTTATGATCACAGAGCCTCTTTCCAGAACTACCCCCCAGTTCCTTCAGACAGACGTTCAGTCATGTCCGATTCTGCCACCAAATGGACTGCAGCACGCCAGGCTTCTCCGTCCATCACCAACTCCCTACTCAAACTCATGTCTATCGCATCGGTCCCCCATCTCCCAAAGAACAAGAGAGTATCGATTTCACAAGGTGTCGGGCACTGCTTTCTTTAAAATGAAGCTCTCATGATTCCTGGAAGGTCACCTGGGTAACTCCCGGTGCTCGGGATGGAGCCTCTGGGTTTTTGAGCATCTCTGATGTCTCCTCAACTTGAGGCCTCTGTACTTAGCCCACCCCCTGGACGGCCACCACACCACTGAGGGCACCGTCCCTACCGCTGTCACTGACTCGGGCGTGGCTGCTCACGGAGGGTCCCGCCACCTTCCCTCCCCGCCCACACCCCCACCTCCCCCAGCTGTGGGCCGCACCGGCCAATCCCGGGGTCCACTCAGAGAGGCCAGGCGACCGCCCGGGGAGGTCACCGAGGGCTGACGCCCGAGCCCTGCTCTTGCTCTGACTTCAGCCCCCAGGGAAACTTTCCAGAACCCTGGCCCTCTCTGAGAAGCCCCGCGTCGCATCCAGGAGGGAACCCCGATTCTGTTTATTGAGCGCCTACGCCAAGCTCAGGACTGGGCTTGCAATCGCCCGCACTCCAGCAGCTCGGGCCGGGACCCGTCCTCCAGGAGAACCGACGGCGGGGCAGCAAGGGACGGGCAGAACCGCGCCCCCAGCCCCCCGCGTCCCCTCTGCTGGCCTTTACCTCGCCCGACCCCATGGGGGCTGCCGGAGCTAAAATTAGGCGAGCGCGGGGCGCGCTCACGTGCACCCGGCGCACGGGGGCCAGGGGCGCGGCCCGAGTGACTCACGGCCCCGCCCCCACCCGCAGAGGACGCGCTGACGTCAGCCGCTTCCCCGAAGGGTGACGTCAGCGCGCCTCGGGAAGGCCGCGGGGCCAGCCTAGAATGTTCACTGAGTTTCGATGCCTTAAAGGGACCAGGCCTCGGATCGTGAAAGATGTGGGGCGAGGACCCCGCTCACCCACCCGTAGAGTCGGAGCCAGATTTATATTCCTTTGTACTGAGAGAAGGTGATTGCTGAGATAGGAATGAAAAAACGGAAAGCAACTGAGCCTCATTGGAGGCGCCCAGAAGCCCCAGAACCTCCTCCTGGAAGCCCTCCTTGCTTAACCAGAATCAGCTCTTGACCCAAAAGTCGAGAAGTTTGCCATGGCCCTTGACTGCCTACTCCTTCACTTAACACCTCTGCTGACAGAGAAAGGCTGTGATTTGAATGTCTGATAATTCATCAACTTGGGCCCCCTTGGCCCTTTTATCAGTATTTTTTGACCTTGTCCAAATTCTCTTGTTAGGTGTGCGACCTGGAACAAGAAACTCTATGGATGTGAACTTTGTGAACTGGTATCCACGCCTCCTTTTAGGCTAATGTTGCCTGTGGACGTTCCCGGAGGCAGGAACACCGTCCAATGCTTCGCCACTGAGCACGATCACAGTCTCACTGGGGACTAAGAATCCCCTGAGGTTTACCGTGTGGCAGGTTTGTTCGTTATACTCCCTCCACCCTTGTTAATTCTCTCTTCTCTCTGAGATGGTTGTTATTGTCCCCATTTTACGGATGAGGAAGGGAATCCGGGCTCAGCAGGATTAAGCACGTGTCCCTAGGTTACGCAGCTTAAGGAACAGCAACCTGAAAGTCACTCCCAAGTCAGTTGGACTCCAAGTCAGTGTTTTTGGTGATGAAGGTGGGCTGTGATACTGTTTTATTCTGGGTGTATTGAGTCCTGGAGAGTAGTTTTTCCCCTTTAACTGCAATTCCAGTGCCTCTGAACAGGTAACCCAATAGTAACCCCCGCCTGCGGATACTGGAGAGCGAGACTTCAGGGCCTGGCCCGCATGAGAGTAAGGTGAGTGAAGAGGCGCTTCCTCTCGGGTGTCCTTCCTGTACCTGCGGGCACCTCCTTGAGGTTTGCACTCCAGGCACCTCACCACACCCTAGTCCCAGCCCTGCCACGCCTACCCTTGGCTCTGTTTTCTCTCTGGAAACGAGAGAGGGCATCCCGCTTAATGCGTCCTGGTCTGGCACGCCAGCGTCCAGTTCTGCCCCAGTGCTGAAGAAATACCTTGTTTCTCCTGCATCATAATCTCCTCTCTGTAAAGCAGCGATTTCCTATTGAAACAGCATCGTCATGCCAAGACGAAATGAGACAACAGCTTCTTACAGTTTTGAACAAAACGCTGCTGCCTGTGTCCTGGAAGTGGAGGTGGGCCGTGAGCTGCTATCACTGGTAGCCTCTGACAGTCGTTACGGGTCTTTGGCTGAGCGTCACAAGCGCGTCCTCAGGTCACACCTGCCAGGTCTATCAGGGCTGCCTTCCACCCCACCCCCTCCTACCCCCTACCTTCGGCTCAGCCCCCAGAGACATTTAGAACTGACCCCTCTCCCCTAATACCCAGTCTCCAGCCAACACCCAGCTGCCTTTGTGTGCCCTGCTCCTGGCACCCCCATCAGGCTGATGAAGTCACTGCCACTGCCCCTCCTGTCCTCCGGGTTTTCTGGAGCCTCTGACCAAACACCCTGTGTGTCTCCGATGGCAGCCTTGGGAGAAGATGGAGAAAACCACCAGCTGTGGCCAGTGGCTCTCCCTCCGTATGGGGCTGGACACGCAGACATGGAAGCTTAGAGCAGTAGGGGACCTTCAGGCCAGCCAGGCCAGCCCCTGTTTTACCACCAGGGAACTGAGGTCTGGGTGAAGTGGCCTGCCCGGGGCCACGTGGCCTTCTATGCGGAGAGTCCTAGTCACTTGAGTAGTAGCTCACTGTGCCTTTCACGGTTCACGCCTCTGTTAGGAGTCTCAGGTGAAACAGTGAGCATAAATGTGCACGGGGACCTTCCCGACCCAGGGATCACACCTGTGCCTCCCGCACTGCAGGCAGGTTCTTTACCATCTGAGCCAACTTAGGCGCATTTCCCAGTGGAATGAGAACAACAATGAGTTGGGCTGCTGTTTTTAAACCTTCGGTAATCACGATGCTGTGTGTCATTCAGGTTTTGATTATTTTATCTCCCAGCCTTTACTTCCCATCATTTTCCTATCCCCCCAAAACCTCATTAAATGTTGGTAAGAACCATCAGTGTAATTGGCCACTAACCTGGAAGGACTGTGATCTCCAGCAGACAGCCCCAGCAAAGAAAGGAGCAGGGATCCTGGGTCTGTTCCCAACCGTGCCGGTGACTCACTGGATGATACAACGCAAAGTGCTTCTTTTTTGTGGGGGCGGAATGGAGAATGGCACTCACAGCTACTTGCCTAACAGAAGTGCAGGTTGTGATGTAGGGAGCCATTGGCAGGCTCCCAGCATAGCGGAAGCCCAGGGGTCTCTGGGTACACCCAGGTCCTCGATGACTGCTTAGCAGTGGCTGCAGGGTTAACGCTGAGCTCTGTCTTGCTTGAGCACCAGCCTCCAGTGGAGCCACTAAGATGGTTGGGTGCGATTATGGCACTTGCCCTTCATGATGTCATTCTCATTGGTTAAGAATGCACCCTGGTTATTCCTAACTCCACTTTAATAACATGTTATAGATCTGCCCTCCAGGAATTTATTTGAAGCTTTCTTTAATCTATTTTTATTTCAGCTTGTACAGCGTGTTCAGGCAACAAGGTTTACCATCTATGTAAAAGCACTAAAGGGGTTCCCTGGTGGTTCAGTGGTAAAGAATCTGCCTGCCAATGCCGGAGACATGGGTTCAATCTGTGTGTCGGGAATACCCCTTGGAGAAGGAAATGGCAACCTACACCAGTATTCCTGCCTGGGAAATCTCATGGACAAAGGAGCCTGGCGAGCTACAGTCCATTGGGGTCACAAATGAGTTGGACACGACTTAACAACTAAAGAACAACGACAAAAAACACACCAAAACACAGAAAGCGCTATATAAGGACTTTTATTGTAATCATACCAATAGTTTTTTAATTATAATGTTAAATGTAATTAATTTTATAATTGGATGATGCTAATTCAGATGGTCTCACAGGCTTATTTTTAGTCACTGTGTTTGCCTTTGTTTTTGTCTACACACACACACACACACACACACCCCAGCAAAAAGTCTTTATTCATGGAGCAGGGTGCTGTGATAGATGTAAGTGCACGCAAATTTATATAAACACGTTCAGTGTCCTCTAGAGACTTTCCATCTAAGACCGACATAGAGGAGGTACTCAGTAAATACTTTTGGGTGGTTGGATGGCTGGAATTAAAAAAAGAAAAGAAAACCTGTGTGGTAACTGGTGACACATGTTAGGAATGATTGTGTTGGGGGCTGGAGGGTAAACATTGGGCTGAAGGAAGAAGGGAACATGAGATGGTTTGGCCATGTGCATGTATGAGCTCTCCTCAGATTGCCTTAGTGCTTGTTCTGGAGGAATAGCTGGTTCCCAGGCTGCAAAATGATGCATAGCAAGAGAGACCAAAGTGGCACCCCCTGACAGGTGCCATGTGGGTGGCAGTAGTGAGGAGGTAGGTATGAGGTCCAGGAGAGAAAGACCAGTTCCTGTGGCTATCTCTGTTTTTAATGTAAACCATGATAGAATGAATGGTTCAGCGAGTAAAGAATCCACCTGCAGTGCAGGAGACACAGGAGACTCGGGTTCGATCTTTAGGTCGGGATGATCCCGTGGAGAAGGAAATGGCAAGCCACAGCAGTATTCTTGCCTGGAGAATCCCATGGACAGAGGAGCCTGGTGGGCTATAGTCCAAAGGGTTGCAAAGAGTCTGAGCAACTAAGCACGCACACATAGTAGAATGAAATTTTAAAAGCTAGGTGATTCAACAGGTGAATGGACAGATAAATGGTGGTACTTCCAGACAATGGAATATTATTCAGCACCAAAAATAAAGAGAGCCATGGAAAGACACAGAGGAACAGTAAATGCATATCACTAAGTCAAAGGAGCCAACCTGCAAAGGCTACATACTGTGTGATTCCAATCATATGACATTCTGGGAAAGACAAAGCTAGGAAGACAGTAAAAATGTGAGCGCTTGCAAAGGGTTAGAAGGGAGAGTGGGATGAATTGGGGAAGCACAGGGGATTTTTAGGACAGTGAACCTACTCTGTGATATTCAGTGATGTATACATTCATCATACATTTGTCCAAACCCACAGAATGTGCATCCCCAAGAGTGAACTGTCATGTAAACTGGACTTTGGGGATTATGATGTGTCAGTGTAGGCTTTTCTGTTGTAACAAATATACCATTCTGGTACATCTAAGTTGAGGAGAGTGGAGGTGAGGATGGGTAGGGGCACATGGGAAAAACTGTACTTTCTGCTCAGTTTTGCTGTAAATCTATAACTGCTCTACAAAATAAAGTCTCTTTTTAAAAAAAATTCATGTGAGGTGATGACACTCTTCTGTATGTAGAGTTCAGTCCATCCTGGGGTCACAGAGAGTTGGGCTGGTGTCTGAGCCCCACCACGATCAGCTCTGCAACTTTGGGAAAGTCCTTAACCCCGCTGACCTCAGTTTCTCTAACTCCACAGGATTGTGTTGTCTTCCTCAGGGCATTTGGAAAATTAAATAAAAAGCCATATGTAAAATGTCTAACAGTACTTAGGTTATGCAAGTAAATATATACAACCCCCTCCCCAATTCCTCGCTAATGACTCTGATTATTAAACATCCTGATGGCTACTAATTTCAAAGTCAGGCCAGTGGAGGAAAGTCAGTATGGGACTGGACATGTGTGTGCTCACATGCTCGGTCACAGATGCTGACCACAGAGTGCCAGGCATGAACTTGAGCCCCGAGAGGCAGCCTCAAGCCCCTCACTCAGCTTTCTCCTGTGAAAAGGTCAGGATGATGGAAGTCTGTCATATTTAGCTGATGGCTCGCAGAGAAGGCTCGATGAGTTAGTCACCTATGATATGACATCATATTGCCACTCAATATAGTAACAGCTGTTGGTTGCTTTGGGGGGCAGGGGGCGGAGTCAGCTCTTCTCTACCAACCATGCCTCAAGGATAAATTGGATGGCACCAGAAGGGGAGACATGCCGAGGAGAAATCCTCCTCTAAACAGGGTGTTCCGCAGCTCCCTAAGGATTTTCGGCACCCACCTCAAAATGTGAGTCTTGACTTTTCTTTGTCTTTGGGGCCAAGAGGGGGAAATGCCATGGCAGAAAGTTATTTGGTCAGGAAACCTCTAGCTAGGGGGACATACCCAGCATGGCCAAGGTCAGCCTCACCCTGGAGAGAAGTGGGAAAGTGAGTTCCATGCACCAGCCCCGTGATACCTCTATGTCACCCAAAGGAGTGGTCCAAGGGTAGGTGATCAGAAGGCCTAGAGTGAGGGTGCTGAAGAATCTCTAGGTTGGATTGGGCATTTTACCCCTCATAGGTTACATAACTACAGTGGGGTCAAATGAAGGCAATGTTGAATTGCCTTTGAAATGAGCCTGGATGAAGCCATGGTTTGAGGGTACCACCGATCATTGCCATAGTTAATCTGGGGTATTGATCAGTCATACCATCTTGGGAAGCCACTGGATGTGGTTAACCCTTTCCTTCCAGTGAATTTTCCTCCTTGACATCTCTGCCTCCTGTGGGGCCTTGTGCTTTGGGAATAGAATGCTTTTTTTAAAAAAATCAGCAGTGTTGATGCCTAGATTAACTATGGAAAACAGACTCTTCCCAGGTCTAACCTGGGGTAAGTCCAGAGTGAGGAAATAATGAGGCCAGAGGGAAAAAGCCCTGGATCAGGGGTCAGGAGACCCTGTCTGGCAGCTTCTCCTGTCACTTTCTGAGCCTGTGACCTTGGGCAGGTCACTGCCTCTCTGTAGATTACAGCCAACTAAGAATCTTACTTGGCTGTAAAAATATATATACTCTTGGGGTCCTTTAACCCCAACTGGCATTGTTCAGTCCTCTAGGTATGGACTCCCAGCTCTCTGTTGGCAGAGCAGGAAGGGCCCCATGGTCTGAGTGTGTGACTCTGTCCCTCACTGTGTGACCTTGCACAAGGACACCCCTTCCCTGACCTCTGTTTCCCGACTTATAAAATAGGCATTATCATGAGACACGGGTGAGATAAGGAACCTGGAAGCCTTCTCGGGAGGGAGGCACCATAACCATGTATTTAAATGATTTCCTGAGTTCAGAGGGGGAAGGCAGGCTGAGAGGGGACGCTGGGGTTGCTGGGGGGCTGGTCTGAGACCAGGACTAGAGCAGGGGGCGGTAGCAGTGTGGTTACCGAGACCCGGAAAACCTCCAACCCTGTGCTACTCGGTTCCTCTTTCCCAGCATCTAGGAAACAATCCAGAGCTTGTAAGTGATGCTGAGCACAGCCCAAGAGAGTGGCTGCAAACTTCAGGCCGAGGGGGGTCGCACTTGCCCAGTGGGCACAGCGCCAAAGCTAAAAAGCCCAGGGGAGCCGGGCACCGTCCGGGGTCCCCGTGAGAATGAGCCCCCGCCGCCGATTTCCTCTGGCTGTCCCGGGATGATGGTCCTCCGTGCTCCTCCTGGGCTGCCCGGCATCACCTCCTACGGGTGTGAAAACAGGTCCCAGGGGAGCCCGGGAAATACCATCACGACTGTGTATTCACGAGTGACCTGTCTCAACCCATCCCGGCGGGAAAAATCACAGCTGTCTAGAGGAAACTCGCCAAATTCTTGTTTATTCTTCACGTAAACGGATTAACCTAGGGTTAGCGATTTCGTTCTGATTCTCCCTTTCATGTTGCAGCTAAAATGAAATCAGCCACTCTTTGAAGCCGTTCTTTGAGCCATAAGCATTCATTTCTCTTCTCTCCTCCCCGAGAGGGGGTTTCTCTCTTTTTAAATTCTGCCCCCCCCCGTTCCCCGCCCCCCCCCCAAGCCTCAGGAGCTGAGAGGCTGGCCGGAGGCGTGACTGCCATAGGAGCAGCGTGTGGTCCCCCTGCTGACTCATCTGACATTAACATAATTATGTTTCAGGAGTCAAAGTGATTTTCAAACTATGAGTAATGCGCGGTATTAGAGAGAATGTTTACAAGGCAGCAGTTCAGCACACTGAGGGCGCCAGCTGCTGCTAACAGCTGAAAGAAGTAAAGGAATAAGGAAAATGCTCTCAGGAAAGAGAACCTTTCTTTCTGGGTTCCTCTTCCTCGAAAAGGATTCAGATTTCTTGAAAGGCGGATGAATGCAGAGTTCCAGGAAGAAGGGTCCAGATGGAGCATTTTTTAGCCGAATACCTGGATGCCTGATCATTTTGTATTAAAAAAAAAATTGTCAAGCTTTTTCACAGTCTTAGTTTTCACATGACCGACTCTAGGGAAAGATGGATTTAAAGATTTCAGCAAATTATTTCTTAAAGCTGATTTATTACCAGCATTAATAATAATAACAATTCTAAAATTGTGTGAAAAATAGGCTAGTTCTTCTAAGAAAGGAATAGGGGCACAAATCAGTTCCTGAATATTAAAGATGCAGAGCAGAAGCCCGCAGTGAAGTGAGTACTTTCTTAAAGCAGCTTTGTGTAATTACTAAGAGAAACGTTTGACAGCCAGTTGAGTTCCGTTAGCCAACTGTTTAGGCCTCCAGAGAGAAAAGCTGAGCTCCAGTTGTGATCCAGAGCTATGTCTGTCCTCTGCCTCAGTTTCCTGATCTCATAATGGGAAAGTTAATAGCACTTGTAATAGCACTTGTTCTGCCTGCCAGAGAGGATGAACCTTGAGCTCTGGGAGGGCAGGATCAGCGTCTGTCTACTGTACCCTCCCCCACCCCATGTCTGACCTGAAACTTGCCCATAGTAAGTGCTCAGTAAGTGTTTGCAGAATTAATGAATAAGAGCTTTCAACTTCAGAGCTCTGCTCTTCTGTTTATTTGGGCTTCTTGCCTTGATCTTCCTGCCTTGAGTTCCTTCTGCCCAGGGCTGGGGGGCTCAGCAAATAGACTCATCTACTGAGGCACAAGCACTACTAAGGAAAAGTAACCGCTAACATCCTCTGGGGCTACCCACTAAAATCAGATGGAAGTGCAACACTGCACACAGAAACTCTTTTGGAAAAGGCTCTCCAAAACACGGCAGTCATTTTGTTTCTGTGTTAGAGGTGCATCAGGAGAACTGGTAGGTTTAATTTCGCTTGCTGAATCTTGAACTGAGGTCATCACTGCAGGTATAAGAACAATGGGGCCAACTTAGTCTGAGGCATTGTGATGGCAGGTGAAAGATATGTAGTTGGACTACATAAACTCTTGGAAAACACAAGTTCCACTCAGATACATGCTTGAAGGTATAAAAGAAATTTTTAGGAAAGATTAATTCTGCTATTCCCCCTCCCCCGCCCCCAATGGGAAAAACATTCACTTTCCTGTTCATACAGGCAAGAGCAGATTTCCAGATTCTGTTAGGGCTTCAAGGATAGCTCATTCTCTTGTTCTTTCCATTCCTGCTTCAGCTTCTTGGCCTTGTCTCCTTCTTTTCCCCCTTGCCGCCATCCCTCAATAAATTATTTCCTTTTGTTCTGGCTCCCATGTTGCTTTCTCTCCAAAGCATTTCGTCTCATCCTGTAAAATGTCTAAGGGTTTCTAACCAATTGTCATTCACATGGTGAGCAGTCAATAAAAGCTGTTGTTTTTAATGTAAAAAAGAACACGTCTTTAATTATAAGCTCACATATAAATAAATTGTTTGCAAATAAATTGTTAATTATTTTTAACCCAGCAAGCTTAATCATACACAGAAATGCTCCTGTTCACTTTGGAATGTCTTTGATGAAGCAGTAAAAATCAATTCTATCAAATCTCATCCCTTGACTACCCTACCTTTAAATATTCTATATTTGCATCATGGAAAAAAAGGGAGTGGCCCCCAGCAAAGAACTCACACTAAGAACCCTAACCTGCCCTCAACTGAGAGGCCCAGCTGTGTTTTTTGTGGACTATCTGCATTAACTGATTTCTCCTCTCCCCACCCATGGAAATAATATTCTTAGGCTTACTTCAAGCAGTAAATATAAACCAGTTTATTCATGACTAATCAATCCAAAAATGGTTGTAAAAGAGGATCAGGACATATGGTCCTGTCCCAAACATCCGAAGATGATGCCAAGAAAGAAAACCTGTGGGCTCCCAGTGGCTGTCATTTGGTGCTTGCTGCCCTAGGCACGCTCTCCAACAGGGTAAACCCGGTTGCCCGGTGCTTCTAAGGTTCTGAACCCCCACTGGTGTTTCAATCAGAGCCACACGTCCAGGACTGTCTTGATTTCACACCTCCTACTCCATTGTTTGGTACACTAATGCTTGCCAGGCTGGGAACCCTAATGTGGGGTTGGAAGACACAGTCCCTGTACATTAAGGCTTCTTAAGTAAAAAGACTCTTCACTTTTGATCTTGATATATTTTATAAATATTTGTCAATGATTCAATGCTCATGTGTGTTTAGTCGCTCAGTCGTGTCTGACTCTTTGTGACCCCATGGACTGTAGCCCACCAGGCTCCTCTGTCCATGGGATTCTCCAGGCAAGAGTACTGGAGTGGGTTGCCATTTCCTTCTCCAAATGTTCATGTAGTAGTGTTGTTAAGGTAGTAGCAAGTTGCTGAATATTTGAGGTCCAAATGTTTAACATATATTCTAAAATAAACTTGGGCTGTTTAGACCCCTCATAGACTAAACTCATTCTAATTTTCCCCCATATTCTCCCTTTATATCTTTTCCCCTTCTTTCCTTCCCTCTCTTCCTTCTTTTCTCTTTCTTATGCTTTGTTTGTTCCTTTTAGTAGATGTCTTCCTAAAAAAATATATCTTGAAGAAGATAAGAAAAGCTAATTAAGTCTCCTGGGTCTGGACGGATTATTTTCATCATGCATTTTTTGACTGTTTCAATTTCTGATCATGTGCCTATATACTTTTTCCCAATTAAAAAAAAAAAAAAAGGTTAACTGAAACAGTATTTTACACTTTCTCTTTTTATTTTTTTACGTGTCTTTCCCCGCCCAGTTTTGAGGCTAGCCTATTTGTTCTTCCCAGAACAGCTTCCAAAGGGAAATGGGAAACAAGGAAAGTTGATAGGAACCAAATGCCCGTGTGTCCACAGCATTGATACAAGGGAATGGGTTAGCCTAACAGGATGAAGGAATTTTTGGCCTTTTTTCCTTTTTTTTCTAACTCAAGATGTAAACATATTTCCACACCATTAATTATTTTACGATATCATTTCACATGGTTGTGCAGGAGTGCTAAGTTATATTAATATCTTGTACTGTAACTTATTTCATTAACACTCTCTGTATTAAGCATTTGTGTTAACACCAGATTTGTCAGTGTTTCAAATGATGCTGCAATAAACATTTTTGTAGCTAAATCCTTGTGCATAACTGTTCTTGTTCTCATTAAATATCTCTTCTCAAAGGAGAATAAATATATTTCTCAAAGGAAAATAAATCAAAAGGCATACAACTCCTAGCGCCTTTGATGTGTATATTGCTCCTGATATAATTTAAAATTTCTGTAAATGAGAGAAAATTTCTGTAAACAAGAGGAAATTTCCATCATGTTTGTTAAATTTTATTTACAATTTATGAACTTTGTGTTCGGAGTCTTTGCCCTCATATCTGTTGGTAGCTTAATATTTGCAATGATTTAGAATGTCTTATACATATAACAAATATATAGACAAAACCCTCCTTTTCTAATATTTTTTAAAAACATAATTAATCTCTGGCTTGATATTTGCATTTAGTGTTGGTTATATTTATATGTTTTTGACACACAAAGATTTTGGGGTTTAAAGTAATTAGGGCTTCCCTAGTGGCTCAGATCTATCAATATTTTCTTTTCTGAAGAATGACCCTTTCCACATAGAACTTTGAAATTTATTTCATATTTCCCTCTAATAAAAAAGTTTTAAAGATAAAGTTTACATACATATTTACAGTGAAATTCTCAAATCTCAAGTCGATTATTCATTGAGTTTTGATAAATGAAAATGCATAAATCTACAAAGATTTAAAAATTCAAAGGATACGATATCTCTTTAAGCTGGTGGTTGCACATATTGAAGAATAGATGTTAATCATTAATATATTCACATAATATATTAATCAGTGGATTGTACACTTTAAATGGGTGAATTGTATAGCATGTGAATTTTATCCAAATAAAACTATTAAAATATGTATAGAAAGAAATTAATATCATCCCAGAAAGTTCCCCAGTGTCCTTCCCCCAGAGGTCCTTACTCTCACTTTACACCAAAGGCAACCGCAGCCTTTAGTTTCTTCTCTGTCAGTTAGTTTTGCCTGCTTTAGAACTTTATATAAATGGAATCAGGCAGCATGAACTCTTTTGTGTACAGTTTGTTTCACTCAACATGATATTTAAAAAATTCATCTGTGTTGATGTGTTCCAAGACTTTCTTTTGGTTGTCAAGAGTAATAGTTCATTATGTGTCTATATTACAGTTGCGTGTCCATCCTCTACTGATGCACATCTGAACTATTTCCAGTTTGGGGCCATTATGAACATTCTTGTACATGCACTTTTATGGGCGTATGCTTTCCTTTCCTTTGGGGAAATACCTAGAGGTGGAATTGCTGAGTCATAGTGTAAATATTCGGAGAAGGCAATGGCACTTCACTCCAGTACTCTTGCCTCGAAAATCCCATGGATGGAGGAGCCTGGTGGGGTGCAGTCCATGGGGTCGCTAGGAGTCGGACATGACTGAGCGACTTCACATTCACTTTTCACTTTCATGCATTGGAGAAGGGAACGGCATCCCACTCCAGTGTTCTTGCCTGGAGAATCCCAGGGATGGGGGAGCCTGGTGGGCTGCCGTCTCTGGGGTCACACAGAGTTGGACACGACTGAAGTGACTTAGCAGCAGCAGCAGCAGCAGCAATGTGAATATGGGCTTCCCTGGTAGCTCAGACCGTAAAGCCTGTGATGCGGGAGACCTGGGTTCAATTCGTGGGTTGGGAAGATCCCCTGGAGGAGGGCATGGCAACCCACTCTAGTATCTTGCCTGGAGAATTCCATGGACAGAGGAGCCTGGGGGATTACAATCAATGGGGTCACAAAGAATCGGACACAACTGAGTGACTAAACACAGCACACGGTGTGAATATATGCTTTCATTTCTTTGGGGGAAATACCTAGGGGTGGAATGGCTGAGTCAGAGGACGTATATATAGACTCAGTTTTATAAGAAACTGCCAGACTTTTTTCCAAAGTAGTTGTACCATTTTATACTCCCACCAACAATGCATCAGAGTTTCAGTTGCTCTGTATTCTCGTCAACTTTTGATGTTGTCAGTCTTTTTCATTTTAGCCATTTTCTGTTGGGTGTGCAGTGGTGGCTTATTATAGTTATAATTTACATTCCCTTGATGACTTAAACTACTAAACTTTTATTTTATTTATTTATTTTTACTAAACTTTTAAAAATGTATTTCTAGTCTTTTTAGTTTTAATGATTTTATATTTATATATTTACACCTATTCATCCATCTAATGTTATTTTTATTATATGCTCAGTTGCTAAGTCATGCCCCACTCTTTGAAGCTCCATGGGCTGTAGCCCACCAGGCTCCTCTGACCATGGGATTTCCCAGGCAAGAATACAGGAGTGGGTTGCTATTACCTTCTCCAGGGTATCTTCCTGATCCAGCGATCAAACCCATGGCTTCTGCCATGTCTTCTGCTTTGCAGGTGGATTCTTAACCACTGAGCCATCTGAATCTTTAAATTTATATTTTCTTAATAGTTAACCCAGCATAGTTTATTAAATAATAATTTTTCCCTACTGACTTGCAATGCTGTGTTTATTGTAGATTAAGCTCTTGTGGTTAATATAGTTTCAGAATATCTATTCTGTGCAACTGATTTGTACATTTATATATTTGTTCTTTTGTCGGTTCCACACCATTTTATTTACACCTGCTTTCTAAAATTGTTTAATACAGGGCAGGGCCACTTTCTCATCATTCCTTTCCATGTTCAACATTTTCTTTGCTGTTTATACCTAGTTATTCTTTCAGTAAACATTATTGTGATAATATCAAGTTCTGAAAGAATCTTATGAAATTTTTATTGAAAGTATATTGAGATACAAACTAATTTGAAAAATACCGACATTGTTGCCATGGAACAATATCCAAATTCTCTTCTGGATTTGTCAGTAACATTTTGTAGTTTTTATTATATAGATCCTTTACTTTCTCATTAAAACTATCCCAGGGAATTTAATAGAGGTTTTCAATGTCATCATTGCTCATTTTTACTACTGTAGTTTGAGTTTTTAAAGTTATACCTTCTAACTGGACAGTATTTCTATGTAGAAAATCTACTGGCTTTTGTATCTCTTTTTTACATATAGCAGTTTTCTGCTAGGATGTATACTCTTTAATTGGTGAGAATTCCTTCCAGTTAAAAATCAAATAAAATTGGCAATGAACTGTATCCCTGCTTTGTTCCTGATTTTAATACTATTACCTTAGTATTTCATTCTCACAGGTGGTTTTGAAATAAATATTTTGTTACTGTTAAGGAGTTCTTAAATTTCTGGTCATTTTAAAATAAGAACTAGTTGACTTTTCTGCATCTGTTGAGAATCTCATTTGGATTTTCTTTTTAAACTGGTGGATGCGATATATTATACTGTTGGATTTTTCAAATATTAAGACATAAAACCTTTTCACTCTAGGTTAAATCCTTTTGGGGTTATTCTCTTGATACTCTGTTATCTGTGTTTGGATTTGTTCTCTATGTTCATAATTTAGATAGATTCATTATTTTCTTTTTTTGAGCTTTTTTTTTTTAGGTTTTGACATCAAGATTATCTTTGTGAAGTAAATTAGATACACGTTCCAAGTCTTTCAGTGTTTTTAAATAACTATTGAAGCATAGTAATTACCTAATTCTAAAGATCTGAAAGAGTTTCCCTATACAGTTTTCCAGGCCTAGACATTTTTTCCCAGGAGGGAATTCTCTCCATCTTTTCTTCCCTTAGTTTCTTCAGTGTGATTAATGTATTTAGGCTTAATATTTCCAATTTTTGCAATATGTGTATTTACAGAAGATGATTTCATCCAAGTTAAAATTCATAACTTACAATTTTGCTAAGTGTTATCTTATGTTTAAACTATATCCTCATCTGACGTTGAATCCCTTCTTTATATTTCTATTTTATTATTTGCAAGTTTTCCCTTTCTTTACTTTCTCTAAACTTTGTCTATCTTATTGTTTTTAAATAAGCCCTCAAATTAATTTTATAAATTTTCCTATATTCTAACTCATTTAATCTTGTTGTTGCCTTAATTTTTTTCTTTCTCTTGACTTTTGAGGGATTTTATTTTTGTTGTTTTTGTTATTAAATCCTTGGACTGAAAGCTTTCATTTTACCTTTCCTTAAAGATAATGAAAACTTGAAGACCATGATTTCATCTTTCAGGATACTTTAATAGCATTTCATAAATTTTGATACGGTGTGTTCTTACTTTAGTTATCTTCTAACTGCCATGATCTTATACTTTAATTGTTATTTTGTTTTAATTTCTATTTATTAACAGTGTTATTGCCCTGTGATCAAAGAATTCAGCTTGTGTAATTACTGCTTCTTAGACTATCTCCTATTTATGATTGCATGCATTGCAAATACCTTCTCCTGTTTTATAATTTCTTTCTGTTGTGTTTGTATGTCTTTTTTTCTTGTGCATAATCTTTTGATTTAATGTAATCAGATATATCCCTCTTATTTGGTTGTTTGTATGTTTGTATATTATATAAGAAATCTTTCCCTTCTTGGTGATAATAAATGTATGTTCCTACATTTTCTTCTCAAAGTTGCAAGCTCGCTCTCACATTTAGGTCTTTAGTCTTTATGGCTGGGGGGGGTAGGAGGCTGTTTTCTCCTGTTTCCCACCTGGGTAACTAGTTTTCTCAGTCCCTCTGTTTCCCCCACTGTTCTGTGATGTACAGAGAGTTTCCTCATGTGTCTAGGTCATTCCTGGGGTTTTGTTCTGTTCCATTCATCTATTTATCCGTCCCCTGACTCAATACCATCACGGTCTTTTAAAATACCAAAATATCTCATAAGACAAATCTACCTTCTTCTTCAAAGTTGTCTTGACTCTTCTTGTCCCTTTCACAAGAATTTCAGAATTATCTTATTAAGAATCACACACAAATACACACACATTTTGAGGATTTTTAAAATGAAAATTGCTGTAAGCCCATAAATCTATATGGAGAAAATTGACATTTTTATGTTACTGAATACTCGAATGAACATGGTATTTCTCTAAATTTATTTAGGTCTTTATATTGTTCAATAATGCTTTTATAATATTTTTCACAGAGGTCTTGCACTTGTTTTAATAAATTTAATACTAAGTGTCACATAATTTCTATTATGGTGGATAGAATTCTTTTTTTCCTATTATATTTTCTAATTAGTGACTACTGCTAAGAATGATATTAATTTTGTGTGATCTTTTTATCTAACATCCTCACTGAACACCTTTTAACTCTAAGAATTTCTCTGTGAATCTTCTTGAACTCTTTATGTAGACAATTACATTTTCTACAAACAAGAACAATTTTCTTTCTCTTTTGGTCTCTGTCTCCCTCCTTTCTTTGCTAGTGCAAAGAAGACCAGTCAAGACCCTTAGTACTACGCTGAATACAGGCTTATAACTGCTATCCTTATGTTATTCCTGACTTAGTGGACATGCCTCTAAAACATAATGAGTTGGTATAATATTTGTAAAATTTTCATATATAGCCTTTGTCAGGTAAAGAAAGTTAACTTCTGTACCTAGTTTGCAAACATTTTTCTTTAACCACAAATGAATTCTGCATTCCATGAAATGTCTTTTCTGCATTTATCAAAACAACACTAAAATATAAAAAAATAAAGGAAAAGGCTTTATGTCTCTTTTAACCTTTAGTAGGGTTTGTAACTTCAAATTATACTTTCAATTTCAGACTAAGTCCTATTTGGTCATGATGTCTTCCTTAAGATTTTATCTCTACATGAAAAGTGAGAGTAAATAAATTTTTCTTTACTTTACTTGTCTGACTTTAATATCTCAAAAAATAAGTTAAATAATGCTCTTCCTTTTTTCTCCCTCATTCTCTGAAATGAGGTTTCTTTTGTTTGTTTGTTTCTAAACAGTGTTTATACTTTTGAAGATCTAGTAAAACTATTTGGGCCTTGTTTCTTTGAAAGATGGAGACCTTTTGATTAACAATTTTTTTATTAGCTAAGGCTTTATTCTGATTTCATCTGAATAAATTACCAAAATTTATTTGTTCTTTCTTAAAAATTACCCATTTCTTCCACATTTCCATATTTATTGACATCAAGTTTCTAATAGCATTCTTTTACATATTTCTCTATCTCCATTGAATCTATTTCTAACCTCTTTTTATTCTAATTTTCTGTTTGTGGGGTTTGATTTTTTTTTTCCCCATTTTTCAGTTTTGCTCAAGGTTTGTCTATTTCTGTAAGTTGTTTCAAGAAATCAACTTTGGGTTTTATTCATTCTCCCTAAATAATATTTATTTAATTTTTCCTCTTATATTTATGATTTTCATATTTCTGTTTAGATTTTTCTGCTGTTCCTGTTTTCTTAAGTTGATCACTTTCTTTACTGAATATATTTTTAAGGTATTATGTATCCATTGTTCTTTTGATTACAGTAAAGGCCCCAGCACTTTTTTTTTCCTCTTTATTTTTTTTATTGGAGGACAATTGCTTTACAATAGTGTGTTAGTTTCTGCTGCACAACAACATGAATCAGCTGGATGTATACACACAGCCCCTCTGTTTGAACCCATCCCCACACCATCCCACCCCTTTAGGTGGGACGAGCTGAGCGCCTGGGCTATACAGCAGCTTGCCATTATTTTGCAGATGGTAGTGTATATATGTCAATCCTATTCTCCCAATTTGTCTCACCCTCCTGTTCCCTCTCTGTGTCCACAGGTCCCTTCACTGAGTCTGTGTCTCTTTCCTGCCCAGCAAACAGGCTCATCTGTACCATCTTTCTAGATTTCCATTCATATCCCAGCACTTTTTAGTAAACTGGTGAATCCTGCTTCCTATCTTGTTATTTTTGTTTCAGAGTTGTAATTTCACTCTTTTTAAATATTAAAAAAAGGTTTTGGGTTTTTTTTTTTTTTTTTGCAGTCAATAGCTGGCTATATTTACTAAAGTTTAGTTTAGTAGTTCTTTTAGTGACGGTCAGTAATTGGTAAACCCTTGGTCTTGGCATGTCTGAAATGTCTTTCTCAGGATATTGAATTCTGGATTGACGATTACTTTCTCTCTTCACTTGGAACATACCCCTTGTCTCCTAGTATCTATTGTTGTCATGAGAAGGCTGCCATCAAACTAATTTTCATTCCTTTGCAGGTAATTCATCTTTTATCTCTATTAACTTCAGACTATCTTTTTCCTTAATGTTCTGAAATTTTGCTACCATGTGTTTAGGTATGAATTTATTCTTATTTCCATGCTTGGTACTCAAATGTAATTTTGATTTGAAATCTTCGAGTCTGAAAATGTCTCAGAACGATCTCTTTAAATACTGCTTGAGTGTCCTCTCCTTGCTCTTCCTTCAGAATTCCCCTTAGATAATGGTCAGTGCGTGTCTCTAAATCAATCCTCCCACCTCTGAATATTTTCTCTTTCTCTGCCTGGACTCTGGGTGTGTTCCTGGCACCCTCTCCACCTTACTACTGCACTCTTCAACTTTACTCAGACCATAAATTTTCTCATCCAGGGCATCTTAAATTTCATTAATGAAATTTCATAAATAATTGCAATTTCATAAATGATTGCATTATTCATTTCTGAGATTTCTAGTTGAGTCTTTAAAAATAATAATAAACCTGGTATTGTTTTTATCTAGTTTGTTTTATAATTTCCTAATTTTTTTTTTATCCCTCTCTTTAGATACCTTAGATGTACTTATTCTGAAGTCTTTGTTAGGCTGATTTATAAAGTTAGTTTCAATGTGGAATACAATCTTGTCCTGATTATCGACTTCGTAAAGACTGTCTTTCTGAGCATTAAGTTTCTCCATGTATTTTGGAATTGAATGTGCAGGCTCATTTCAGGTGGAAGTCATATTTGATTTGTTTCTATTTTCCTTCTCTCTCTTCTTCACTCATCTCTCCGTTTTCTTCCACTATCTCATTCTCCCACTCAGTCCTCCACTTCTCAACTTCAAACCAGAGTTTCTGATGGCATTTCAGGGTCACTGCTATATGGCAATGACAAGGACACCGCAGATCCAATCACTGACTCATTCCCAAGCACCACGCCATGTCTGCATCCTCCTACACTCCTAGCGCTGCAGCTTCTAGCAGTTAGAGCCCAGGCAACTCCCTGCAACCTCAGCCTCTCTTCCCAAGTTTGGGAAACTGAATTCCGCGTGTACTTGTTGTTGTTCAGTTGCCAGTTGTGTCCAACTCTTTGCAGCCTCATGTATGCCAGGTCTCCTTGTCCCTCACCATCTCTGGGTGTTTGCCCAAGTTCATGGCCATTGCATCAGTGATGCCATCCAGTCATCTCATCCTCTGACACCCTCTTCTCCTTCTGCCCTCAATCTTTCCCAGCATCAGGGACTCCATGTATTTCCCATCATAAAATCATAAGCTCCATAAGGAGAGGGACTGTATATATTTTGATCACCACTGTATACCCAGTGCATGAGATAATGCCAACATATAGTAAGCTGAATGAATGAATGGTGACTAACATGTCGTGCATGTGTGCATGCTAACTCACTTCAGTTGTGTCCCATTCTTTGCGACCCTATGCACTTTAGCTCCTCTGTCCATGGGATTCTCCCAGCAAGAACACTCAAGTGGATTGTCATGTCCTTCTCCAAGGGAACTTCCCAACCCAGGGATCAAACCCACGTATGCCTGTGGCTCCTGCATTACAGACAGATTCTTTACCCCTTAGCCACTGGGGAAGCCCCAGTATACTGTAAACATGACAAAAATTTTGGAGTTGAACCTGGGACTTTGTTTACTCCCGGTCCCCCTGGAGCATGGTCAATCTAATACAGAGGATAACTGGCATCTGTAGAAGAGAAGGGACACTGGTGTAAGAGTTTAAAGACCTTGTTTTCAGGATGCCTCTGCTCCTTGCCTAGCTAAATCAGTTAATCAAACTAAGGCCAGAATTCCTCTTTTATAAAATGAACATCCACGGTTGGACGGCAGCACTCTGTGCAGATGGTGTCCAGCTTTGTCAGCCTGGATTTCAGAGTGAGAACAATAGAGCAGATCTGCAGCTGATGGATATGTAGTATGAACAAGAAACAAATTAATTGTTTTTAAGGCACCAAGATGTTTAGAGCTGTTTGTTACCTACGTAACCCAGGCTATCCCAATGACACAATTACTTACCTGTATCACTCCTCTGCACAGAGTTTGAACTATTGGGGGGAGGGTCTTCTTTTTTGCCATACTGTTCCCCAATATTCAGTTTAGTATGTAAATACGATCATTGTACTTTATTTTCACTACTAAGGACAGGCCCATTAAAAGCCAGTAATTATCCCACAGTTGCAGTCTTCCAACATTCTGAGAAAACTGTGACATTTGTCTAGAATCCTTAGGACACTAACACTATTTTCAGAAGTGTCATGGTGCTCTTCATGGAAACGGGAAGACAAAACTTTTGACCTGAACATAATTTAATTTTTGCATGATGACATGCAACATTATCACATGCCTCGGTGACTCAGTGATGCCCCGACAGGAAATGTCCTCTGAGGGTGATGCTTGGTCCTGGGTTTCTGGGGAGCTGACCTGCTGATGGTGGTGTGCGGCCTCGGGTGGAGAATCCAGCCACCTTCCTAACTTGTTCCCCAAAGTTCCCTCAAGGTGGAAAACAAGAAAACTAAGAATGCAGAAGGACAATGACGACACAATTCAGTTCTGAGCTGATATCTACAAAAGGTTTAGCAGTGCCCTGAGAAAGGTGCTTCCCTGGTGGCTCAGACGGTAAAGCATCTGCCTGCAGTGTAGGAGACCCGGGTTCAATCCCTGGGTTGGGAGGATCCCCTGGAGAAGGAAATGGCAACCCACTCCAGTACTCTTGCCTGGAAAATTCCACGGACTGAGGAGCCTGGTAGGCTACAGTCCATGGGATCCCAAAGAGAAGGACATGACTGAGCGACTTTGGTTTCAGTTTGAGGAAAGTGTATATGGCCCAAGGCATCTCTTCTGGGTGTGGACTTTTGTTTCTTTTTTGTTATCGCTGTTGTTGTTTTTACCACTGGAAGCATGCTTCATTGAATTTAAAAAGCAAAAAGTACTTGTGATTCCATAGATGTTTGCCCTGCTATAAATATTAAACTTCATGATATAATTGTTAATGACTTAAGGGAAATAACCGACATAAACAAAATATGGCCTGCTTTCCTGTTCAAGTCACAAAAGTCTTCCTCACTGTGATTCTCTGCTTATATGGGCTTCCTAAATGGCTCAGTGGTAAAGAATCTGCCTGCTAATGCAGAAGACACCAGAGATGGGGGTTCCATCCCTGGGTTGGGAAGATCCCCTGGAGAAGGAAATGGCAACCCACTCCAGTATTCTTGCCTGGAAAATTCTATAGAATTTTGAGATACTCAAGTGGGAATTTGAGATACTCAGCTAATAAAATGTTATATAGAGTCATCTTTCAATGGAGCAAGTTATAAAAAGCACAGTGATTTTTGAATAAAAGAGAGCTTCTAGAATGTATATGAGGAGCCAGAAAATAGTGTTCTTTTAGGCCAGTGAAACATCTCTCTTCCCCACCCCATAGGGCTTCCTGATTTAGTGAATAAAAATACAGAACGCCCACGTGAATGGGAATTTGAGATACAAATGAAGACTTTTTAGTGTATCCCACATAGCGCAGGCGTGCATGCTGAGTTGCTTAGTCATATCCGACTCTTTGCAACCCCATGGACTGCAGCCCGCCAGGCTCCTGTGTCCATGGGGATTATCCAGGCAAGAATACTGGAGTGGGTTGCCATAGCATATCAGATATACTTATACTAAAAACTTTTTGCTGTTTATCTGAAATTCAGGTTTACCTGGGCATCCTGTACTTTACCTGGCAGCCCTTACCCACCTCACCTCATCTCACTTTTTTAAGCCTCACTTTGCACTGGAAAGAAGTTGGCCAGCCTCTGCCCCAAACTCGATACTAGTAAGCTTGCATGAATGTGTTTTCAATTACACATTGTGAGGCTTATAAAGAGAACAGGATCACCAACCAATGGGTCTCAAACCCACTGCACCCTTGTAAAGCAACGCAGCCTCTAGAACTTCTCCAGGGGGAGGGCTGTGTGGGCTGGCCCCATAACACCCTATTTTAGTCACTGTCATTAGCGCTGGAGAAGAAACACACTGGTCATGAGATTCACCTTAGGCCATGTCGCAAGAGAGTCAAAACTAAATGCCTGAAAGGAAGCTTGGGAGAAAAGATCTGTCTCCTGAGCCGGAGTCTCTGGACTCCTCCTTCTGAAACAGGCCTGTATTTTGTTGGCAGTCAAAACCCCTGACAGCTTCCCTGCATAGAGATTTAACAGCATTTTTTTTTTTTTTTGGACCTAAAAAAGAGACTCAGTGATTTCAGGGACGTGTTCAGGCACTGCCACAAGACCAGGACTGCAGAGAGGTAGGAGACACCTACTTTACTGAACTGGTGGTGTAAACACACAGGTCGAGTCACTCCTCGCTCCCTCCTGCTGTGCATGGCCCCACTTTGCAAATCGGGAAACAGAGGCTCAGAGAAGTGAAGCCCCCTTGCTCAGTGTCACATAGCTCCTGGCAGAGCTTAGGTTCAAATTCAGGCTTCTGGGGCCACAGAAGGCTAAGGCTAAGCCCTACTTCCACACCACCAGTGTTCCTCTCTGGGAAGAGGGAGGTCTAAAGAATGTCAGGTTCGTAGACCGTTCTACAAGAGATTACAGGATGTCACGGGGTAGGCTCATCCCTAATCCATTTCTGAGAGGGCAGTAGGGGTAGTGAGGTAAAACAAAATGAAAACAGACTTCTGAACTAGACACACCTGGGTTCAAATCCTGCCTCCACCGCCTTTTAGTTTTGTTACCTAAGTTTTCTTCATCAGTCAGGATCCCAGCAGGAAAATGAATGCACAGACCAGGGATTTAACTGAAGAGAGTTTAATGGAGGGAATATTACCTGAGGCACTGGCAGCATTAAAGCAGCCAATGGGGGAGGCCGAAGGACAGATAAATGGTGCTAGCAGGAAGCCGGATCGGCCCTCCCCCTACCCAGGCCTGCAGGGCAAGGGAGGGAAGATTTTATTGGATCCTGTTGAAAGTCGAGACCATAAAATAGGGGGGCTGCCTGACGAGCCACAGCCCCAGAGGACACAGTCACTGTCGGAACCATACGCTGGAACGGAGGTCTTAACCTTGGCCTCTCCTTCTCTGGCCAGAAGCCCAGGTTATCTCTCTGTAGAGGTCATCTTCGCTGGGCCTGGAGCAGGCGGACATGGATGGAAGGGGTGGGGGTGGGGTGTTGTAATCAGAGAGCTCAAGCTGAGCATCGGTTTGCTTTTTTTAAAAATGGAAATTGCAGTCCTGAGCATGTGGCGTTGTTGTGAAGATGAGGAATAAATTGACTGACAGGGTCAACAAGTACTTAGCAAGCACCTACTGTGTGCCAGGCTCTCTCTCGCAGACGCAGTGGTGACCGAAACAGTATCTCTGCCCTCGGGCGATATATACAAGAAAGGCAGATGTTACAAAAGTACAAGGGGGAGGAGATAAAACACTACCAGAGGGTACTCACAAATAGTAGCTGTAATTATTTTTTCAAGTCTCATTCACATTATACTTTTCAATTTCACACAACAAAATTTATTAACAACTTTTACCATCAGGCTAGTTTTCCCCACTGTATTACAAAGTTCTGAGCACCCTGAAAAGAGAAAACAGCTGTTACTATCTTTATTAGTTGGGGTTCGCTAGTGAAACAGAACCTATAGGAGGGAGAGAGAGGGAGCAAGAGAGAGAGATTTATTATAAGGAATTGACTCGTGCAATCATGGACACTGGCAAGTTCTCAGGTCAGCAGTCAACAAGCTGAAGACCGAGGAAAACTGATGGTATGGTTCCAGTCTGAAGGCCAACAGGCTTGAGACCCAGGAAGAGCTGATGTTTCTGTGCAAGTCTTAATGCAAAGGACTTCAACTGATTGGATAAGGCCCACCCAAGTTAGTAGAGCAATCTGCTTTACTCAGTCTGTTGATTAAAATGGTGAGTTCATCCAACAACATCCAGAATAATGGTTTGACCAAATATCTGGGCAGTGTGTAGCCCAGGCACGCTGACACAGAAAATTAACTATCTCACTGCTCTAGAGTCAAAAATTCTTTAAGTTGCCCCTCTGTCTTCTTCCTGCCTAAATCTGACCTCTGTCTTTCTCCTGGAGTTTCTCCAGTTGCAGCTTCCAGGTCACCTGCCTCAAACTCTTGTAGGAGTTTGCTGATTGTACAGATTGCAGGGCCCAGCCAGGCCTCCCGCATGAGAATGCCTGGAGGTAGACTGAGGAATCGGCCCATTTTTAAGCTCTTTGACCATCTAATAGTGTCCCCTCTCTGACGTGCCAGATACCAAGAAGAGGAGGTGAAGAAAACTCTCCAGGGGAAGGTCTATTCTGAGGACCAGGGAGGCCTCCAAAGGCACAGGGGAGAAGGCCCTCTGTAGTGAGGCAGAACCGCAAGCAGAGTGGGGAAAG
Source organism: Capra hircus (assembly GCF_001704415.2). NCBI lineage: Eukaryota > Metazoa > Chordata > Mammalia > Artiodactyla > Bovidae > Capra > Capra hircus. Next base: position 69,617,370 of record NC_030823.1, on the reverse strand, counting down.
AAGGAGGCTTCTGAATGAAGCCATGGATTGAAGGAGGACTTCTATTTGTGGTGGCTTTGGGGCTGCTAATGACAGAAGTACTTGAAGGCCCAGGTGGACCCGCCTACTTCTCCACCACTCCAAACCCACCTTGCTCCCTCTCTTGCTCATGATGCTGGTCACACTGAACTTCCTGCGGTTCCTAAAATAGCCGACCTCTTTCCTGCCTCAGGACCTTGGCTTGTGCTGTTCCCTCTGCCTAGAGCACTCTTACACCTTTCTGTGTGGCTGGCTCCTTCTCATCCTTTATGCTTCACCTTAAGGAGAGCCTTCTTTAAAGGGCCCTCAGCATCCCACCCCGTTCCACACGGATGCTCCCTCTCAGCCTCTGTTGTTCCACCTGCTTGTTTCCCCCCAGAGAATCTATGAAGATGTGTGAATTTTAAAATGTTAAGTGAAGCAGGAGCAAATTTTATAGGCTACATACTTATAGGTGTAAAATGTAGTCAATTATATTTCATAATTATTCTTTGTCATAAGAAAAACAATCTAGTCTTCTTGGGATAAAGTTGCTCAGCTTAATGATTATGGAATGATTTCAGATTATCCGTTCAGTCAAGTTTTGCATTCTGCCCTTGTGTCTCTTTCTCAAAATACTGACCACTGCCATTCATTGCCCTGGCTTCCTCGCAAATGATCCAAGTCTTGTTGTGGCCTCCCATGGTCTCTGGCATCTTCCTTTCCCCAAACTTCCTGGTTCTCCAGCCTCTCTCGACTCTCCTGGGTCCTGCCTGTGGGCGGGGGAGGTGGGGGGTAGGGGGGTCTTGGCTACTCTTTGTGCACCACGCCGTGAGTCTGTTCTGGGCCCATCCCGTATGCATCACTCAGCCACACCTCTTTACCCTCACACGTAGTCTTCTCAGGGAAGTTACTTATGGTAGGGGGTGCAGGTCTCCTCTCTTCTGAGGTTACCCAGTTTTTCATCGGGTTTCCCTGATTTGCTGAGTCTGGAACCTGACTGGAGATGGAGGGAGACCCACAAGGCAGGATCCCCACTTCTGGCTTTCCTGATTCTTCTGTCCCAAGCCGGCAGAGTTTTATCTGGGGTAGCAGGAGGTGAGTGGGTGGGAATACGCTTCTTGGACCACGGTACATAGTTGATGGTGCAGAGGTGATGATACAGAGTTGGTGGTACAGGGTTTCAGATGGTACTCATATCAGTATGAGTTTTCTATCTTGGAGGATAACTCCTGCCCAGAATAACCTTGGAGAAAGTGCCAAAGAACTTAGTTTGGTGAGAGTTTCAAATGTCCCCTGCGAAGTAGTCGTCCCCTCTCCTCCTGAGTGAGAGCGCTGCTCTCTGTGAGCCAGGAGTGAAATAAACACATAAAGTGTCCCACTGGCCACAAGCTCCAATCACCTTTGAATTTTACGGGAAGGCAAAAAATAACCATCGGTTATCAGCCACAAGCCTTTAAAAAATGGGCTCTTTGTTCATGTCAGTGCTAAAGACTCAGAAATCTCAAAGATAGCTGAAAAAAAAGCTTATTCCCAGTTTTACCCAAGTCCCTGCAATACCCTGAAGAAAGCATGATGATTACTTTCTAGAAGGGCCCTGCCTGGGCACAGGAGCCCTCTGGGTGTAGCAAGAATCGTTGGGGACCTTCTGCCTGACAAATGAACATTTGCACTGACTCTGACTCCGGCTTCGCTTCTTTCTCTTAAGGTGAGGTGGGTGAGTCGGGGGAAGGACAGAGGAAGAGGGTTATGTTTGGGAAAGGGGTGACCATCTGGAAGTTAAAAAGAGTGAGAGCCAAAAACTGAGCAAAGTGATGTATTTAAAAGACTGTATTTAAAAGATCTGATGTATTTGAAAGATTTGATGATGATAATATAGTTCTCAAATCACACATAACTTGTGTTCAATAAATTTGGGGCATGGGTACATTAATAAATACAGGGAGGCCTGGCGTGCTGCGATTCATGGGGTCGCAAAGAGTCGGACACGACTGAGCGACTGAACTGAACTGAACTGAATTCATATCTATGAGCTTAAGAAAGCTGGCCTGGGAGCTAAAATATTCCTTTATTATATTGTTTCTATAGAAAAATATGTTTTGCATTCCAAACAACTGACTTTAACTGGATTTTTGCAGAAGTTGGGTTTGCTGCCATGGGGGTGGGTTACATGACACAAACCACAGTCTCTAGCCTGGGCCTCTTGTGACCAACCCACACATTTAGAAGCCTACGGGGTCGGCTCAGGGAAGTAGCCATTGGCTGAGGGACAAAGTATTGCTTACAGGGTGATACCCTAGGATGTAAACTCACAACAGAGAGCAGGAAAATGGTAAATAAAACCCAGCCTTTCTGCTTTAAAGTAAATTGCAAATTAGTTAACCATTAACCATTCATTCACTCATTGCTCATTCAAAATTAACTGGGTAATCTCCATTTTCTCTCTCCACAAATGCTCTGAAAATAACACCAAAGGGATTTTTAAAAATTGCATTAACTTATAAGGACAGAAAGGACAGGATAATAGATAACAACAGAGATATCAGCAGAATTGTGGAAGACAGAAAGTGGGCGTGGGATGGGGCACATGTAATTAGCAGAGCAGAAGGAGCCCAAGTGAGGTGCTTATTGGAGAGGGTGATGGGGCGGGGTGGCAGGTGTGGGGGTGGAGGTCTTTCTACAGATCCCTGTGAGGCTCAGCATCTGGGGGCACCAGTTAGCTGGAGTAAGAGTGAGGGGTGAGGCAGAAACCAGGGAGATAACTTACAAATCTGAATCAAGAGGATCACCCCCTAAGTAGCTTATCCGACCCCCAACAGCCAGGTGGCTACCCTCCCACCCTGAGAAGGTTCTTTTATAGGAAAATTGAAACTGGGGAGGTTTAGGACATGAAGATTCCAGGCAGGGCATGGACTTGGATGAAAACTAGCAGGTTCAATGAGGCTCTGTGCATTCTAAACTTTGGGATGCTCAGTACCACTTCCTACCCTACTCACAGACAGCCCCCAACAGAGGGAAGTTGGAGAAAAGACAGGGATGCTAACATCCCTGGTTTTCCAGTGAAGAATCCATCGCATCACCCTGGGGCATCATCACCAGGCCATACGGCTCAGTTCAGTTAAGTTCAGTTCAGTCGCTCAGTTGTGTCCAACTCTTTGCGACCCTATGAATTGCAGCATGCCAGGCCTCCCTGTCCATCACCAACTCCCAGAGTTCACTCAAACTCATGTCCATCGACTCAGTGATGCCATCCAGCCATCTCAGCCTCTGTCATCCCCTTCTCCTTCTGCCCCCAATCCCTCCCAGCATCAGAGTATTTTCCAATGAGTCAGCTCTTCGCATGAGGTGGCCAAAGTATTGGAGTTTCAGCTTCAGCATCAGTCCTTCCAATGAACACCCAGGACTGATCTCCTTTAGGATGGACTGGTTGGATCTCCTTGCAGTCCAAGGGACTCTCAAGAGTCTTCTCCAATACCACAGTTCAAAAGCATCAGTTCTTTGGCACTCAGCTTTCTTCACAGTCCAACTCTCACATCCATACATGACTACTGGAAAAACCATAGCCTTGACTACGTTTGACATAGTTGACAAAGTATGGACGGACCTTTGTTGACAAAGTAATATCTCTGCTTTTGAATATGCTATCTAGGTTGGTCATAACTTTCCTTCCAATTAGTAAGCATCTTTTAATTTCATGGCTGCAATCATCATCTGCAGTGATGTTGGAGCCAAAAAAAAAAAGTCTAACACTGTTTCCTCATCTATCTGCCATGAAGTGATGGGACCAGGTGCCATGATCTTCGTTTTCTGAATGTTGAGCTTTAAGCCAACTTTTTCACTCTCCTCTTTCACTTTCATCAAGAAGCTTTTTAGTTCCTCTTCACTTTCTGCCATAAGGGTGGTGTCATCTGCATATCTGAGGTTATTGATATTTCTCTCAGCAATCTTGATTCCAACTTGTGCTTCTTCCAGCCCAGTGTTTCTCATGACGTACTCTGCATATAAGTTAAATAAACAGGGTGACAATATACAGCCTTGACAATATATTCCTTTTCCTACTTGGAACCAGTCTGTTGTTCCATGTCCAGTTCTAACTGTTGCTTCCTGACCTGCATATAGGTTTCTCCAGAGGCAGGTCAGGTGGTTCGGTATTCCCATTTCTTTCAGAATTTTCCACAGTTTATTGTGATCCACACAGTCAAAGGCTTTGGCATAGTCAATAAAGCAGAAATAGATGTTTTTCTGGAACTCTCTTGCTTTTTCGATGATCCAGCAGATGTTGGCAATTTGGTCTCTGGTTCTCTGCCTTTTCTAAAACCAGCTTGAACATCAGGAAGTTCACGGTTCACTTATTGTTGAAGCCTGGCTTGGAGAATTTTGAGCATTACTTTACTAGTGTGTAAACAGTGTCAGACTTTATTTTGAGGGGCTCCAAAGTCACTGCAGATGGTGATTGCAGCCATGAAATTAAAAGACACTTACTAACTGAAGGATGGAGAAGGCAATGGCAACCCACTCCAGTGCTCTTGCCTGGAAAATCCCATGGATGGAGGAGCCTGGTGGGCTACAATCCATGGGGTCACTAAGAGTCGGACACGACTAAGCGACTTCACTTTCACTTTTCATTTTCATGCATTGGAGAAGGAAATGGCAACCCACTCCAGCGTTATTGCTTGGAGAATCCCAGGGATGGGGGAGCCTGGTGGCTTGCTGTCTATGGGGTCACACAGAGTTGGACACGACTGAAGTGACTTAGCAGCAGCAGCAGCAATTGGAAGGAAAGTTATGACCAACCTAGATATCATATTCAAAAGCAGAGACATTACTTTGCCAACAAAGATCCATCTAGTCAAGGCTATGGTTTTTCCAGTAGTCATGTATGGATGTGAGAGTTGGACTGTGAAGAAAGCTGAGCACTCAAGAATTGATGCTTTTGAACTGTGGTGTTGGAGAAGACTCGTGAGAGTCCCTTGGACTGCAAGGAGATCCAACCAGTCCATTCTAAAGGAGATTGGTCCTGGGTGTTCTTTGGAAGGAATGATGCTGAAGCTGAAAGTCCAGTACTTTGGCCACCTCATGCGAAGAGTTGACTCATTGGAAAAGACTCTGATGCTGGGAGGGATTGGGGGCAGGAGGAGAAGGGGATAACAGAGGATGAGATGGTTGGATGGCATCACCGACTCAATGGACATGAGTTTGAGTGAACTCCGGGAGTTGGTGATGGACAGGGAGGCCTGGTTTGCTGCAATTCATGGGTTCACAAAGAGTCAGACACGACTGAGCAACTGAACTCAGCTGAACTGAACTGAGATGAGTGCAATTGTGTGATAGTTTGAAGATTCTTTGGCATTGCCTTTCTTTGGGATTGGAATGAAAACTGATCTTTTCCAGTCCTGTGGCCACTGCTGAGTTTTCCAAATTTGCTGGCATATTGAGTGCAGCACTTTCACAGCATCATCTTTCAGGATTTGAAATAGCTCAACTGGAATTCCATCACCTCCACTAGCTTTGTTCGTAGTGATGCTTTCATGCGGCTCACCCCCACGCAAAAGAGCCCCTACATCCTTTTTTTAGCACCTCACTCTCACCTGCCAGATTGGGTCAGCGGTGAGTATCTTGAAAGTGAGATGAGAGGGATAATTACTCTTTTTTCAAATTTAATTGTAATTCTTATCAAAGTGATACGTGTACAAAGTTTTAAAAGTCCAACAATACTACAAGGCTCCAAAATGAAAAATGCAAGTATCCCAGCTCCGGCAGCCCCATTCCTGACTTCTATTCCCCAGAGGCAATTATTTTCCATTCTTTTAGCCATTTCTTCTCTGTATTTATAAATAATATGCCTATTCTGCTAACTTCCCTATTTTTCCATTTTTGAATGCTATGTATTGATTCCAACCATGGACATTTTGGATGTAGCTCTCTTCTTCCACCATCCACATAATCTCTCCTTCAAATGCTCAAAATAATGCCACATTTTAGTTGTCTTCAAAGTTGATCGATAGCTTCCTTTTAAAAAACGTGTAGACATAGTTATATTTTTTAAAAAAGAAAGTGATTGTCTGAACTTGAAGCCAGATAAACATAGCATCACTTTGAGCAAAAGAAACAATCCAGTTGACTGGTTTGACTACGTATGTTTTCCGTTTAGTGGCCGAGAGGCGGTGATTCTGAGTTAGCAGAGAAGGAGATATAATACCAGCTGGTCCCGGGGAACAGTACAGACAGTGTCGGCTTATGATGCTTCTACGTAACAACTGTTCAACTTGATGATGGTTTGTAATATGCATTCCATAGAAACCATACTTCAAAGTTTAAATTGTGATCTTTTCTCCGGCTAGTGATACACAGCGTGTACTCTGTCCGAATGCTGGGGAGGGGCATTGAGCCACAGCTCCTATCCAGCCACGTGATCACCGGGGTAAACGGCTGATACACTTAAAACCATTCCGTTTTTCACTTTCAGTGCAGTGTTCACTCTATAACATGAGATATTCAATCCTTGATTATAAAATTGGCTTTGTGTTAGATGATATTGCCCAACTGAAAGCTAATGTAAGCGTTCTGATCATGTTTAAGGGTGGCGAGGCTAAGCTTCAACGTTTGGTAGGTTAGGTGTATTAAATGCATTCTTGACTTAGGATATTTTCCGCTAATGATGGGGTTTATTGGGATGTAACCCCAGCATAAATTGAGGAAGATCTGTAATCCCAATTTACGTAGTTGCAATGATGCAAACCCTGTCTATTAGCTTTTCACCCTTAAAGTCAAACTACCCACAGGCAAGGACAACTTATGGTGGTGACAGAGCTGACTCAAGATGCTTTCCTTCCGGATGTAAAAGTAAAGGCGCAGATAGCAGATAATGGGAAGGAAAAGAGAGAGATTGACAGAAGGGAACTGGGCTAATATCCTCAGCTTACGCTGCAGAGAGTTCAAAGGTACTGCATAGGTGGGAGAGAAACTGGAGGAATAAGCATGTATCAGTGTGCAAAGGGGACCAAGAAAATTAAATTATAAATCAGAAATCTGGGGGCAGGGAGTAGGAAGCTTACGTCCTCATATTTTATGGAGATGAGTTCAGAAGAGTCATTGTCTTAAACTGACCAAGAAATTGGCTTTTAAAAAATCTGAATGATTTTTTAAAATAATTTTTAAGACAGGCAAGTGAAAATAGTAGTCTCTGAAAAATGGCATGAGTATCAGGGTGAATACTGTTGCTTTTCTTTAAAAACACTTCCAAACTATTGGAAAAATTTTTCATCTTGTGCATATGTTGCTTCAATGTTAAAAATGTAAGAGAGGGAAATGCCTTGAAGAAGCACAGCTTTTTTAAGGTTTTTAAACTTTTTCTTTTATATTGGGGTATAGCTGATTAACAATGTTGTAACAGGTTCAGCTGAACAGCGAAGGGACTCAGCCATATATTTACATGTATCTATTCTCCCCCAAACTCCCCTCCCATCCAGGCTACCACATAATATCTAGCAGAGTTCCACGTGCTGTACAGTAGGTTCTCGATGGTTATCTATTTTAAATACAGCAGTGTGTACATATCCATCCCAAACTCCCTATCTCTTCCCTCCATCCTTCCCCTTCAGGCAACCATAAGTTCCTCCTCTAAGTCTGTGAGTCTGTTTCCGTTTTGTAAGTTCATTTGTATCATTTCTTTTTAGATTCCACCTAGCAGGGATGTCATGTGATATTTCTTCTTCTCTGTCTCACTTACTTCATTCAGCACGGCAGCATGGCTTTCCACCCGTGTTGCTGCAAATGGCATTATTTCATTCTTTTTAATGGAAGAAGCATACATTTTTAAAAGTTGAATTCAGTGTGAATACAGGACCCCAAACTACAAATGTTTATTTTGCAATGGTCATGTGTCACTATTCCTTCAAAAACCACACACTTTCCAGGCACTTCTTTAAATGGTAATATAAGCTTAATGGGCCTCTTGTTGAGAGATGTAGGAAGTTGCCATTGGCTGCAGGCAGCACTGAGGGAGCAGGATAATGATTTTCATTGCTCTTACTTCTGGCTACAGGAGCTAACCACTTATATAAGGAGGAGAGGCTGCACGGAGTGAGAAACTTCTCTTTATTATGAACCTGGTTCCTTGTATCAAGCTCTATTTATAGTCTGGAATCTTCTTTTAAGTCCTCAGCAGGTGTCTCTTACTTGCCCTGGTCCCACTCCATACCTGCAAAGCTGGGTGAAGAGGGATTAGAAAGTCAGGGTGTAACATATCACTCTGGACCCTACAGCCGCATGTCCCAGGTGGTACAGTGGGTGATCACTTCCCTTCATCATCTTTCTTCTTAAACCTCTTTGGAGGAAAGGGGCACTGCTCATCTTTGCGAAGAATGTGCCCCTTAGTAGGCTCAGTTTGTTGAAAGGATGAAATTCCTAGCAAGACATATCAAAGCATCCACCACCTGATGCCAGCTAGCTTTTCCAGCCTCTTCTTCCCTCCGGGGTCCCTGCACCTGGAGACATTCCCCTTTGGGCCCCAGGCCTTGGTAGATCCTGATTCCTCTATCGGGAATGTCTTTCTCCATTGTCTTAAGGATATGTCTACAAGACTCACTTTCTTTAAGGCAACCTCTCCCGTGAAGCCTCTTCAGGGACCTTAGGCAACAAGGGTTCCTCCCAAGTGTTTTTAACAACTGGTATCATCCTGTTGCTCAATAGAGGTTCTTTATACTCAGCAATTATCACCAGGCCACTATGACAAGGAAAAATCTAAAGCAATATCTTGGCTTATGCTTGTGGAAAAAATATAATCTAGAAGCTCATCAATCTGGTTGAGAAAAGTTGAGAAAGGTATTAGGTGTTCCCCCAAGGGCAGAGGTCAGGAAAACACTGTCACTGAGGGATGCAGCCTTGAAAAAGCCAGCACTCCCGAGACACTGATGGCCTATGGAGCATCACAGGGGATTCGGCAGAAGAGGGTCTCCACAGCTCTGCTCCCGGTCCGTGGCGGGCCCTTTCCAATCAAGCTGGGCCCAGTTACATTTACTGACAGATTTGCACTTTATGTTTTTACTCTTGAGAGCTAGACATTTAAAAAAAAAATGTAATGGTGGGATTTTTTCAAACATGTACTTACAGATTACCCAGCCTTAACAATGATTAGTATTTTGCCAGTGTTATTTATCTGTCCTTCCACGTGTTGTTTTTTTTTTAATGGGGGAGGGGAAGGGAGAGTAGGAGCATCTTAAAGCAAATCATGGGTATCTCAGGGTATATCTTTTTTTTTATCTTTTAGCCATGCTACATGGCATGTGGGATCTTGGTTCCCTGAGCAGGGATCAAACCCCTGCCCCCTGCAGCAGAAGCACTGGGTCTTAAACATTAGACCACTAAGGAAATCCCTCAGGGTATATATCTTTAATAAATGAGTACTTTAAAAAAATGTGGTAAAGTACACAAACATAACTTTGCCATTTTATCCATTTTAAGCACACAATCCACTGGCATTCACATTGCTGTGGAAACATCACCACCATCCATCTGCAGAACATTATCGTTCTACACTGAAATTTCACATCCATTAAACACCTCATCCTCCCGTCTCCAGAGCCTCTGATAACTTCTGTTCTACTTTTTGTCCCTGTGAATTTACCCATGCCACACAGCTCATATGACTGAAGTCAAACAATATTCATCCGTTTGTATCTGGCTCATTTCACCTAGCATAATGTTTTCAGGGTTCATCCATGCTGTAATGCATATCAGAATTTCATTGCTTTTTCAGACTGATGAGGACTTTTAAAATAATAATCACAACATACCTAATAAAATGAACACTGATTTTAACAGTCATCTGATGAGCTAGGCTGTGCTATGTTCCTGGTTCCAAAATTATCGCTTGAACTGTTATTTACAGTTTGAATCAGGTGTCAAAAGTCAATGTGTTGCTGTTAAGTCTTTTCAGTCTCTTTTAATCTATGATAATTCCTCCTTTGTTTTTTTTTTTTTCATGCTATTTATTTGTTGAAGAAACAAGGTCATTTGACTCACAGAATTTCCTCCATTCTGAATTTTGCTGATTGCACCCTCATAGCATCATTTAATCATTTCCTCTGTCCCCTATCCTGAAAACCAGTGGTCGGATCTAGGGTATTATTAGATTCCAGTTCAGTTCCCTTGATGTGGTGTTTGCTTCCTAGTACACCAGAGCAAGCGGTCCCATTTCTAGGGATACCCCTAAGATCAGTGGGTTCAGGTGCTGCCAGCCTGACCCACTCATTGATAATATGGCTTTTAAAAATTAGTGTTTCCCCCTCAAAAAAGTTAATGTTCTCAAGTCTTTGTAAGTGATCTTAAGCATGCGTATTTATGTCTCTCCAAGTATGTGGTTTTAGTCACCAGGCTCAGCCTAGAGCTGTCATTTACTTGTTCCGTAGATTCTGAAAGCTCCCCGTAGTCCTGCTCACTCTATGATATGTAATAGCCACTCCTGGAACTCTTGAGCTCTCTGATTACACCCAAGACAGCTTTCAGTTTCCCGTCAGTCCTTGAATTGCCTACAAATGAGTACCCACTCAGAGCCACACAGACTTACCTGAAAGAAGTCCTCTCAACTGTCTTGATAGCCTGTTCTAATGGCTGAGCTCTCATGAGAGTAAATGTTCCTTCTGTCTATTCTAGCCCTCTTCCCGGAGTTGAATCCTGTTTCCTCTAGTGTGGGGCTCAGTGGCACTGAAGAGCAGGTGGCCAGCAGACCTTGCAGACGGGAGCTGGGGAAATGATGCCCCGGACTAAGACCGATCCCAAGTACATGAAGCATCTACACAGTTCACGAGTTTAAGGAAAGAATGGCAAGGATTAGAATACGTTTTATTATAACTTCCCAGCTTGCATTTATTATTTTTCTTTTAACATTAAATACAGGTTAAGTTATTTTTTCAAAGTAAATATCTAGAGAATATTCTTAAACTAAAAAAAAAAAAACAACCCAAAACAAACCTTGGTAACTTTTCAAAGTTGATGTAGTGCTTATTCTGTGCCCTTAAAAATTAGTAGAAAGCAACAAGCATCAGGCTTAAAAGTCAGTCTGCCTCTTACACATTCTGTCCCATTAGGGAGGAAGGATGGAAGCTCAAGGAGGGAGAAGGCAGAGCAGAGACAGTGGGGCAGACAAGCCTCAGATAAGGGTGGCCAGAGGAAGAGGAGAGCTTGAGTCTATAGATAGAAACAGAGCAGGAGCCAGGATGCTAGCTCTAGATCAGCTATCCAAAAGAAATAAAATACGAACCATGAATGCGAGCCGCATAGATGATTTTTAATTTTTTAGTAGCCACATTAATAAAAGTAAATTAGATGAGTGGCATTCATTTCAACAATGCATCTTATTTCACTCAATGTATTTAAAGTATCATTTTGACATGCAATTAACATAAAAATTAATGTGGTGTTCTACATTATTTTTTTTTGTCCTAAGTCCTCAAAACCCAGTGTGCATTTTACACTTTCAGCACATCTTTATTTGAATTAGTGGTCACTGGCCACCTGCAGCAGGCGGCTATCGTGTTGGACAGCGGTGCTCTAGATTTTGACAAAACTGCCCAGACTCTTCCTTCAAGTTCTAGTCTGTACAACAGAGATAACTCTCCCTGTTCAGATCCCTTCCCAGGGTTGTATGGGACACACAGGGGCTAATGGGTGTAGGTCCTTCACAGGCCCCCACCTGAGGAGAGAGAAGACAGTGTTGTCGGCCCCTGTGAGCAGAATTAACCCATCAACTTATCACTGGGTCATCTGGACTCAGCATGCACTAAACGAAGTGGAGGTATGGCAGTGCCACTAACATAGGCTTCCCTGATAGCTCAGTTGGTAAAGAATCTGCCTGCAGTGCAGGAGACCCTAGTTCAATTGCTGGGTAGGGAAGATGCCCTGGAGAAGGGATAGGCTACCCACTCCAGTATTCTTGGGCTTCCCTTGTGGCTCAGCTGGTGAAGAATTGGCCTGCAATGCAGGAGACCTGGATTCGATCCCTGGGTTGGGAAGATCCCCTGGACAAGGGAATGGCTACCCACTCCAGTATTTGGCCTGGAGAATTCCTTGAACTATATGGTCCATGGAGTTGAAAAGAGTCAGACACAACCAAGCAACTTTCACTTCACTTAGATTTCACAAAGAAAAAAAATCAGAGTAATAAAGATGAGGCGACCAACTGTGGTTTCTCCATCCACTATCACAATCGTTCTGTTTGTTTTCAAGTTGAAAGGATATTTCAATACTATCCCAAGCATCCAGGGATGGTAAGATGAAACAAACGAGCTTCTTGCTCCCAAGGAACTCATAAACAGTGAGGGAACACATACAAAAATGTATAAGAACCAAATAGATGTGTTTCCCTGGGATTCTTGTTTGCAGGTGTCAGAAAACCCAATTCCAAATAGCTTATGCAAAAAGGAGGGATTTACTGGCTCAGATAACTGAAAAGTGCTCGGTACCTGTGCCTGGAGGCCCACCTTGCTGCAGAGCCTCTCACATTCTCTATCTCCTGCTCCATGTGACAACCCCAGCAACCTGTGGCTCACAGCAGTCCCCCACGCCCCTCACTGACACATTCAAGTCTGGCAGGAAAGGGGGGGAGTTGCCTCAGTCAACCGGTCCCAACAGCTCCTTAGCTCTGATTGGGTCCTGAGCTGGTTCCTGGACCAGTCACCGTGGCCCTTGGCAAGGGGCGTGGCTTTCCCAGAGGAAAACTGGGAAACCTAAATTGGGGTGGATGGATGTTGAATGGCCAAGAAACAACAATATCGACTAAGAATTATGGGAACACAGAATAAATGTTACCAGGGCTGGCTCGGTGAACATGTGATCTGCCATCCCACTCTTTAAAGGTCCCACGCTTAAAGCTCTGCTGTCACAGTTTGAAATTCTTAATCATTTTTGAACAAAGAGATTCATGCTTTCATTTAAATTACAGATTCATAGCTCATCCTGGTTGGGACTGAAAATGCATACGTGAGAAAGTAACTTTGGAACTGGATTTTGAAAGATAAAACACAATAGCAATTTTCCGGGCAGAGAGGGCTGGGTTGTGGGAAAAAGGAGGAAATTTCAGGCAGAAGGGTTAGCATATGCAACGACGTAGTGATGAGAAGGCAATCGCACCCCACTCCAGTACTCCTGCCTGGAAAATCCCATGGACGGAAGAGCCTGGTGGGCTGCAGTCCATGGGGTCACGAAGACTGAGCGACTTCACTTTCGCTTTTCACTTTCATGCATTGGAGAAGGAAATGGCAACCCACTCCAGTGTTCTTGCCTGGAGAATCCCAGGGACGGGGGAGCCTGATGGGCTGCCGTCTATGGGGTCGCACAGAGTCCAACACACTGAAGCGACTTACCAGCAGCAGCAAAAGTGATGTGAAAGGCTCAGTGAAAAGCTGGAACTACTAGCACCTCAAGTGGTTGGGACGGATAGTGCTGGTGGGAGTGACCCCAGCTGAGCTGGGAAGAGGGGCAGAGAAGGACCTGGAGTGGCAAGTCAGGAGGTTGGCACTCAATAAGTATTCCTTAAATGAATTAATACATACAAGCCAAGTGAATTGCAACCTTAAAGAAAAAGTATTTTTAGAACCTATATTATTCCAAATGATCCTTACAAAATAACTGCCCAATTTTCCACTTTTCTTCTGCTCCAGACTAAAGCTAACTTTTCACTGTGTAATATTAGTATCTACTGATCCTTATCATCAGCGTGTTAGCAAGGTTAGCATTCCACCTCTGTGACTTCACGATCCAAGTATTTATGAATCAGAGAGATGTTTCTAAGAACGTGTTTTCCAATTGTTTACTTTATAGCAATAATAGTGTGCTTTAATTACAAAGATGACGTTCTTAAATCTAAATAGAACCAGTCTCAATTGTGTGGGAGTGCATTGCTTTGGTGATAAAGGAGAAACACAGACAGTGACTCAGGTAGAACACTTGTTTCGTTTTCATTTCGTGTTTCCCTTAGTTCTACATGTCAGGACATGTAGCAGAGCCAAAGCAGAGGTGCGCTGTGGGGAATGTGAAAGTTAAAGCCAGAGCTTTCTGTGGAAGAATGAAATTACATGGCCCCCATTTGCCCAGCCTCTCCCTTTTCGAGGCCAAAATGAAAGGGGAAAAAAAGGTGTTGGCTTCCTTCCAGCACATAGACAATGAGCCGGTAAAGGTCAGTATTTTGTTGCCTAATTATTTTTTAAAAAGTGTGACGGAGACAACATTGGTTCTTCTGAGTTGAGAATCCTTTTGAGTTTCCACACCAGCTTAATTTTAATTTAAATTAAATGTAAGAAGATCAATGTTCAGGTATCAGCTAAGTGCCAAATGTGGTGCCTTTGTCTGCCTTGTTCTTTCTTGTCTTCCTAGCACCTTGAACAATATATGGTATGAAGCAGGCATTTAAGAAATATATGATGGATAAGTCAATGAATTTATTGCCCACAGTAATCATATGTGGCTGTGGCAACTTTTCAGATCAGAAAACGGAGGCCAAGACTATGAGCTAGAAATTGAGGGAAAGAGATAATCTGTCTGGGCAGGGGGTGTTTCCCAGGCTGGCAAAGATAACATGGGGCTTCCTTGATGATTAACTTTTATGCAACCAGGTAGGTATCTCTTCTGTAGAATCCTCGGTCAACAGAAAATGACATCAAGAGAAAAGGGGCTTTTAAAGCGTCACATCCTCATCGTGGTCATCGTCATCTTCATTGACTTTAAACATAGAGCTTAAGATCAGGAAATTGAAGAATAGTTTAAAAAATTCAGAATTTATACCACTATATTTATATAAGTGAGGTAAGAGACCTGGGTTCAGTCCCTGGGTGGGGAAGATCCCCTGGAGAAGGAAATGGCAACTCCCTCCAGTATTTTTGCCTAGAGAGTCCCCTGGACAGAGGAGCCTGGCAGCTACATGTAGTCCATGGGGTTGCAAAAAGTCGGACACAAGCAAGTGAGGGACAGCCCTCCAGATGGGATAAGTTCTGCATTAATGAAGGAATTTCAACTTTGCGATGGAAAGAGGGGACAAGCAGTGACTTCACTTTCAGTACACATAAGAGCATATGGTTCATGGATAATTTTTATTTCAGATGAACAACACAAGAGAGTGGGGTACCACCACCTCCTCAGTTCATCTGGTCTTCCATCCTAACCAGTTGCGGCTTTCTGACGCCTCCGCCTGCAGCCTCCTCTCCCATCCAGTCCCCCCTCAGTCCTGTACCAGCAGTTTTCCTAAACAGGTTTGCCATGTCCATACACTGCCGAAAGACCCTGTGACCCACAGCTCCCCTTTTGTCCTGGGACACAATCTGAACTGATTATTACAACCTTCAAGGCTGGTCATAGTCTGTTCCCTACCCACTAGCTCCCAATCCCCTTCCCTTCCACACACATGCCTGCTCAACAGCTGCTTCACCATTCTCCAGACCTGCTGTGGGCTTTCACAATTCTGTGTTCTCACTCATGGCATGCACACCTACTGTGTGCCAAGTTGGTGTCTGCAACAGTGCAAGGAGCTGGGGATGAATAGACAGATGAGCAGGGCACAGTCTCTGACTTCCTGGCACCCGCTGCCTCTGCCTCTGCTTCTCTCTATGCCTGGAATGCTGCCCTCCTTCCCTGCCCAGAAGATGCTCAGCTTCAACATCTGAGCTCAAAAGTCACTTTGTCCATCAGCCTTTGCCAGCTCTCCCAGGCAGAGCTTTCCTGCCCCACTTTAGCCCTTATGACATCAGCTTTACCTGTTGTCAAAGTCTGTCTCTCCACGAGCTGTGAGCATCTTCCAGGGAGGGCAGCAGCACTGTGTATCTGCAGCTCTCATCATACCACCCAGCACATCGTTTAGTACCCATTAAACGTCTGCTGAAATAAACAACCGCTATGTGCTGGATACTGTTTCAGGCATCTTCATTTGCCACCTAAACAAGATTTTAAACTCTTCAAGGGCAAAGGATACTCTGGCATTGCCCTTGTAATCCCAAGATGTCTAAACATACTGCCAAGCACATGATCTGGCAATAGCACAGAATCTGAAGGATTGACTGGTAGGTATACAACTCACCGGAGTGACTCACTCCACCCTCAGCCACTCCAGTTTCTGGTCCAAGTTCATCATCAGATGATTTCAGTTCATTGTATTTTGGGAAACTGAACAAAAGTCCGAAAAGCCCTACTCAGTTTACTCAGTCAATAGCCGGGCTTATGTTTGTGGTTAAAGCAAATTATGGAATAATTGCAAATTTGGCAGACAGGATAGTATCATGAGGGCACAGGGATCTGGAATTTGTCACATGGGAGACTTCTGAGACTTTAGGAGTACGGTAAGGTCAACACTAGAAGGTTCCAGGCATTCAACAAGACTTGGGTGGGTGGGTGGGTGCGGAGGGGGGAGGCTTTTCAACAAGAGAGGCAAGGCTAAAGGAAAATGAGCACATTTTAAAACTCTCTAATATTTGGGGGGTAGTGGAAGTTAATAGAAGTTTTGAAGGGAATTAGACCTGTGTTTGAGTCAAGTGCCTAAGATTCAACCTTTCTGAGCTTTGGTTTCCTCATTGATAAAGCTGAAATAATAATACCTGCCTCACAGGGTTGGCACAAGGATGAAAATAAGATACTGGATATTTTTTAAAGTGCTTACTATTGTGTCTGGCGTGTAGTGTGTGCTCAGTATATAGTAATCGCTAAATATGACCTAGCCTCCCATTGATTTTTTTATTTCTTTTAAAATCAGTCGGTAAGTCGACCTGACAGATGGCGTTTTTCATCGGGCTCTAGACATTTCTGATGTATCAGGGTTCTTTATGATGTATAGGCTTCAAGAGTAAGGCAAGGGAAGGAAAACAGTGTAGGTCCAAGGTTCTTTCCACCATCCCTGCCTCCCACCCCTCTGCCACTCACCTTTCAGCTCCAGGGTTGTTGCACATGGTCAGTCAGGATGCCCCCAAAACGTTGCCCCCCCTCACAAGTGGCTGTTGTTTACCTTGACCCCATCTTAGCTTTGGAGCATCTTCTGGGGGCAAAGGGCAAGCAGGGAGCTCAGAAGTCTTCTGTTAAGCTTCCTTTCAGTGTAAGAATTTAAGATTCTGCACACTAAGTGAAATAATTCAGAGAAAGACAAATGCCACGTGGTATCACTTATATGTGGAATCTAAAATACGACACAAACGAACATGTCTATGGAACAGAAACAGACTCACAGACACAGAGAATGGACTTGTGGTTGCCAAGGTGGGGGGTGGGGGGGAAGGATGAGGTGTTTGGGATGAGCAGAGTCAAACTATCATATATAGGGTGGATAAACAAGGTCCTACCGTATGGTGGCTCAGCTGGTAAAAGAATCTTCCTGCAGTGTGGGAGACCAGGGTTCGATCCCTGGGTTGGGAAGATCCCCTGGAGAAGGGAATGGCTCCCCACTCCAGTACTCTGGCCTGGAGAATCCCGTGGACTGTAAAGTCCATGGGCTTGCAAAGAGTCGGACACGACTCAGGGACTTTCACTTTCCCTTCACTGTATAGCAGAGTGGAACTACACTCAATGTCCTGTGATAAACCCTAATGGAAAAAAATATGACAAAGAACATGCATAACTGGATCACAACTGTCCAGCAGATATTCAAACACTGTAAGTCAACTATATTTCAATAAAATAAAAACAACTTGTGGTTTGTACAAGCGCCACTTTTCCTCTGTGAGTCCAACATCCCACCGCATCCAGTCAGGATGCTGAACCTTGTCAGAGCTCCCCAAGTGTTCCTGTGAGCATTTGCGGAGAGGCAGTAGGTGTCATGGTCAAGCACCCCGACTTGGGAGCCAGCCTAAGTTAAGTGAAATTTGCTCAGTCATGTCCGACTCTTTGCGACTCACGGACTACACAGTCCACCAAATTCTCCACACTGGAGTGAGGAGCCTTTCCCTTCTTCAGGGGATCTTCCCAACCCAGGGGTCGAACCCAGGTCTCCCGCATTGCAGGCAGACTCTTTACCAGCTGAGCCACAAGGGAAGCCCACTTGGGAGCCAGCCTACTTGAGCTCAAATCTTGCTCTACCACTCAATACCTGTGCAACCTGTCAATTATTTACCCTCTCTGTGCTTCAGTTTTCTCATCTACAAAACAGAGATGTCCATAGTAATTACCTAATAGGGCTGTTATGAGGATGACAGTCACTAACTACATGTAAAGGGTTCAGCCCATTGTCTGGAACACTGTGAGTGCTACACAACAGCCTTTGCTCATATTACTTTATATTTAAAGGCACTTAAGAGAGGGAACTGTTCATACTGTTCATGGGGTTCTCAAGGCAAGAATACTGAAGTGATTTGCCATTCCCTTCTCCAGTGGACCACAAAGAATGCTCAAACTACCGCACAATTGCACTCCTCTCACATGCTAGTAAAGTAAAGCTCAAAATTCTCCAAGCCAGGCTTCAGCAATACATGAACCATGAACTTCCAGATGTTCAAGCTGGTTTTAGAAAAGGCAGAGGAACCAGAGATCAAATTGCCAACATCTGCTGGATCATAGAAAAAGCAAGAGAGTTCCAGAAAAACGTCTATTTCTGCTTTATTGACTATGCCAAAGCCTTTGACTGTGTGGATCACAATAAACTGTGGAAAATTCTGAAAGAAATGGGAATACCAGACCACGTGACCTGCCTCTGGAGAAACCTATATGCAGGTCAGGAAGCAACAGTTAGAACTGGACATGGAACAACAGATTGGTTCCAAATAGGAAAAGGAATATATCAAGGCTGTATATTGTCACCCTGCTTATTTAACTCATATGCAGAGTACATCATGAGAAATGCTGGGCTGGAAGAAGCACAAGCTGGAATCAAGATTGCTGGGAGAAATCTCAATAACCTCAGATATGCAGATGGGAGAAGGCAATGGCAACCCACTCCAGTACTCTTGCCTGGAAAATCCCATGGATGGAGGAGCCTGGTGTGCTGCAGTCCATGGGGTCGCTAAGAGTTGGACACAACTGAGCGACTTCACTTTCACTTTTCACTTTCATGCAATGGAGAAGGAAATGGCAACCCACTCCAGTGTTCTTGCCTGGAGAATCCCAGGGACTTGGGAGCCTGGTGGGCTGCCATCTATGGGGGCTCACAGAGTCGGACACGACTGAAGCGACTTAGCAGCAGCAGCAGATATGCAGATGACACCACCCTTATGACAGAAAGTGAAGAGGAACTAAAAAGCCTCTTGTTGAAAGTGAAAGAGGAGAGTGAAAAAGTTGGCTTAAAGCTCAACATTCAGAAAACGAAGATCATGACATCTGGTCCCATCACTTCATGGCAAATAGATGGGGAAACAGTGGCTGACTTTATTTTTGGGGGGCTTCAAAATCACTGCAGATGGTGATTGCAGCCATGTAATTAAAAGACAGCTACTCCTTGGAAGGAAAGTTACGACCAACCTAGAGAGCATATTCAAAAGCAGAGACATTACTTTGCCAACAAAGGTCCATCTAGTCAAGGCTATGGTTTTTCCAGTAGTCATGTATGGATGTGAGAGTTGGAAGGTGAAGGAAGCTAAGTGCTGAAGAATTGATGCTTTTCAACTGTGGTGTTGAAGAAGACTCTTGAGAGTCCCTTGGACTGCAAGGAGATCCAACCAGTCCATCCCAAAGATCAGTCCTGGGTGTTCATTGGAAGGACTGATGCTAAAAGCTGAAACTCCAATACTTTGGCCACCTCATGTGAAGACTTGACTCATTGGAAAAAGACTGATGCTGGGAGAGATTGGGGGCAGGAGGAGAAGGGGATGACAGAGGACGAGATGGCTGGATAGCATCACCGACTCAATGGACATGAGTTTGAGTAAACTCCGGGGGTTGGTGATGGACAGGGGGCCTGGTGGGCTGTGATTCATGGGGTCACAAAGAGTCGGACATGACTGAGCGACTGAACTGAACTGAAGAGAGGGAACAAATCCCTCCCAGGGTCCTCAGAGTTTAACTTTTGGTAGCCTATCCCAAGCCCAAAGTGTATTTGATGTCTTCTTCCTTTCCTTAAAAATTCTTGTGTGACGTATTTAAATTCAATGTACCCACATTTGTTTCATATAAAACAATATATATGTATTAATTAAGACAGATGCCCTCTATCTACTGCCTGGCTCTAGCGCCCAACAGTGAAGCCATGAACAAGTTCATGCCCAGTTTGATGCAAGCATATGATTTCCAAAGTCTTTTTGGCGCTGGTGTTTTGTAGTTTGGAAAATCAGTGCCACCAGACTCAAGGGACCTGCTCCAGTGGCTGCCTACCTGGCATCACCCATGCTGCCGCACTGGCATAGATTTTACACCAGAGCTGAGGTGCGATCTGTGCCATAGGGAACAACTGCCCGGAAGGCACAGTTGCTCCAGCTGTTCTGCCTCTGTGCCACTCACCCGTGCCACAGACCCAATTGTCTATTTTAAGGTGGATACACAGAAAATAAAGGAGGCTGGCAAAGAAGTGAGCGTGCGTGCATGTCAAGTCGTTTCAGTCGTGTCTGACTCTTTATGACCCCATGGACCATAGCCTGCCAGGCTCCTCTGTCCATGGGATTCTCCAGGCAAGAATACTGGAGTGGGTTGCCATGCCATCCTCCAAGGGATCTTCCCAACCCAGGGATTAAACCTGCGTCTTTTACGTCTCCTGCATTGGCAGCTGGGTTCTTTACCACAAGTACCACCTGGGAAGCCCAAAGTAGTGAATGGAAGAATTAAAGGAGATGCTTCATGGGAAAAGTTCCTGCGGGAGTTTTTTGTTTGGATACTTAAGAACCAAGAAAAATGCACTGGTAATCACGATCATTCGGGATCCTCCCATCTTCCACTACGCCCCGTGTAGCACTTGAAGATAGAAATGAAGACCCTTCTCTAACTCCGTGCAAGCAACCTGGACAATGATGGAATCTGACACCTCTCCCCGTAATAAAGATTTAAATCTACTGCTAAATGTGTACAGCACTCTAGCAGCACTCTGCTACAGGTAGAGGAATGACTAAATAAATCATATCACCACTACCAGCCATTAAAAATTATAGTGACAAGAGTTACCATTATGGTGACAAGACAGCAGTGACCTCTGGGAGGCAGAGAGAGGCAGGCATAATCAGGAATCGTGGCATGGGGGCTTCTAAGGACTTGATCTGGTGGGCTACTTCTTTACTCAAATGATAGGTCCTTGAAGTTTTACTATTAAAATGAGTACATATGTTCTATAATCATCTGTATGTGTGCTACATTTCACAATAAAATGAACAACACTTTTGAAAAGAAATAATTATGGTAATAAGGACCATATTCAATTCAGAGTAATAAGCAAAAGAGCAAATTTCAACATTGCTTGCAATCCCAATCACAATTCTGTTTTTAAAATCATAGGCATGAGAAAGAAGACCAGAAACACACCAAAGTGCTAATAATGCTGAGATGATGGGTAATCTTTTTCTGTTGCTCATTTCCCAAATTTTCATAATGATTAAAAAAAATTATACTAAATCCTCCAAAGGAATCTTTAAAAGTACAATTTTTAAAATTGTTTTCAAATGACTTTCACAGCTATTATCTCACTGCTTCTTTTGTAAAATGTGTATTTATTTACTCTTGGCTGTGCTGGGTCTTCATTGCTGTGCGGGCTTCTCTCTAGTTGTGGCAAGAGGGGCTGTTCTCTAGTTGAGGTGC
Organism: Capra hircus; assembly: GCF_001704415.2. NCBI lineage: Eukaryota > Metazoa > Chordata > Mammalia > Artiodactyla > Bovidae > Capra > Capra hircus. The sequence goes on along the minus strand of NC_030823.1, from coordinate 69,595,698 downwards.
AAGGGCTTCTCATTGCAATGCCTTCTGTGATTGCGAAGCACAGGCTCTAGAGCATCCGGGCTTCAGTAGCCACAGCACATGGGCTCAGCTGTCCTGCGGCACGTGGGATCTTCCTGGCCCAGGGGTCAAACCCATGTCTCCTGCATTGGCAAGAGGATTCTTTACCACTGTGTCACCAGAGAAGCCCTATCTCACTGCTTCTTGCAACAGTTTGGAGGGAGTCAATATTAAAGAGTCAATGAGTGTGTGCTAAGTTGCTTCAGTCGTGTCCGACTCTGTGCTACCCCATAGACTGTAACCCACCAGGCTCCTCTGTCCATGGGATTCTCCAGGCAAGAATACTGGAGCGGGTTGCCATTTCCTCCTTCAGCTGATAATAAATATGAAATAAATTTTATAGACCAGAACATGGAGGAAGTGTTTATGGCTTGCACTAAGTCACGCCATTGGCTGGAGGGGAAATTTCGACTGGGTCCCAGGTCTCCCAAGTCCTGATAATCCCTTGACTTCGGGGACTCAGGTGTTCTGGGGCTCCAGGATCCCCACTCAGGTGCAAAAAGCTGCTACCTAGGCTTTGGTCCTGTGGTCCAAAGTGGGTGTCTATGGCACACCAGAAGGTCCCCAAAGAGGCAATCTCTGCCTTGGGTACTCTTCTCACAGCCCCTCCTACCTAGCAAGGCACCAAGCTCATGGGTAAAACTCGTTGGAAAAACTCCTTAGAAATGTTAAGAGAGAGAAGGAAGAGGAGGAGAAAGGAAGGAAAATGTGTGGATGGAAAATGGGGATTGCTCTCATTGTTTTCTTTGTGGTGTCCTATCCCCGCTCCCCTGAAGATGGTCATTTCCTGGATATAGCTCAACTTCATCCACAATTCTGCCACTGACTAGGCAGACAGAAGGGCTTCCCTAGTAGCTCAACTGGTAAAGAATCTGCCTGCAAGGCAGGAGACCCCACTTCAATTCCTGGGTGGGGAAGATACCCTGGAGAAGGCATAGCATAGGCTACCCTCTCCAGAAATCTTGAGCTTCTCTGGTAGCTCAGATGGTGAAAGAATCCACCTGCAATGTTGAGACCTGGGTTCGATCCCTGGGTCGGGAAGATCTCCTGGAGGAGGGTATGGCCACCCACTCCAGTACTCTTACCTGCAGAATCCCATGGACAGAGGAACCTGGCGGGCTACAGCCCACAGGGCCGCAAAGACTCGGACACGAGTGAAGCGATTGAGTACACACAGGGAGACAGAATGGGCTCTGGGACTCGGGTTTCCCCAGAATGCCTCCCTTGATTGGTAATTAATGATACCCCTACTGAAGACTGGCTGTGTGTCCCATCCTCAGGGAATCCTTACATGTTAAATGCCATTATGAGGGCCATTTTTCAGCTGAGGAAACTTAGGCAGAGAGTGAAATGACTTATCCAAGATGACACAGCTGAAGAAATGTCACAAGATAATAGGCTGAATCCCGAATCAAAGCACCGCCTGCCACATTTCAGAGCCCACGATATGCTGCCTCCTCGTGTTTCCTGAGGGAGAAGACTCATATTAGTAATCCCCCATGCAAATCCACTTGATAAAAAGTGTGGGTTTTTGGAAAGCAGAAGAGAGAAGAACAGAATTCCCTTCCTGAGGTGCAGAAGTGGGCTGGGCCAGCAGGAGCGGGCTCCAAGTGCTCTTTCCCTGGCGTTTCACTTGGCTCTCTAGAGCTGAGAGCAGATATAATCCGGAGGTTTGAAGAATAATGGAGGGCGGGGGAAGGAGTGGGAAGGGACTATTCCCTGGACTAAAGAAAGGGCTAAAACCTTTAAATATCTCTTGAACTTTTATTCCCCCCTCTCTTTTGGCTCCCTGCAAATGTTTTGATGTTTAGATTCGGTTGCCACAGTGGGCTGTTTTTAGCTGCCTAGTTCCATCCCCTCCCCTTTTAACTTTTTTCCTTTCCTTTTGCACTTGCCCCAACATGAAGTTTCCAATTCTTATCTCACTCAGCAAAACATACTGGGGCTGGTTCTGAATGTGGATTCCCCAGGCATTTTCTCCAGCGTAAAACCTCAGCAGTATTCAAGTCTCTGCTTAACCCTCTTTCATTGAGGATTAACCCCTGAAATAACTCTACCCAGGCTTCCTTCTCAGGGAGGGGACAGGCATTCTTTGCCTTGTGCAGAGAGGCTCTGTGGTCTGGGAATCCTCTCCTGCCCCTCCCCTAGATGATACACGGGTTGGGGTTCAAAGTTAGGGTGAATTGAGGACGCACCGAACTCAGGGATCGATCACCCCACCGAGGCACACAACCTGGGGCTGTCCCCTTCTCCGGCTCTTTCCCGGTGTCTCTCTCCGACCAGGCAGGTTTCACAGTCCTCCTGGGGGCTGGGGGCAGGGAGGCACGCAGCAGTCGTTTTTGTTTTCCTTGGATAAGAGCTTCATTCACAAGGGGGTGGACTGACTTCTCTGTAAAGATTCTTATCGCTTTTCAAGTTTCCGTGGGAGGGCGACGCTCAGACTTCTGCGAACAGCTGACAGCGTTTCTACCCAGGTGTGACTTGGGTATTCAGAACCAAGACTTATAAGAATGAAGCAGGTTAACGAGGGAAGCGGGAGGTTCCATGGTAATAAAAAATAAACCGACCAGGGGTTGTGGATTTCTCTGGCTTAATTACCCTTCTGTGGTATTGTGTTGCGGAGGCTGGTCTGGCTGTTTGCTTACCTATGCTCCAAGCTGAATTTCCTTTTAACGACAGGACCTAAACCTCCACAAATCTGGCTTGGGTGTATTAATGGATTCCTAGTTTAAAATGTAAACCGGTTAAAGATTCCTGTAGGCATTTCACAAAGGGGAAAAAAAACTAGTGGTGGGGGACGGGGGGAGCGGGTAGCCTTCACGTGTTCTCCCCCATCTCCTTGTTTCGCTTTATAAGGGTGGCGTTTACTCGAGGGCAGTGGACGAGCAGCTAGAAAAGATAAGTAGAGGCGCTCAAATAACTTCCATGCAAATTTGCAAACGCCCTTCCTCCTGCTCTCGCGGTGTTCTACGGGTTGTTAGGACGCGCCCGGGGTTCACCTGGCTGCCCCGGGTCTACCTGCCGGTGCGTGGGCAGGAGGGCGGGCGAAGAGGGGTGGAGGTGTGGGGACGTGGAGGTGGGGCCCGGAAGTCCGTTACCAGGGTGAAAAGCAAAGCAAAAACAACGGCCCCACGCTTCCCGCGCGACTTCGCTGGAGATTCGCCGAGGTCCTCGGCGGCATCCTCTAGGACCCTGCGTAGGACCTCCAGGCTACCCGACCGGCCGGGGGCGAGGGTGGGGTGGGAGTTGGGTGCGGGATGACTTCCAAGGCCGCTCTCCGCGGGGTCCTGGGCCCCGAAGCTTGTGGGGCGGGTGTGTGTCCCGATGAGGCTCGGGTTCTGGGGAGGGGAATCAGGGTGCTGGGGACTCACCTTTACCTATAGCTCTGAGGGTATCTATCCCAGGCCGCTGGGCAATCGGAGAGGCTGGGGAGACGGGCCGAGCCCTCGAGAGTGCGGGACTGTGTGTGTGTAAGGGAGGGAGACAGACACAGAGAGGCCCTTCCTTGACGGCTGTTAACAGCCGAGTGGGGCGGGGCTGTGGGAGAGATCTGGGCTCCCAGAGCCTTTTAGTTCCTAGCCCAAATTGCCACACTAGAACCCTGGACCGTCTCTCTCTCTAAAGGCAGGTGGAAGCAGGTACCCCTCAACCCCACGGGCGCGCGGGTCTCCCTCTCCCACAGGTGCCAAACAGAGCTGGCCACAGTCGCGTCCACCCACATTCGTCCATGAGCAGTTGAGAAGGTCTCTGGTCCTAGACAGCTGGGCTCGGGGAATCAGAACTGGAAGCTCGATTTTAAGATTCAGATCCAGTTCTAACGAAGACTCGGCTCGAGTTTGGGCCGCGAGATCCCGCCCCCCGCCCCGACTTTAGGGAGAAAAGGATTTCTGCTACGGGGCCTAATTTGCTATGCGGTTAATGCGTCTCCAGCCCCGGCGGTCCGGTCCCCGCGCGATCCTCTCTGGGCGCAATAAAACACGCGAAAGCCGAAGGTGTATTTTCCAGCAACATTGCCAGAAAGCCGGGCGACCCCCGCCCGGCCCGGCCCGCGGAGACCAAAGCACCTTCTCTTTACTTCTCCTTCTAGTCTCTAGGCTTCAACCTTACTTTTAGCCCTTCTGAGTTGACTCTGATTTTTCCAGGTCGCTCGTCTTTTCACTGGCTTGTTCGTTTCACTGTCAATTTCAAACGCTTTGTGGCTGTTAAAAAAAAGAAATTATCTCCCTGCCGCTCGCCCTGGCCTCAGCGTCGGGTTCCCAAGCCGCCGGGAGGCGGTTCCGCGTGTGCGCCCACGTGGGGTGTGCGCGAGCCCCGGGCGTGGGCGCATCGTGCCCGCCGATCGCTGACAAGTCTTCTCACGGTCCCGGCCGCAGAGGTCACCCCCGGCGGTAACGGTGTGGATTCACCGTAGGGTGCCTCTGAGCTCTTCTTCCACACTAGGGAAATGACAATCCTCTTCGTACCCCGTCCCCTACTTGAAAAGGAGGCTTTTGACGGGGAAGCGGAAGAGGAGGCTGGGTGTACTTTCCCGAAGCTCCAGAAAATGACCACGCATTTTAGAGAAAGGTCGTTTCTAGCTTCCCAGTCTCACCTAGTCTGGGCAGCGTCCAGGACCCACCTCTCCAACCTCACCGCCCCCCCACCCCCCACCTCCCCAGCCTAGCGGAGGGAGAGATGCCAGCGCGGTGGAGTCATGCCGCTGGCTTGGGCACCATTGGCTCATGCCTGGAGTACGCACATCTGGCGGCCAGCCCGGGCGGCTCCGGTCCTGATATGGAGCGAGAGGGCGGGCGGGTGCGTGCGTCCCAGGAGAACTCGCCGCGGCCGGCTCCTCCCCGAGCTTGCATCACCGGTCCCCCTTCTCCCCTCCTCCTCGTTGGCCCCTCCCCCCCGCCCCCCGCTCACCCCTCCCGCCCTCCGGCCCAGCCTAGTTCTGCTGGTTCGCCGGGGAAGCTATTAATAGCATTACGTCAGCCTGGGATTGGTAACCCAGAGTATTGGGCGCGCCGCCAGCCCGAGGGCTATAAAACGGGTGATGCAACGCGCTGCCAGCCACAGTCGCACGCAGAGAGGCGCGCACCGCACAGCGCTCACCCTGCGCCGCCGCCCCAGCGGACCCGCCAGCCCGCGCGCCGGTCGTGAGCCCCTCTGTGCTCGCCATCCGACCCCGCAGCCAGCCAGCCAGCCCGACCCCATCCCGACCCTGCCCGCCCTCCGGACCCTGGCCGCCCCGAGTGGATACAGGAGGTGAGCGCGGCGAGTGTGGCTTGCTTTATCTTTGCGCCCATCTAGTAACCAGTCCCCGACCCCCGCGCTCACTCCCCCGGCACTTGCCCCGCAGCCTCCAGCTTGGAAAGAACTCTGGCTGAATCTCTCTCCCAACCACCGCTGCTCTTCCGCGCTTTAGAAACTTTCTCGCAAAGAACTTTCTCTTTTGATTTGGGGCGCGAAACGTTCCTGGCAACTGAGAGGTGTCCGCTGGCGTCGGAGCACAGCTCCTCGCCGCCCTCTCGTTTACTTACTCCCCGGGGGCGATTGAGGTGCTCAGATCGGTGAGTGCTCAGTGGCCGAGCCAATCAGGCTCGCCAGCCGGCTCCATCCCTGGCTCGGTGCGCCGGCACTTGCTACTCCGGAGCCCAGCTTTCCCGAGACACACGGAGGCCGGGGCTCGCGGAGCGGCTGCCGCAGGGGCGGAACGGAATGAATGGGGAAGGAATGGGCGAGCCGGGGTCGCGGCCGCGGCCGCTGGGGGTCGCCCTGCCCACCCCGGAGCGCGGGGCGGCAGGACTGCGCGGGTAGCCGGCGGCTAAAGTTAGGAAAAGTTTTAAGCGGTGGCGCGCGCTCCTATCGCTGCCCTGGGGCAGAAGGCGGAGAGAGAGCACCGGGGACAGGTGCCGGAGACTACTTGTCCCAAGTTTCTCACACGCTTTTCTCTCGTACCTGTGACTCCAGTCCTGGGCTCTTCCTCTGGCGGGCGGCTCGCGGATTTCTCTGCTTTTCATCCTGAGAGACCCACCGTTGTGGCGGGGGGTGGGGGGAGGAGCGAGAGTGCGAAGCCAGTTGAGATCTTTGAGCGACAGGATCTGTGATCCAGGGAGCCGGCACCCTGAAACTTTCACTGCCCTTAGTGGCTTCGAGCCTCAGCATCCCTGGCCGCTCCGCCTGTTTGCAAGCACAAGACGCTGGTTGGACTGGATAACCATTACGGTCCTTTCTGGACAAAGGTTTTCAGATTCTAGAGTGGTGTCAACTAAAAGAAAAGCGACCTAGGAGGGGACTTGAATGAGGGGGCTTGGATGTCGCTGGCCGACCTCTGAGGCAGTGAGGGGAAAGGGACTTCTGTACGGGGCATCTCTTCCCTTCCCAAGGTGCTTTCCAGTGGATGGTTCTCCTTCTCTGCTCCCACCGCCCCCCCCCCCCGCCATTTTCATCTCATCAAATTACTTCCTTTCCTCCTAACCGTTTCCTTTCCCCTAATTTAATTACCAAATCACAGTAGGCTGCCTTTCCTATGAAGGAGCTGCTCACCCCTTAATAGAGCCAGAAAAAAAAAAATAATAAACTGGGCACTAGAAAATGTGGGTGCCCTCTGAATGCATCTATTTCAGTGTGGGTGACAGTCGCATCTGTTTGGGGGCCTCCCAGTCTTTCAGTTTGAATGAAGGAGAAATTGGTATGACTGTCCCCTTGTTTGGCAGTTCCCATTTGTTGTCGAATAACACTGCAACAGGTAAGCTATTGCTGTAAGGATTATCTGAATGAAGACCCGGGTGGGTTGCAGTTGTTACTGTCTAAATGGTTTCAGAGACAGCACTGCAGGAAGCACTCCAGGTGTGCTGTGTAAATAAAATACAGCACCCAGCACCTGTGGCAGCCTCTGGATTCTTCTTGTCTTAACCCCACCATTCTCTCTCTCCCCTTGGTCTTTTCCCTCCATTATTCTTCCCCCCCGCCCCCCCCCATACTCCTTCCCTGTCTTAATCCTATCAAAGCCTCCTCTCTGGTGGGCACAGGCTCCCTGGACTGTTGACCATTCATGTACCCGGCCATTGGCTCTCTCCTCCGTTTGCCTTCTTGGGAATGGAGCAAAATGAACAGCAGGTGTGTGGTCACCAGCTTGGCCTGGGCTGGGCCATTCACCAGCTTTATGGTGACCTTGGGCAAGTCACTTTACCTTTCTGGACCCCATTTTACTCAGTTGCAAAATGAAGATCTGACCTAAATGACTCTGGTTTTGGGTGTTCTATCCCATTGTACAGAGCTCATGATTTCCTCCTTTTTCAGTTGGGCTGGGCAGGGGACAGGGTCCGTGGTTCCAAGTGTTACTCGGCCCGGGAAGGAGGAAGTATGCAGCCAGGACACCACAGAAACCAGAAATGGCTTCATGTGTGAGAGCTGGCTATTTCTCAAGTACTTAAGACCAGTGGAGACGAGCTGGTGCCAGCAAAGAGTGGGGTGGAAATGATCTGTCAAGAGCCCTGAGGTCAATCAGAGTGCGAAAGAAGCTGTGACTGAGCTGAGTGTCTTGAGGGCTCCAGTTAACTTCTGATTAATAGGACCTAATTTCATTAACAGGAACTTTATGAGCCCCCACCCCCACCCCCCTGAAATGAGGGAAAGTGGATCACATCACAGTAACAATGGCTTTCCAGGATGTGTGTAAATCCACCTTCGTGTTTGATCTTCCTGACAGCCCTGTGAAGGGACTGGGGCAGGCAGTACTGGTCTCTCTTTTACAGACAAGGTGACTGAGGCCCAGGAAGCATATCCCTGAGAGCGCAGCGCGTGAGTGGTAGTACATAGGCCTGCAAGCATCCTCTCTGTCCTGATGCCTAGTCTTCCACCTACAACTGGAGTGTCTGGGAACCTACCTCCAGTGGGCTAGGAGAAAGACCAAGATCGGAAGTCAGTGAAAGAACTGGCTCTCTACTATGTTTTACAAGTAGTGCTTAGTGGAAAAAAGATGAAAATTAAAAGTGAAAATTCAATGTAGTAGCAGCTACTAGGAAATAAAATCTGGGAGCTGGATTTCCAGTTAGAGACATAGATGAGTAAAGTTTCACTTTCTTGAAAATGATGAAACTACTGATGATATGACACGATTTTTGACTAGAGATAATGATGCAGAAGCCAAATGCAGGTTCTTTGTAACAAGTCTGGACAATTTTAAGATCGATATAGAAAGTCAGCTCAGAAAATCCTCTGAAATGTTTTTCTCCAAATGGAGATAGTCAAGGGTCTCAACTTTCTGAAAAACCGAAGCTTTACCTTCATTGTTCTTCTCAGGGACACAGCCTTGAGTCTAGGCTTATCACACTTTTAAGAGAACGAGGCAACAAATAACGAGAAAGTATCTCAGTTCAGGTCAGTCGCTCAGTCGTGTCCGACTCTTTGTGACCCCCATGGACTGCAGCACGCCAGGCTTCCCTGTCCATCACCAACTCTCAGAGTTTACTCAAACTCATGTCGGTGATGCCATCCAACCATCTCATCCTCTGTCGTCCCCTTCTCCTCCCACCTTCAATCTTTCCCAGCATCAGGGCCACCCAAGACGGACGGGTCATGGTGGAGAGTTCTGACCAAACGTGGTCCACTGGAGAAGGGAATGGCCAACCACGTCAACATTCTCGCCTTGAGAACCCCGTGAACAGTATGAAAAGGCAAAAGATAGGACACTGAAAGAAAGTATCTCAAGAAACTGAAGATGAGCCGAGTGCAGGAATAGCCCAAATCTCTACAGATACCATTGCTTTACTTTCTGAAAAGCTTTTAAACATTTTCACAACCAGTCTGCATCTTCAAGTAAGCCCACCCAATGCTTTTCATAAAAACATTGCATACCACTGGCATTCTTCCATTTCTTTCATCAGGACTGCTGACTTTACACTAAGAAGGGGAGAAAAAATCCCAAAGAGCAGATGCCAAGCCCTGAAAGCTCATTAATAAACTTGGGAGGTGAAATGGAACTACACTCAACTGCAGTGGAATTCAAACTGCCTCAGTGCGAGCCGTGCAGTCCTCCAGACAAAGGCCAGCCCAGTGGTAGCTCTGAATTCCATTCCTGAACTATTGGGCTTTTAATAAAGTTGGAAAGGTAGGGAAAACACAAATGCCTGGGAGGCTCTTAAGTCTTTTCTGGCTTTGGAAAGCTGGCTTCTCAGAGAGTTTAACACCTGCCAGAAAAGTCTCTTCCCAACATCCTAAGATTATGGGATTAAATTGATAGGAAAGCATCAGTTCTGATTCATGACATATGGCTTTGGGGAGAGAATTAGTCAATTCATACATTTCCTGGGTTTCTTTGAATAGTTGGCAATGGTGGTGTTTGTTGACCTGGAATTCTTGCCTCCATCAGTGGATCTTGGATCCACTGGGGGATGTAGAGGTCAGAGCGTTCTATTCATTAAGTGTTTGAGATCAGAGAGAGTGACGAGCCACCCGTCTACCTGGACCCCCTCAGAGTCAGCCCTGGGCTGGCAAGATCCCTGGGAGGCCCGGTAATAACATATTTCCTAGTTGCATTGTGTTTTTCCAGGGCATATTCAGGTATTCTTTCGTCAACGCCTTGCCCAATTCTCTGGGAAAATAGGGTGATTGTTATTAGCCTTCTTTCTCACAGGGGAGAGAGAAGGCTCTGGGAGGTATGATGATGACAGAGGAGGAAATGGGCCTCTAGTCTTGACATTCTGACCCCAGTCTGGGAATTTTGTGGATAAAAGATGCCCTAACACATACTCCTTGAATGTGGGGGCAGCCCGGGTGTGCACCCAGGCAGAGAAAGCTCAGCAACTCATCTCAAGCTTTCCATAGCCCTTTGTTTCGTCTCCTTGTCTGTCCCTTCAGCTCCAGGGCCCTCACCCCCTCCCCACACCTGCTCCTAACCACCAAGAAAACTGTGCTCTGGCTTTTTATTTGCTTTTGTAACGTAGAGAATCGTATTCTATATTCTGTAAAGTGGGGGCATGAGTCTCGGAGTCAGACTTCATTCTAAATCCTGACGCTGCCGCCTACTAGCTCTGTGACTTTGGCCAAATTATTTAGCTTGTCTAAATGTTAGTCACCTCATCTCTGCAGTGGGACTGGGACCTAAGTGGGTTCTCATGAAGGTGAAGTGAGGTTTCTGGTATGAGGGAGGCACTTGTGAAACGTTAGCAGCTTGCCAAAGGGCTTCTCGTCTGGTGGGATGTAGCTACTGACCGCAGCTTCCCACACAGAGAGGGGTACTCCAAGAGGACCGCCCATCCTGACAGTTCCCACATTCATTGCCCCTGGAGAAGTGACTGCAGGGATGAGGGGCTTGGCCACTCCTGCAGGGAGTATACGGCAGGGAGAGATTTACAGAGGGCTGTTTCAAACTGGAACCGTGGAACCATTATTATTTCTGCCCATTCCCCGCCCCTTTTCCCTTGGGGTTCCCTGGGCTGTAGAATGATGGAGATAGATGGGACCTCAGAGGCCATTTGATTTGACCGCCTCTCACCAATTTCATGTATTCAATCAGATGGTCTCCAGCGATTGGCAGGCATTGGGAGCAGCCAGAGCCAGGGTCAGGTTCTGGAAAGATCCACAGCGGGACTCTGCACTGGTGCGGCAGGAGCTCCCAGATGATTATCAGATGGAGGCTGAGCTCAGGTCTCACACCTCTCCCTAATGCCAGATCCAGTCCCAGCCCCCTGCGTCCCCAGTCCACGCCCCTCCAACCATCACAGGGCTGAACACTTCCTCAAAAAAAAAATCCACATTCTGCGCGCCTCACTTTTCTTTGAGGTCTTTTGCTTCACCAACCTTAACCTTGAGGGGTGACCTGAATTCCCACACCCAGTTCCTCTTAAACTAGGGTGAAGAAACCCACCTCCGACCGTGACTGCCCTTACTCTCACTGACTCGGATCCGACTTCCCACGGGAGAGGCTTCAGAGATAGATTGCCTAAACTCAAGGGTCCCCGCTCCTTGCTTTTACTTACCACTCACAGATTCTACTTGGTTTCAAATACCCTCCGAGTTTCTTTTATAAAAGAGACTGCAGATGGGGTTACATAAGAGTCTCTGATTTTTTTTTTAATGCTCTTCCTCTTTCAGGACTGTTTGAGGCTATATTTGCATATATGCACACCAGCTAACACTAATAGCTCCTGTGAATTCAGAATAGCCTGAAACACCACCCTTTATAAACTTCAACCAAGCATTTTATCCACATCACTGAGCTGGGTTTTTTAAGAACCTGTTTTACTTAAGACAGGATGGCACAAAATGAAAACAAAGCAGAAGCCCGAGGGCTGATGGGATCTTCCTCTGGAGGTGGGGAGGTGGGACTTGGGTATTGGAGGTCTCAGGTGCGGGGGTGAGGGTGGGGGGACTTGATCCCGAGCCCCCAGATCCCTGAAGTAGTTTGGGTTTCCATGTGTCTTTTCAGCAAAATGATGCTTCAACACCCAGGCCAGGTCTCTGCCTCGGAAGTCAGTGCCTCTGCCATCGTCCCCTGCCTGTCCCCTCCTGGGTCACTGGTGTTTGAGGATTTTGCTAACCTGACACCCTTTGTCAAGGAAGAGCTGAGGTTCGCCATCCAGAACAAGCACCTCTGCCACCGGATGTCCTCGGCGCTGGACTCCGTCACCGTCAGCGGCAGGCCCCTCGAGATGTCAGTCACCAAAGCCGAGGTGGGTCCTCCCAGCGGTGGCTGTTCTTCCTGTGCTTACTTGTTGCACAGCTCGCCTGCGCCGGGCATGCTGTAGGCAGGGGGTCACGGTTGGATATTGGGTCCGGAGTTTAGAGGAGAGTCAGGGATAGAGATAGTGTTGGAAGCCACCAGAGTGTGGAGGGTATGGAAAGCCATGACTCCGTACGAGATTACCTTCTGTGCCCAGTTGTTCTGAAGAAGCAGAGAGTGCGGTGATGGTTTTCAACACCGTAAGAACCCAGACTGTGGAGCAAGGACCAGCCAGCCATGCTCACTGTCTTGGTACAGATTCTGACCGACGTTCACTTCTGTCTCTGGCACCTGTGCAGTTCTCCACTTGGCAACCTTTTATAAGATGCCTGGAGTAATAGGCATGCTGAGACGTTTGAGAGGTGGTTGCTGGCGATGCTGGGGGGGCTCTCAAAGACTTCAGAGCTGAGTTCTCCACTGCTCTGTTGGCCTTGCCCTGCTGGATGCAAGATGGGAGTGTTTCTGACTCACTTATCTGGCATGATCACTGCCTTTGGGCAAGAGGTAGTAGACCTAGCCAGAAAAGAACTGAGTTTAAAAGGAAGTAGGGGAGGGGGGGTCTTTTATGATTCTAAAAAGGAAGGTGGAAGGGGTAATAATGTCCTCTGCAGAAATGATCCAAGGAGTTAAATAAGATGGCATTTGTTAAGAGTCTAACAGGGCTTGGCTGAGAGTTAGCATCCAGTGAATGGTAGGCAGGATGATGCTATATGATGCTGTATTCATAAGACATCATTAGGGAGATTGTCTGTACCCTAATTAATCTCAGAGGAAGTCATTGGTGCCCAGTCCAACACTGGACAGTGTACGGTGAAACATGGGACCCTCAAGGAAAAAATTTAAAAACAATTTTTTTCTAATTAAATATCTTGAAATAACAGAAGCAGCTATACTCCAACAAAAATTAATTTAGAAAAATACCTTGAGATAACAGGATAGCCTGGAAGTAGTGGGGCCCATGGAAAGAAGGAAGGCATTTCAGAAGGATGTGTGGAGGGCTCTTCTGAGGAAGAAGCAGGCCTCTTGCTTCATGGAAACATTCCTTAAAGCCACTCATCCACTCTGCTTCTGTGTTCATCCAGTGATCTTCTGATCTTTGATCAGTTTAACAAGTAGACTTTTCTATAGGGAAGAGGATGTACCTAATGGTCTAATTGAGTGGTCTGGTCTCCTTAGTGGTGACTGTAATTCACAACCCTGTGGGCATCCTTTGTGTCTGGGCAGTGCGAGCCTCCTCCCCAGGTCTCGGCCCCCTCTGCGAAGGCTGCCTGGGGTGATGAGGCAGCTGTGGCCCAGAGAGGATGTGGAATAAGGAGACACACGCCTGGGTTTACATCCGGTTTTGCAGCCTGCTAGTCTGGTCGCCATGAGCTGGTGACTCCTGGTCCTCCTTGAGCACAATACTCTTGGCCACTCTTTGCCTTAGTTCCATGTCCATAAAGTGAGGGGATTGGGACTTGCCTGGTGGTCTAGTGGTTAGGAAGTCACCTGCCAATGCAGGGGACACAAGTTCGATCCCTGGCCTGGGAGGATCCCACATGCCGTGGAGCAGCTAGACTCGTAAGCTGAGTGCCTGGAGCCCCTGCTCTGCAACAAGAGTAGCCCACACACTGCAACAAACAGTAACCCCTGCTCTCTGCAACTAGAGAAAGCCCACCTGCAGCAACAAAGACCCAGCACATCCAAAAATAAATTAATAAATACATTCTTTTTAAAAAGTGAAGGGGTTGAACTACATGGCCCTTAGAAAGGCTTCTCCGTGCCTGACAGTGTGTGACTCTTGAGATTTGCTCTACTTTCAAGTACTTCCTCTTATGAGAAAACCTTGAATCCTTCCTCTACAAAAATATCTGCAGAGCTAGTTGCAAAGGAGACACTAGAGTTGCTGATTTCTTGATGAAGAAATCTGTGATGAAGTTACTGATGATAACTGAAGCCTTCCATACCACTGGCCATAAGTTAAACCTTATGCAGGGGACTTTATTGACATTAATTTGACCCTCATCACAACCCTATGAGGTAGGTAAGATGATTGATCCCATTTTACAAGTGAGGAAACTGAAGCTCAGAAGAGCGTAATAATTTGCACAAGGGCTCATACCTGATAGGTGGTGGAGCTGAGATTCACAGGCAGTTTAGTCTAAACCCAGCGTCTGCCTGTGGTTCTAGGATCTAAGACATAAAGGGTAGAAGTGCCTCTCATTGTGTTTCCCCCTTGGGCTTGGTTTCCCTATGTTCTGAAGCCTTCATCTCAGCCTAAGCTAAGTCAGCGTCATCTAACCCAGGGTCAGATATGAGGTGATCATGGTGGTCCAAGATCTCTTCCGTCTGAGGCGGGGCTCCCATGCCCTTTCCAGCTCTCTGGAGCAGTGACAAGTGACATGGAGGCCTGACATTAGTGGCCTAAACCATCACCCACTCTGCCCTCTGTGAGTTCACTCCAGCTGGACTCCAGTCTCTGAGTCAGTCCAGCAACTGGACTTTGCTGATTCCCCATCAGTCCTCAGACAAAGTCAGAGTGATCGTCCATGGATGACCAGATCCTAAAGCTGGACCCAGGCCAGATCTTCGAGGATCCCAGGGCTGACTCAGGGTGGGGCTCAGAGGGAGAGATCAATGTCATCAATACTTGTTGGATGAGTCAATGGACGGTTCTAGTTCTCCACCCACAGGTGGCACCAAGCCATGGGCTGATGATGCCTCTTGGAGTGAGGAATAGGCTTGGGTTCCTGTTCTCTAGGAGCTGCGTGGGCTTCCTCTGAATTTAGGAAGGAGGTGCTATGATGATGCTCCAGGTGATGATAGAGATGGATAGAATATGAATAAGAGAGGCAGGGGAGTGAGTGGCGAGGTGATGCTCCTGAGGTCATTCTAGAGGAAAGGCCGTACTTACTGAACAAAGTCTGTTTCTTGCTCTAGTTGATTACAGTTATTACCAGTAGTTATCACTTTGAGTATCAAACCCCTATTTTAAAATCCAAATAAATGCTTTTTAAAGGTAAAATTTTAGTTTACTAGTATTGCCAATATAGTTTTAACAGTTCTTTGATTTCCGTTATTCATTCTTAAGTGTGAGTGTGTATGTGTGCATGCATGTGTGAGTATGTGCAGGTGTGTTAAGGTTTCGTGCAAAAGTCTAGAGCTTTACTTCTAGATTCTTCAAGGCTGTCCTGGTTTGTCAGTTTTAGCCGGAAATAAAAGGCAGTGTATTTGAGGTGGGTTGAATTTCTGGCTTCCCTTTAAGCTTGTGCCTCTTGAATTTTACAGGTAGCCCCTGAAGAAGATGAAAGGAAAAAGAGGCGACGGGAAAGAAATAAGATTGCAGCCGCCAAGTGCCGAAACAAGAAGAAGGAGAAGACAGAGTGCCTGCAGAAAGTGAGTGCCTGTTTGCTTCGCCCCTCCCGTCACTCTCACCTGGCCCCTCGGACCTCACAGTCCCATGCGGAGAGGAGTTTGAAAGACTCCACCTAGAAGTGCTCTCCCAGGAAGGACCTTGTAGCTGGTGACAGAAATGCCAATTGCAGAACAAGGAAGTAGTAAAGCTGTTAGTAAGATAAATGTCTGTGGATGGGTAAGATGCAGGTGTGTGAATTGAAAACAACAGGATCATCTGATGCCCACACTCATCCTCAGTCAGTCCATACATGTCCAGACACTTCCAAGCTGTTGGATATGTCCGTCCAGTTCAAGGGGCTTCGCTCGCCCATTTTCCTGAGAAAAGGAAGCTGCCAGCTTTCATTTGGCTCACTGTGAAAAGCCTTTAATTAACCTCTTCAAACAAGTTATCTCCTTGCCCCGCAGGCAGAGGTTACATTTCTTTGCATTCTTATCTGGTTCTTAACTCTGCAGCCCTTCTCCTTGTTGCAGCTGAGAGTCTGTGCTCCCAGCTACGTTCAACAGGCTCCCCTTCCAGAAGGGAGAAACACCCGTGGGAGGGGTGTCTCCGGGCAGGTGGAGCGGGGCTCTGGTGCAGTCCTTGCAGCGGCCGTGTCCCCTTCGCCAAGTGAGGACAGGCCAGGGCAGAGTCTTCACTTGGGTTCCACATGTCTCAGGTTCCACAGGTTGCATCAGGGGCTGTCAATGAAAATTAAGACATTTTGTTTATTTCTACGTACATTCTTTCTGTGGAGATGAGCTTCTCAGTGAAATCAGACTATAAACGTATAAGACCATAAACACCATTGAGTCTGGATTTCTTTCCAGCCCCCAAGGTCCTTTCGGGTCCAGACGACCTGCCTATGGCCTATTTGATTCTTAGAAAGGAGGTCTCTGCTGTTGGTCCTACTGCTGTTCCATTTCTATTAGGATCACAACCTGCCTCCACCTTGAGTGGAAAGGGTATCTCTGAAGGAGCTCTGAGTTCAAAGGCTTCTCCAAGCTCTGGACTCTTTCAAACCTAATGCTGCTCTCCCAGCTTTGTGGGGCTTCATAACAGGGCGCCAGCGGCATTCCCCTGCAGGCCATTCCCTACTTGATGAGCCCCGATGCGTTCCAGCCGTTGCCCCTGCCATCCAGGGGCCACCAGCAGGCCACCCCTTCCTCATTGGACCTTGGTTCCTTTCCTTGTTTATTTTTTAGCTGCACCAGGCAGCTTGTGGGACTTTTGTTCCCCAACTAGGGATCGAACCCGGGCCCCAGCAGTGGAAGCAGATTCCTAACCACTGGACCACCAGGGAAGTTCCCTTGGCTCCTTTCCTAATACCTCTGTTGCTTGTGCCCCAGGAGTCGGAGAAGCTGGAGAGCGTGAATGCTGAGCTGAAGGCGCAAATTGAGGAGCTCAAGAATGAGAAGCAGCATTTGATATACATGCTCAACCTGCACCGGCCCACGTGTATTGTTCGGGCTCAGAACGGGCGGACTCCGGAAGATGAGAGGAACCTTTTTATCCAACAGATAAAGGAGGGAACATTGCAGAGCTAAGCAGCCGTGGTATGGGGCGACTGGGGAGTCCTCATCGAATCCTCCTTTTACATCCGAAACCCTGAAGCCATTGGAGATCTGACTTCCTATGCACCTCTTGAATCCCAGCAGGCAAGAACCATCAAGGTGGGAGTGCCCTCCGTGACTCAGCCGGGCCTTTCCACTCTACTCCAAAGTGGACTTTGGACCGGGGCAAGGGCATCTTTTGCCTCCACTCCAGGATTTAAGCCTTAACATCCCGGCCATCCTTGGATTCTCCAGATGACCCCCAGTTAGGGTCCTGCCTCCCTCGCATCTGGATTCTGCAAAATTCAGAACTCCACCATTAGGATCCATGCAGAAGTGTCTGTAACCTTGGGTGGGTGGGGTGGGGCCACCTCCTCCGCTGCTGCCGCCACTGTCACTTGTAGGGGACATGGAGTGAGAATGGCATCTCATGAAGTTGTGCAATGGCCAGGGTTGTGCTTTCTAGCAAATACGCTGTTCTGTACAGGAGTTGCTGTGTGCAAGGCGTTCGTTTCAAAACTAGGCGTTGTGCTCTACTGATGTTTGTGCCGCACGACACCACTGTGACTTTTTCGTGACTTAGCTCAGACCTGGTTTCTGAGAGTCTGGGGGGCTATCGCCACGTGCAGTGTCTTGCTAAGTGTTCAGGTGGCCAGAAGGGCTTGCCAGCTCTAGCAGGAGAGAACTGGGCTGGGCAGTGCTGAGTGCAGTTTTGTGCCAACAGAAAAGACCTCTTCCGCTTGGCTCTCAGGCATTAATGCAGGCCCTCTATTGCAAACTCAGTTATAAGGTCACAGGAAGAAAGCAGAAACACGAGTCCAGCTTCCAAAGGCTTAGGAGTCTCTGCTCAGTGACTTAGGTCAGGAATTTTTTTCTAGGCGGGAAGAGCCAAAGAATATTCCACTTTTCCTGTTCTTGCAACTGAAAACCACATTCAGTGGATGCGCATTTGAAGCCAGGTGATGCTAGGCTTTAGCATTATTAGATGTTAATGGCGTCGTTCCTGTCATGCAGATGTTTGTGGAAATCTGGCCCAGAGCGCTGATAGCTGTGAGAAAGTCGACTGACACTGGCCAGGAGGTCTCTGGCTACTGTCTGTTTAAATTCTGACGTTTCTGTGAAATCCTCAGAGTGTTTAATCCTACTCAGTAGTATCATTACAATTTTCTGTAAGAGAAAATATTACTTATTTATCCTAGTATTCTTAACTTGTCAATATAATAAATATTGGAACCAAGACATGGTGAACTAAAGTGTGGTGCTGGTTTCTGTTCTTTTAAAGCAGTTGGTCCTCGAACTCTGACCATTCTCCTCCCCTCCCCTTTGGAGACGGTGATGTAGGGGGTGATTTGAGCTTTGACTATTCTTCAGGTGTTCTTCTTTGTTCTCTGGGGTGCCACTTGGTGGGCTTTTTGACTTTCAATCCTATCCCTCAATTTCTGGCTTTTAATGCTCAATCTCTCATTGACAAACACTAGGACACAGCAGCAAGTATATCCTTTAGACTTTGGATACTAGGATAGAAATTTTATATAAAATCTGAATACCTGAACTTCCTGTTTCTCTATATTCAAAGGCCTAAAATGTACACCTGTTGTTCAACCTGAACCTTACAATCTGTGGTAGAACTCTTCGTGAAGGCTTCACTCGAATTACATTTCTTGTAATGTCCAAATATGTGTCTCACTGTTGCAAATAAGCATTTCAAATTTTGGAAAAGGACGGTGGGGAGGAAGAGAGAGTATAATTTCAGACAGGATTAGTTCAGTTCAGTCACTCAGTCGTGTCCGACTTTTTGCAACCCCATGAATCGCAGCACGCCAGGCCTCCCTGTCCATCACCAACTCCCGAAGTTCACTCAGACTCACGTCCATCGACTCAGTGATGCCATCCAGCCATCTCATCCTGGGTCGTCCCCTTCTCCTCCTGCCCCCAATCCCTCTCCGCATCACAGTCTTTTCCAGTGAGTCAACTGTTCGCATGAGGTGGCCAAAGTATTGGAGTTTCAGCTTTAGCATCATTCCTTCCAAAGAAATCCCGGGGCTGATCTCCTTCAGAATGGACTGGTTGGATCTCCTTGCTGTCCAAGGGACTCTCAAGAGTCTTCTGATAGGTGTGATAATTCAGAGGAAATAGTCCACCTAATTTTCTGAAATCTCTGGAGCATGTGATTCCTTTAGGTCTCCAACAGAATCACGGTGCCTTGCTCTTGCCCTATGCACACACCCGACACTCACAGGCTGGCAATAAAAATTGGCTCCTCTGTCATCAGTGCCGTTTTACAGAGCGATCCTGACTTTGTTGACTGTTCATACATGTGGATGGAGCCTGCTCCTTTGAACCCATGTTTGTTTTCTTTAAACTATCACCTGAGACACAGGTATCCTAATTTTGCTGTTTTAGCTACATCTCAGGGGCAGCTCCTAATCTGTCCAGAGCATCTGGTAGAAGTACCATTCACTGTTTCTTTCAGGAGATAGTCTGTTTTCTTTATCTTGGTGGAGGGGGAAGAATTTCCTTGCATTAACCTTCTACTTGTGCCACCAATCAGCCGTTAGGAAACTCAAGACAGTTTTAAAGCTGCCACGGACAGCAATGAATTAGAGCGGAAGGAAGGGGGAGGCGGCTGTTGCAAGAAAAAGTGATCTGAGAAGCGCACTGTAAATCATCAGTGGAACTGTAAGTTCTTTGAACAAATGCATTAAAAATAGTTTTGTTGTCTGTCACCAAGTTTATGTTTCCACTTAAAAAAAAGGGGGTAATATGTATTTACCATCAAGTTGCTTAGTTCATCTTGTTTCACACTCAGCAGCTAGGGGAGGTGAGGGTTCTGAGAGGATAAATAGGGATGGGACCTCTGCTGGAGTCAGACGCCTGGTTAACAAGGCCGTTTCCTCAGGCTGTCACCTGCAGGGGTGGTAATGTCACACTGGCCAGGCATGGAGAGCCCACCCTGCCCCGTCTCTTGCCCTCATCCTGTCCCCGTGTGTTTCCCTGAGATCTGGCCTGACACTTGCTTCCGAGTATAAGAGCCATAAGGGGTCTGGCCCAGGACAGGGTTTCTGGGATCAAAGCTTCCACTTTCTGCCAGAAGTTAAAATGCCAACTGTTTTCCATCTTTATCCTAATTTCTCCCACGGGCTTTGAATAAACCTGAAATCCAAACTCACAGTAAGCTTTTCCTGTCTTCTGCATCCCATGCTCTTCGGTGGGGTTCAAGCAGTTTCTCAGTGGAGTAGTGTTTTCATGGATTTGCCAGAGGAAAAACCTCCGAGGAGGCCAGCTTTGCCCAGTGAGGATCCTTCTCAGTTCTCACCATGGCTCTAACCACAGAATCTTCTCTGTCTTACCGAAACCTGCTGTCAGGAAGGAATTCACACCGAGGCTTAAAGGGCCAGCTGAGACTGACGTTAATAATAGCTGACATTTACTGAGAAATGCTACTCAATACTTTACATTATCTCATTTAATCCTCACAGCAACTATTATCCCCATTTTACAGATGAGGAAGTGGAGAGTTAGGTAGTGTGCCCAAGGTCACACAGGTGACCTTTCTAAAGCTGAAAGCTATGTTTTTTAACTATAAAGCTTCTGAGCAGAAGTGTGTGTGTGTATGTGGTAAAATACACATGAAATTCACAACTGCAATTTTAAAGTGTACAGTTCAGTGGCATTCACAATACCATGTAACCATCACCACCATCAAGCTCCAGAACTTTTCATCACCCCCCCAAAAAAATCCAATACTTCTCATTCTCCCCTCTTTCCAGCCCTAGGGAACCACTGACCTAGTATCTGTCTCTATGGATTTGTCTCTCCTGGATATCTCGTAGAAATAGAATCATTATAATACGTGATCTCTTTCACTGAGAGATCCATGTCTCTTTCAACGTTCATTCATGTCATAAAATGTATCAGTACTTCATTCCTTTCTTTGGCTGAATAGTATTCCACAGCATAGATAGACTACATTTTGTTTATCCAATCATCTGTTGATGGGCATCTGTGTGTATTTTAATGGAAAGATAGCCCTTATCCTCAAGGTATGACTCCCTAAGGTGGGAGTTCAGGCATTGTATCAAACTTCGGATAAGAGAGTTGGGAGCAGGGGCCTTTCGCAGAACTTTCAAGTCACAATTTAGAAATCACTTATTCTGTGATTAGCTCTGTGAGAGTGGCAGTGAGACAGGGTGTCTAATAGTACATGTTCCCTGTAGGTGTCAAGGCTTCCAAACCATTTCTGCCCAGTAGAGAGATATTACCCTCCAGGAGGGCACCTAGCAGACTCTTGAAACTGGAGCTTACATTTCAGTCTACCCATCCCCCAATTCACCACGGGAGGACATGTGCTGAGAGCGAAGAGGTAGGTTTCCATGCAGGAGCTCTTTGCACAAACATAAAGAAGAAGGGCAATGCCAAAGAATGTTCAAATTCCTGCACAATTGCACTCATCTCACACGCTAGCAAAGTAATGCTCAAAATTCCCCAAGCCAGGCTTCAACAGTACTTGAACCGTGAACTTCCTGATGTTCAAGCTGGATTTAGAAAAGGCAGAGGAACCAGAGATCAAATTGCCAACATCCTTTGGATCATCAAAAAAGCAAGAGAGTTCCAGAAAAACACCTACTTCTGCTTTATTGATTACGCCAAAACCCGTAATCTGTGTAGATCACAACAAACTGTGGAAAATTTTTCAAGAGATGGGAATTCCAGACCACCTTACCTGCCTCCTGAGAAATCTGTATGCAGGTCAAGAAGCAACAGTTAGAATTGGACATGGAACAACAGACTGGTTCCAAATCGGGAAAGAAGTACATTATGCTGTATATTGTCACCCTGCTTATTGACTTATATGCAGAGTACATCATGTGAAATTCTGGGCTGGATGAAGCATAGACTGGAATCAAGATTGCTGGGAGAAATATCAATAACCTCAGATATGCAGATAACACCACCCTTATGGCAGGAAGTGAAGAGGAACTAAAGAGCCTCTTGATAAAAGTGAAAGAGGAGAGTGAAAAATCTGGCTTAAAACTCAACATTCAAATAACTAAGGTCATGGCATCTGGTCCCATCAGTTCATGGGAAGTAAATGGGGAAACCATGGAAACAGTGACAGGCTTTCTTTTCTTGGGCTCCAAAATCACTGCAGAGGGGGACTGCAGCCATGAAATTAAAAGACACTTGCTCCTTGGAAGAAAAGCTATGACCAAGCTAGACAGTATGTTAAAAAGCAGGGACATTGCCTAAAAAGGTCCGTCTAGTCAAAGCTATGGTTTTTCCAGTAGTCATGTATGGATGTGAGAGTTGGACTGTAAAGAAAGCTGAGCGAAGAACAATTGATGCTTTTGAACTGTGGTGTTGGAAAAGACTCTTGAGAGTCGCTTGGCCTTCAAGGAGATCAAACCGGTCAATTCTCAAGGAAATCAGTCCTGAATATTCATTGGAAGGTCTGATGTTGAAGCTGAAAACCCAATACTTTGGCCACTTGATGTGAAGAACTGACTCACTGGAAAAGACCCTGATGCTGGGAAAGATTGAAGGCAGGAGGATAAGGGGATGACAGAGGATGAGATGGTTGGATGGCATCATTGACTCTATGGGCATGAGTTTGAGTAAGCTCTGGGAGTTGGTGATGGATAGGGAAGCCTGGCATGCTGCAGTCCATGGGGTTGCAAAGAGTCAGAAACGACTGAGTGACTGAACTGAAAGTGGGGAGGATCTGAAGCGATCCCTCAGGTAATTCAATCCCCAAACCAGCCCATGTGATGCCTTGGGTTCTCTCCATAATATATATACACACATAGAATTATGCAAATTCTAAAAACAGGTCTTCTCGTAAAGGTAGTTAAATCAGTCCAGTGTGAATACTTTTGGTGGGCCCAAGCATTGTTTGTGAGGCTAAGTACTATAGCATTCAGAACAAAGAGTCTAAACAACATTTAGAATCAGGTAGACCTGCATTCAAATACTGCCTCTGCTACCATCAGATCTAAGAGATGGCACCTCAGTTTCTTTAACCTGTGAGCTGGGAACAGTAGCAACGGTACCAAACTCAATGGACTCTTACGAGCATACGTGAAGAACGCTGCATGGGCTTGGAGAAGCAATTTTTAATGTTATTATTAAAGTCACCATCAACATTTACTGAGATTTTATAAATGGACAGACTAAGGACTGAGACTGCCAATTCTACATTGTTCGATACAATTAAACCATGAGCTCGAATGCCTCAAGTGCATCCCATCCTCTGACATTCCTATAGGCTTCATCCAGTTGCCGAATTTGGGGGAGGGTAAAAGAGAACCAGACAAAACTTTCCCATTTGTAGACATTTTTATTTTGGTACATGCCTGAGTCTCTGGCAGGGTGGACCTGTCCTCTCTACAGGGCAATGGGGTGGCCCTGCCTGGAGGGGGTGGCTGAGGGATGGGACAAAGGCATATGAGACAGTGACAGGTCACAAAGGACAGCCAGGATAAATATGGCTGCACAGGGGGTTTAGGCTGAGAAAGTGGTCACTTCTTTCACTAGGACTGCAGTTTCACAGCCTCTCGCAGAGACAAAAAGCCAGAAGCAGAAACGAGGTGAGGCTGAGTGGGGCCTGCCATACCTCTGCAACACACTTGAAGAGACTCAGCCTGGGGTCCAGGCGCCCTGCAGCATCCTCACGGCGATTACCCACACCCTTACCCCCACTCCTGCCTCTGGGAGGCTCTGTGGGGTGTGGTGGGGTTGGGGGACCTGCCGTGGAGCCGCCTGCGTGACACAGGAGACCGCGGCTCCCTCTTCTGCCAAGGAGGCCAAGGAAAGGAAGACCCAGGGGCCCGTCTCGCCAGAGCAGCTTGTCGTGATCGCAGCCAGCCATGAGCCGGGAGTCTCTGCTACCGTATCACACGGCCCAGAGCGGCGCCGGAGCAGGCCTGTTCAACACCACCATGGGCAAACTGCAGCGGCAACTGCACAAGGGTGAGTACGACATATTCAAGTACGCCCCAATCTTCGAGAGTGACTTTATCCAAATCACCAAGAGGGGAGAAGTGATCGACGTGCACAACCGCGTCCGCATGGTGACCGTGGGCATCGCATCCACCAGCCCCCTCCTCCCCCTCCCAGACGTCATGCTACTGGCCCGGCCGGCCACCGGCTGTGACGACCACGCAGGCCGTGGCCAGACCACCAAGGCCAAGAGCCGCAAGGCTGCAAAGACCTTAGAGCTCACCAGGCTCCTTCCCTTGAAGTTCGTGAGGATCTCCATTCACGACCGTGAGAAACAACAGCTGCGCCTGAAGTTCGCCACCGGCCGCTCCTGCTACCTGCATCTGTGCCCCCCGCTGGACTCGCGGGAAGACCTCTTCGCCTACTGGGAGAAGCTCATCTACCTCCTGCGGCCGCCGGTGGATAGTCAGAGCAGCACCTATGCCATTCCAGCTGGGGACATGATCTGCATGCCCATGTTCGAGGAGGACAGGAGGAGCCCGGCGGCCATGGATTTCCAAGGCCGGGGCGATCAGGACCAGGTAAGCGTCAGGAGCCTCCATGTGGGCTCCGAGGTGTCCGGGGCCACCTCTGCAGCTTTTGCCGGTGGGGAGGGCCTCCCACTGGACTTCTACAGTCCCGATCCTATGCCCGACGGGGCCATGGCAAACACCAAACCCAGGGAGCTTGATGAAGAGTCAGCAGCGGGGGCGATGATGCAGGTGGCCGCAGCAGATGCCACAGAGGGCAATCTGAACGTGACCAAGTCCCATGCCTCTGAAGAGCAGAGCACGGCCATTGAAGTCACTGTCACCAAGGGCCCAGAAGGAAGCAAAAGCAACATAGCCATGGCAGGTGTTGCCAAAACCTCCCTGAGGACCAGGAAAACGGCCTTGGCTCATGGTGCCAAAAACTTGGAGTACCCTTCCAGCACATCCACCAGCCTCTCCCCAGAAGCCAGCATGACTATGTTTGGAGCGGAGGCCACCAGGAAGACCGCCAAAGGAAAAGCCGATCAGGAGGATGAGGGGACCCTCATCTCAGCCTTGCCGCAGGAAGACCAAGAGAGTGAACAGGAAGAGAGGCCCCGGAGAGTGTCCCAGGCCCGCAGGGGAAGAAGGGAGAGGAGGGAACGCCGGGAGAAGGAGCGCGCTCTCAGGGGCTCGCGTCCCCGCGGGTCAGCCGAAGGCCGCCACAAGACCGTGGGGGACAAGGCAATCCGGAAGACAGCCGGCCGGTCCTCAGGTGGCCGGAGAGCCACGAGGGATGACAAAAAGGAGAAAGGCCACGGCAGCCCGGGGGACAGCAAGCGGGGCACTGTGCACAAAGGCGTCAGCCACGCTCCCATCACCAAGGAGTCCAGGACCTCGCACAAATCGGCCAGGAGCTTGTCTACCGGGAGTTCACTTTCCACCAACAAGAGACTCAGCAGGATCAGCTCTTTCTTGAGGAATGTCCGAGCCAATCTCACTACGAAGACAGTGGCCTTGTCACACAATAAAGACGTGGACATCTTGGCGAAGGCGGTGGAAAGGAAAAGAATGGAGGCCATCATGGAGACGGCAGAGAGTGGCCAGGGGCTGGAAATCGCTGGGAGTGTGACATCTGAGGCCACAGAGACAGTGACCGTTGCAGCTCATCAATAGGACCCAGAGCTGGAAGCTGCAAAGGGGACCAGAGCTCAGGGAAATATCCCTGGTGATCGTATGCCAGCTTCCTTACTGCAGGTTAAATAAAAGAACCATACAACCTGAAGGTGGCCTACAGCGTTCTCTCTGCATTTCCAGGTCCAGAAGCCCGACTGTGACGTCACAGTGGATTCTGTGATGTCAGCTGAGCTGGAGCCTGAGACTGGTCCACTCGAGGGCAGCCCCACCTCACACACATGCCCAGTGCCAACAGCGGTGCCCCATCCGGCCTCCATTCCTTTCTGGCTTTGCTGCTCAGGGCCGTGGCTGAAAGTCAGACTGTGGCCTGGGAAACTCTCCTTCACCATCTCCCTCTCCTTTCTATAAATGTTTATTACCGCTGCAGGTCTGTAAACAAATTGAGAACAGAATTCCCATCCCCCCTGGCTGTTCAGTGGACAGAAATTAGATGCAGCAATGTTTGCTGGCAGTCAGAACAGCGAGCACTCTCATCTAGACTTAGCCATTCCCCTCCCAGGTATATACCCAGGAGGAACACACGTGTTCTAAGAAACAACTATGAGCATGTTTATAGCAAAATAATTTAATAGCAAAACACTGGAAACAGCCCAAATTTCCATCAACAGGATTAATACAGTAGGATAGGAAGAGAGTGGGATATTCAATAGTGAGAAATGGAGCTATACACATTATCACAGATAACTTCTCATGATTTTTAAAGACATCAAAAAATGGGATGTAATCTACTTACAGAACCATTCAGAAATAAGATCAATGTATTGCATAAGGGGTAGGTTTCATAAAACTGTACCAAAAGTGAGGGAATAATAAATGCAAAATTCAGGACAGTTTTCTCTAGGATGGACAGGCTAGATCAAGGAGGTGGGTCCAAGTCTGTCAGTGTTGCTGGGAACTGTTCTGTCTTAAGCAAGAGAGTGGGTACATAGGTGTGTTTTTCACATTGTACTATCTCTGAAGTTGGATCACTACAATCACTGTGGCAGCTGTGAAATTATTGCCAATGCCTTTCCCTCATGTTTTCACTTTTATATATGCACAAAAGTGATCTGTCTGAAATGCCTGGTCTCTTCACCTTGCATTTATTTAAGGTAAATTACAAGAACTCTGGTTATTAGAAAAAGAAGGAACGATATGCCTATTTTACAGATGAGAACACTGAGGCTCAGAGAAGGTAACCTACTCCAGTCGCACAACAGGATCTTTGCAGAATAGTGATCTACCAGCCCACTTTTTTATGCAAAGTCCTGTCTGAAGTATGGCAAGGAGGCAAGTAAACAAGCCTTAGACAGAAGCAGCACAGGAACCTGAGGCACCAGCATTCTTACCACCATGTTCCAAAACCACAGAGAGGAGTATCCGTTTTACCGGATTGAGAAGTGGGGGCTGGGGACACTCTGTGAATCCGTTTTTGAACTTCAGTAAACCCACAGCTGGCCTTAACTCCACGGCTGTGTCTGGCTCCCAAGCTTCTAGCCCCTGGCATGACCTGCGTTGCAGCCATAAACAGGCTCCTGCCTGGAATTCCAGGGTCCACTCCTGAATGGAGCTGCCTCTTTCTGCAATCCAGTCCTTCTGAGCTGCTAATTAAACTCTTGAATGCTAGGCTCAGAAGGGTTTCTCCATACACAAGCTTCAGGGACATTTTTATTCCTGGGGTTCCAACACCAAATCCTTAAATCTCATATGAAGGAGATTATTTGTTAGGCGACAGCTTCCTGGACCTTCTGTGACTTCCACAGATCGCAGCATGGGGAGTGGGGAGAGGAGAGGTCTCTTCTGTTTGCCGGGGGATAGTGGGCTCTTGGTGATGGTGGGGCCACCGATGAGAAAGGGAGACAGCCTGAGACCTACACACAAGCACTGCGTTTCCTGGCAGAACAAGTTTCCTGACCCCAGGATGAGTCAAGTTTTTCTTAAGAAAGAAAGGACACACCATGCCAAAGATTAGATACAAATTGACCCTGTGAGGAAAACAACCTCAGAATCATTAACCCAGGGCTTCTGAGAAGACTAGGAGCTGCTGGAGGGGACAGAATTAATGGTTTACCCTTCACCAGCTTTCCCCTGGACTCAAGGTGGAGAAACTACAAAAAAGATCACATCCACATTCCTTTGATCTTATGATTTCCACACAGGCAAGTGCAGGTAAACACTAGTCTGGAGGAAGAAAACGCAACAAAACTACGTGCCCTTAACTGTTTATTAGCTTCTTTCACGTACATGCCCCCTTCCGAAGCCCACATCTCTTCATTTTGCAGATCAGCAAAGGGGACGTTCAGGAACATTTAAAGGACTTGTTCAAGGTGGGAGGTGATGGTGCAGAGAGCCAGCTACCCTAGGTGCAACAGCTTTCGGGCAACGTGTCACCCCGGTCCCATAGGGAGGTCCAGAGACGGGGAAGGAGGCCAGACAAGCTACAAGGAAATATCACAACTCTGAGCGACAGACAAGAGATGTGTGTCTGGGGGACAAGATCTATTCAGAGGAGGGGTGCTGGGGCACGGGAAGGAGCTGGGGCTTAGGGCAGGCCTCGCAGGGGCACTGGCAGCTCTGAGGATGAACAGGGCTCTGCCAGGTGGAAGAAGGATGAGGAGCAAAGGTAAAGGTGGGGGAGGCTGGGAGAGAGGTGGGTAGACCATCAGGCCACGGGAAAGATTGCGGGCAAAGTACAAAGGCTTGCAACGTCACTTGTGTTGAGCAACCGCAAGTATTTCAGTGCAGCTGGTTGGAGGGCAAGAGAGGAGGGTGGTGAGGCTGGAGAATTGGGCCGCTGGGTCTTGGGGAGCCCTGCAGTACTGTCTGAGTGGCCGAGACTTGGGGGACCACTGAAAAGCCAGTGCCTGGTGAGAGTTACATCTCTCTGGCTCCAGGGTGGAAAGCAGATGGGCAGGGGGCAGTCTGGAGACAGGAAATCCTCCAGGAAGCCATTGCATTCATCCTGGCCAGAGTCAGGGAGCCTTGAACTTGGGGGGCAGAAGCGGGCAGTGTGGGCAGAAGTGGGCAGGCAGGAGGTGTTGAGGAGACAGATGGGACAGTTTCCTAGCCCACATCCTGAAAGACAGGGAGCTCATGGTGTAGGTGTGGCCCTCATTTAAAGGAAGAGGAACTGACAAAAGCGGAGGTGACCTCCCCGGGTGGCCGCGATCAGTAGAGGGGGTGCCCAGAAGAGAGGCTCATGGGAAAGCAGAGAGTACTGGGTTAAGATAGAAAACAACAGCTTACAGATGGCTACGGGTAAAACATCAGGATGAGGCAGCCAAGAGGGATGGTGGGGCATCAGCACTTGGAGACCCCCCAAGGCTTCATCAGGGAAGAGCTGCCCACGAGTGACCTCCTCCCCTGGGTGAAGAGGCACCTCCAGAGAGCCCCTTGTGGCCACTTGCTGGTATTGCAGGCTGGCTCTTGAATGAGGAGAGCCAGGACTGAGGCTGGGTGACCCGGACACTTTCCTTTGTGCAACACAATTAGCCTAAAGCCAATCCCAGCGCTGTGAGCTGGAGGAGGTGAGGGGGTCTGGGCAATGAGGGTGTGTCTCATCCAGGCAGCACGGCTCCAGGCCCCTGGCAGTGGAGGGCCTGTGCTGCGGTGCTTGGTCACCTAGTCATGTCTGACTCTTTGTGACCTGATGGGCTGTAACCCACCAGGTCCTCTGTCCATGGGATTCTGCAGGCACGATTACTGGAGGGGGTTGCCATTCCCTTTCTCCAGGGGATCTTCCCGACCCAAGGATCGAACCCAGGTCTCCCACACTCCAGGCAGATTCTTTACTGTCTGAGCCACCAGGGAAGCCCAAGAACACTGGAGTGGGTAGCCTATCCCTTCTCCAGGGGATCTTCCCAACCCAGGAATCAACCCGGGGTCTTCTGCATTGCAGGCGGATTCTTTACCAGCTGAGCTACCAGGGAAGCCCAGTGGAGGGGCAGAGCATGAAATGGCTGAAAGACAGGTCTGAGAGGTTGGGGATCTGGACTCATGGGGACAATGAGTGACCACCAAGGACAGGGGTGGAGTTAGTGTCAGGGTCCCTCTGCAGCCTGGAAGTCATTTGAGAAATAATTATTGATCACCTACTGTGGGCAGGATAGGAAATCAGAAACCACAAGGATGTTCACAAAGACACACACACACTTATAAACACAAATCACAGTATGGTAGTGGCCTCAATGTATAGAAAGAGGCTTTATGAGAAACTATAGCACAGGGGCCTCTACTCAACGTTCTGTGGCGACCTAAAGGGGACGGACATCCCAAAAAGAGGGGATATATGTATAGGTGATTTACTTTGCTGTACAGCAGAAACTAACACAACATTGTAAAGCAGGTATCAGTTCAGTCACTCAGTCGTGTCCGACTCTTTGCCACACCATGGACTGCAGCATGCCAAGCTTCCCTGTCCATCACCAACTCCCAGAGCTTGCTCAGACTCACGTCCATCAAGTCGGTGATGCCATCCAACCGTCACATTCTCTCTCATCCCCTTCTCCTCCTGCCTTCCATCTTTCCCAGCATCAGGGCAACTGTACTCCAATAAAAAAATTTTTTTTTTAAAGAATGAAAGAAAGAGTCTTCATAGAGAAGGGGAGGACTTAGCAGAGAGATGACAGGCTGAGCACACTGGTGGAGGGAATAGTGTGATGGAGAGAAAGAATCCTAAAGGAAATCAGTCCTGAATATTCATGCTGAAGCTGAAATTGTAATACTTTGGCCACCTGATGTGAAGAACCAGCTCATTGGAAAAGACCCTGATGCTGGGAAAGATTGAAGGCAGGAGGAGAAGGGGATGACAGAGGATGAGATGGTTGGATGGCATCACCGACTTGATGGACATGAGTCTGAGTGAACTCCAGGAGTTGGTGATGGACAGGGAAGCCTGGCATGCTGCAGTCCATGGGGTCAGAAAGAGTCAGACAGGACTGAACGATCGAACTGAACTGAGAGAGGAGGACTGAAGAAATGTTCACAGATGACAGACAAGTACAGTGTGCCCCGGGTGTGATGTGCTTGGGAGAGAGGGTGAGGTGTGGGATGAGGGTGCAGTGGGAAATGAGGCTGGAAATAGAAGTGAGGTCACAGCATAGAGGAGAACCCAGAATGTCGCTCAACCCTTCTGAACCCCATGATATTCATGACTGCAAATGGGACCTGAAGTGCAGGGGTGAGGGCTGTGCAGAGCTGGTTTCTCCAGGAGCAGAAGGGCCATGGAAGCCCAGACTCTCCCCCTTTGCCAGTTCAGAGCATGTGAAATGAATAATGGAGGCCAATGGCTTCCCATACACTCTCTAGAGGATGTTACCCCCCACAGGTGTGCCAAGGTATTGATACCCCTCCTCCTGGGAGCACGTGGAGGACCAGGCCAGTTGGCTTCGGCCGCCAGGAGCCCCACCTGCTACCCCAGTGTGCCATTCCAATGTTGCCATCTTCTATACATGCCATGGCCTATGAAAGGCTGGGAGACATCTTTCTAGACAAGCACACACATACATGTAAGTGATACAGCTTGAGTGTGGACTGTGAGTGCAGCAGCCAGGAGCTGCTGAGATGTACCCCCTGAAAGCTGGCCGGCTCCCCACAGCTTTGGTTGATGTTCACCATGTCACCCCTCTTTCCTCTTCCCACTGACACTGTCACATTCCCAGGACCCTGCCATAACACAATAGATGCTGATTCAAGGAGAAATTAGAAAAACCGTAACAAACACACTGCTTTTCATAAAACTTCTTATAAAGCTAAATTAGCTTTTTGAAGATCTATCCTTTGCTTTGAGATCATGCCCTGCCTCCTTGTTTTTTAACATTTTATTTTG
Organism: Capra hircus; assembly: GCF_001704415.2. NCBI lineage: Eukaryota > Metazoa > Chordata > Mammalia > Artiodactyla > Bovidae > Capra > Capra hircus. The sequence continues at coordinate 69,564,557 of NC_030823.1, read as the reverse complement.
AAGTGCAGTTGAGCTTTATACAACATGAGTTTGAATTGCCCGGGTCAACTCAATTTTTTACTGAATACATACTATAGTATGACACGATCCACAGTTGGGTGAACCCGCATATATGTAACTGTGGATTCAGAGGGCTGACTGTAAAGTTATATGCGGATTTTTACCTGGAAAGGGAGAGTGGGATTCCTAACCCCTATTGTTCAAGGATCAATTTATAACATTCATACAAAAAGGTGTATCATTGTAAGCATTCCACTGGATGAGGCTTCATAAATGAACAATCCCATGAAGCTAGCACCTGGTGAAGAATCAGGGCATCTCCCTAACCCTGGACATGCTACCCTGCAGTTAATCAAGGGTAACCACTACCCTAGCTTCTAACACCATAGATGAATGTCATTTGCTTTTCAACTTTACATCAGTGGAATCACATACTGTGTACTCTTTGCATCTGGTTTCCTTCCCTTTACATCATATTTATGAGTTTTGTCCATAACTTTGCTGGCAATCATCCATTTATTTTCACTGCTATACAGTATTCCATTGTGTGACCATAATTTACTCATTCTGTGTTGATTTGAGTTATGATTAGTTTTGACCTATTGAAAATAGTGTTACTATGAACATTTATATACAGATCTTTTGGTAAAAATATAAACTTCTGTTGGGCATAAACTTAGGAATGGAATTGAATATATGCATATGTTCAGCTTTTGATTATACTGCCAAGCTATTTGCCTTCCAAAATGACTATGAAAGTAACAATTTCCACCAGAAATGTATGAAAATCCTGGTTGTTCCATATCCTTGCCAATACTGGATACTTTTTATTGCTTTCATTTTAGCCATTTGGCTGGGATATAATGCCTTTTCTCCCTTTTTCATGATAAAAATATACTTAAAAATATATAATATGGTGACCTACAGAAAATGGCAGTTTTGTTGTAATGTCCTTAATAGGCAAAATTCAAAATTGGTTTACAAATTAATTTTGAAATTTCACACATCTCTGGACTCTTAAAAGTCTTGTTCAAACATTTAAAAAGATTTTTCTCAAAGGGCTTTTCATTTTGAGGGGGTTTATCTACTACGTGTTTCTTTACAGTTGGCTCCTCACTGCTGCTTGCGGGCTTCTCTAGTTGCAGCTAGCAGGGCCCCCTCACTGCGGTGCAGCTACTCCTCACTGTGGTGGCTTCTCTGGCTACAGAGCTCAGGCTCCAGGGTGTAGGGGCTTCAGCAGCTGTGACCCGCGGGCTCGGAAGTCGCAGCCTGCCGGCTCCAGAGTGCAGGCTCGGAAGCTGTGGTGTGCACACTTAGCTGCTCTGTGACATGTGGCATCTTCCTAAACCAGGGGTTGAACCTGTGTCCCATGCATTGGCAGGTGGATTATTAGCCACTGGACCACCAGGGAAGTCCAGGAGTTTGCATTTGTAAACATCTCCTATCATCTCATTCTAGTACTTTTTGCCTTATAACAAACTACCCCAAATCTTTGTGGCTTGAAACAACAGTCATTTTCTTATATCTCCTAGATTCTTCTACATGAGGAAAATGGGCAGGGCTCAGCAGGGTGAATCTTCCACTTCTTGCGGTATCAAGCGAGGTTGACAAGTAGTCTGGCCTGGAGAGTCAAAGGTAGCACCATTCACAAGTCTGGTGACTTGAGGGATATGCTAGAAGGTGGGACTCAGCTGGAACTGGTCAATGGGAATGCCTACATGTGGCCTCTCCAGCATGATGGTCTCAGGCAGTCAGATGGCTTCCCTCAGATCAAGTGCCCAAGATAACCAAGTGGTGTGGGGACCTAACAAATGCCATGATAGGCTTCAGGGACTAAGGTAGGACTCATGGGAAAGGATGAGTCATTGCCCAGTGAGGTCATCACCGCAGACGCCAGGACTTGTCTAATCAGCATACTCCCCGTAACCTGGTTTGAGTTTATCAGGACGTAAAAGACATCCCCCTGCAGCCAATAGCCAAATACCAGGAAACCCCTGCAGCCAATAAAGATTAGCCAATTAGTAAATACTAGGAAACTCCTGCAGCCAATCAGCCCTTGCCAACTCTCTGTTCTAAAACCTATAAATACTGCTGTAAGTCTGGGCTCGGGGCTCCTTGCTCCACTCCACTGCGTTGGATGCGGCGGGAGCCCTAGCTCGAGCTAGAAATAAAACCCCTTCATGCTTTTGCATTGCTGTGGATGTCTTATTCTCTCAGTTTTGGGGACTCAGACTCTGGGCATAACAGTGGAAGCTACTTCTGAATGAGCCTCAGAAGCAACCCAGCCTAACTTCTACTACATTCTGTGGTTACAACCAAGTCGTAAGGCCAGGCCAGATTTAAAGGGAGAGCAACTAGATTCCGCCTCTTGATAAGGAAATGGGAAGCTCACAGTGAAAAAGAACATGGGGTGGTGGCAATATCACCGGGGCCCTCTTTGGGGATTAGAGTCTGCCACTCCCACCCCATGCCCTTCCCAACAAAGTAAACCTGCTCCTCAGGCACATCCTGCCTGAGGAGCCCTGAGGCCACTGTGCTGAGACCACCTATCCCCTCCTCTTATGCTCTTCCCCCTGCCCCATTTTCACTTGATTGTCTTACCCCCCTCTCTTCCTTTCCCCTTTCAGTTATTGCAACTCTTGCTGGACCTTTCTTAGTCCCTTCCTCCCTATCTCTCTTCACATGCCTTCAAGCTCTTTGGCCTCTGAGGGACAGATTACTGGAGCACCTAGAGCCACAGCAGGTCAAGCCCAGAAGGAGCTTGGCTAATCCTATGCGCACTTTACAGATGAGGAAGTTGAGGCCTACAGAGGAAAGGGGCTTTCCCAAGATCCAACTTCAAGTAAATAGCAGAGTTCTGGCTAGCACAGCACAAAAGATAGCCTACAATGGGTCTCAAAGAATGGCAACACTTGCTTTCCATTTCAGACTTCCTGAAACTAAAGTCGCTGGTTTTCTGTTTCACGTTCAGTGCCTTACCATCACAATGTCCTTTTGGCCTCTTGGTTCAGGAGTGAAATCAATGCTGGCAGGTCTCTGTGCCCAGAGAAAGCTGTCCCAGCCCTTCATGTTGGGATCCACACAACCAGCCTCCCTCCAACCACTGCCTTGTACTCCAGACATAAGTAGCCCCTTTTGATCCCAAAGTCCAAGAATTCCCTGAATTCAAGAATCAACTAGCAGCCAGTTTTGAAATTTTCTAGGCCCCCAGGATCTAACTTAGGCTGACGATGACTGAAGTCAGGCTGAGGATAAATCAGAAATGACATAAAACAAGAAGACTCAACTCTTAAGGCCAGGCCAGAGAGATAGCAACTCTGTTACATTAAAGTCAATTTCCTCTGTTCATTCCAAACAAGGGGAGTCTGGGGCCTGGAGTATGGATCCCAGGCAGGACCACCAGACATCCCATAGCATATTAGCAGCTGGATATTGAGAGAAGAGCAAGAGCTGGGGAAGAAAAGGGGCTGGCACACTGCTCTGGGTTCTGAATAGTAATGACATGGAGAACAGCCAGCTAGGGACTTTGTGTAACCCACCAGTCCAGTGCTTTTGGCCACAGAGAGCAGCTCTGTGAGTCGGTGAGAAACTGAGAGTGAGAATGGGTGTGCTGTCAGGGAAGTCACCTTAGGCAACACCTAATGAGCTAAGTCACTTTAGGTCAACAGTGAGTCACCCCCAAGGCCATCTGTGGGCCTGGAGCGGAGGGAGAAATGGTATCTGTGCAGTATCCTGTCAAGAAGTGTCAATCGCTCAGTCGTGTCCGACTCTGCAACCCCGTGGACTGTAGCCCGCCAGGCTCCTCCATCTATGCAATTCTGCAGGCAAGAATACTGGAGTGGGTTGCCATTTTCTTCTCCAGGGGAACTTCTCAACTCAGCAGTCAAACCCAGGACTCCCACATTCCAGGCAGATTCTTTAGTGTCTGAACCACCAAGGAAGCCCGTTGAGAAGAAAAGATTGAACTAATTCTTTTAATTGGTACAGCCCTGGGTCGGGAAGATCCCCTGGAGAAGGAAATGGCAATCCACTCCAGTACGATTGCCTGGAAAATCCCACGGACAGAGGAGTTTGGTAGGTTACAGTCCATGGGGTCACACAGAGTCGGACACGACTGAGCGACTTCACTTCACTTCACTTCATAACCTCCTAAGGTCAGTCTAGTCAAGGCTATGGTTTTTCCTGTGGTCATGTATGGATGTGAGAGTTGGACTGTGAAGAAGGCTGAGTGCCGAAGAATTGATGCTTTTGACCTGTGGTGTTGGAGAAGACTCTTGAGAGTCCCTTGGACTGCAAGGAGATCCAACCAGTCCATTCTGAAGGAGATCAGCCCCGGGATTTCTTTGGAAGGAATGATGCTAAAGCTGAAACTCCAGTACTTTGGCCACCTCATGTGAAGAACTGACTCACTGGAAAAGACTCTAATGCTGGGAAGGATTGGGGGCAGGAGGAGAAGGGGATGACCGAGGATGAGATGGCTGGATGGCGTCACGGACTCGATGGACGTGAGTCTGAGTGAACTCCAGGAGTTGGTGATGGACAGGGAGGCCTGGCGTGCTGCGATTCATGGGGTCTCAAAGAGTTGGACACGACTGAGTGACTGAACTGAACTGAACTGATAACCTCCTTTAGAGAGGTGGCCAGTCTTACTGTTTCTGGGTCCCCAGGTACAGCACAGAGCTTGGCTCATATGAAGGGCTCCAGGAATGTTTGTTATTAAGATTTACAGTCACCAGTCCATTCATTTATTGTTGTTTCTTAGTCACCCAGTCATGTCCAACTCTTTGCAGCATGCCAGGCTTCCATGTCCATCACCATCTACCAGAGGTTGGTCAAATTCATGTCCATTGAGTCGGTGATGCCATCCAACCATCTCATCCTCTGTTGTCCTCTTCTCCTCCCGCCTTCAACCTTTGCCAGCATCAGGGTTTTTTTCCAATGATTCATCTCTTCGCATCAGGTGGCCAAAGTATTGGAGCTTCAGCTTCAGCATCAGTCCTTCCAATGAATATTCAGGGCTGATCTCCTTTAGGATGGACTGGTTTGACCTCCTTGCAGTCCAAGGGACTCTCAAGAGTCTTCTCCAACACCATAGCTTAAAATCATTCATTATTTTCCTGCATCCAAGCACAACAGTGACCTTCCATAGTCCCTCCACCCGTCCTCCCAGCAGCTCTCTGCCAACTCTCACTGATGGGAGGCCCAGGACATAGAGAGACACCACTAATATTGTGGTGTCTCCCTGCGATGCCAGACCCTCCCCAGGGGCCCTCTACTAAGAGTGGTCAGCACGAGTCATGGAGGGTCCCGTGTCTTGCTGGGGTCCCTTTCTCCAGTCCATGTCTCCTTCCTGCCAAACAAATAAAGGAACAGTTTCCTTTCCTCCATACCCACCTCCTGGAGAGAGAAAAAGGGAACCACCATCAGCTAACAGCGTCATTTCCAAGCCCGTGGTTGACCAGAGCCCGTGCCTGGCCCGCGTCCACACGGCCTGCTGCTGTGGCTGGGTAGAACTTTTAGGAGCAGCTGCTGCCCTGGGCGTAGGGCCAAAAAACTGGGAACCCACTCCATGTTTCCCTCCGAGTTCTGCAATCTTTCTCGTTGCCTCTTACTTGGGGCTTCCTCATATAATAATGGTAAGATCGCTTGAGTCCTTCCTCTCCAGCAGGTGCTGTTCGAAGGACTCTAGGGATTATTGTGTTTAGTTCTTTACTCTGTGAAGTAAACAATATTATTCCCCTTTTTCAGATGAAGAAACTGAAGCACAGATGAGTTCAAATAACTTACCCAGGACCCCCAGTGGTGGAGCCAGGCTTAAATCCCCAGGGGTCTGACCCTGGACTCCACCATGGGCTAACTCCATGGATGGTATGGCCTTAGAAGATACCAGACCCGTCACTGTGGAGTGGCCAGCCTAGAGCCATCAGTCAATGAGCTCTGTGGCTTAGAACCATCCCTGGTGCTTAGAACAGTGGGTACTACACCAGGGACCAGCCTCCCCTGGGCTTTGGGAACATTTCATCTCCCTCGTTCCTCTGCCACAGGCAGCACCCTTCATGCAGGCTCAGGAGTGTTGGGGCCCCTGGGGAAGTGAGTGGGTGGGGTAGCATGTTCCTTCTAGAAAAATAACCCCAAACCCTGTACTGCTGTCATCTGCATTTTCAGGCTGTGACACCTCCGACACTCAAGGGATGACTTTCCAGACCCCAGCAAGAAACCCTAGTCCAAAGAGAAGATTCTTGAGAGTCCCTTGGGCTGCAAAGAGATCCAACCAGCCAATCCTAAAGGAAATCAGTCCTGAGTATTCATTGCAAGGACTGATGCTGAAGCTGAAATGACAATACTTTGGCCACCTGATGCAAAGAACTGACTCACTGGAAAAGACCTTGATGCTGGGAAAGATCAAAGATGGGAGGAGAAGGGGATGACAGAAGATGAGATGGTTGGATGGCATCACTGACTCGATAGACATGAGTTTGAGTAAGCTCCAAGAGTTGGTGATGGACAGGGAGGCCTGGCGTGCTGCAGTCCATGGGGTCACAAAGAGTCGGACATGACTGAGCGCCTGAACTGAACTGAACACCTTCCTGGCAAGAGAGGAGGGAAATGGCCCCTGGGAAAGCCGCCCAGCCTCATGCTCTTAGGACTGTTCATTTGCTACATAACAAATGTCTGCTGTGCACCATCTGACTGGCCGGGCAGTACTTGCCACCAACCTGCCTGCGTTCACTCACCCACTCTTGCTCCTTCTTCCTCTCCTCTTCGTCCCCTCCCCGTGGGCTGGCTCCATCTCCACTGAGAAGCTCTGTCTCTCTGCGCCCAACTCCTGCCCACAGCTTCATTCCTTTCTGCCTTTACTCATATCCGAGAATCCCTCCTCCCACTGGCCAGCCACCCCCCTTATGTGACTTGAATCTCCTCCCTTGGATGCCAGCACATTTGAGGATGAAGCTTCAAGGTCCAGGAAACAAGAAAAACACTGATAGAGCTCTCGGTGGGCCCAAGATGGGGATCTGCGGACCTGCGAGATGACAGAACTTCCTGCTACAAGTCAGGGCTGCTGCACTCTCTCAGGGGAGGTGGCTGCCTTTGCACTCCTCCGCTCCAGAGCAGGAGTCCTTCTGCATTGATTCCCTGGGTTGCTTTCGGTGGCATGCTAATTTATGCAAACCGAATGCAAATGAATATAGAAAGCTATGTGACCCTGGATTTACTGGAAATCAGCGGCTCCCTGACGAGAAGACAGAAGACTGTAGGGAAATTTTGGAATCCACTTCCCAAGAGAAAATTAAAAATAGAGTGTTCTGAGTTGGGGTTTGGGGAGGGGTGCAGCTGGAAGTCATTCGGAGGAAGGAGCAGTCTGGGTTCTATGTCGTTACTAAGTGACCCAGCAAAAGTCGGAGGAAGAGAAAGCATCTAGCTGCCAAGCCTTCCCCGCCTCTCCTCTCTTGGCTGCGACCTCTGGTTCAGCCCCATGCCCTGCCAAAACCACTCGATGCTGGAGGGCAGGGCACGCAGGGCATTGCAGCATCTTTGAAATGAGGCATTATTTACATCCCGCTCCCCCTGACAACACTCTGATATTCTCCTCTCTTCTTGCGTCTCCTACGTTGACCCTCTTCTACTTGTCCTTGTTGGGTATGGCTGGTCAAGTGAACAGAATGTTCTGGAATCTGGCCAGGCAGCAGTCTGGATGTTCCTATAATAAAGGCCTCAGAGGATAGCTCTGGGATAGGTCAACTCAGGCACAAAGGCTTAGGTACCTCATTTACAGGGAGAGGGAGACCCCTCCAAGAAAGGACAGGAGAGAATGAAGTGGCCCCAGAAGCAACAGCTTCCATTCTTCTGCCCCTAGGCTGGGATGTGCTGAGTAAGTCCAAAAGGTAGAAACCGGCGTCTTCTTGAAGATTTCAAGAAAAGGTTTTTTTCCAAAATCTTTCCACCAGTCTGCTAAGCTTCATGAGAATGTTTTCCCTTATATTAACGTAACTGTTTGATGCTGCCATAGAAGTCATTTCCTTCTGGTTCTTTCCTCCAGGTAATTAGAGTACAGATGCTTCTGGTTGTGAAGGTAATACTCCAGCAAACTCTCAACACATGTTGTGAAAAGACCTTAAAACAAACTTCCCCAAGATTCAGGGACCACCTCACTGCTTCCCTGAAAGGAGATAATCCAAACTGAACCTGCCACTCCAGGAGAGAGGAGCTGTGTTTTCTGTGTGCCCCTAACTAGGAAGGAAGTTTGCTGAAGGCCAGCTTTCAACCATTCAGTATTTGGGGTTACTCAGAGAAAAGAAAACATGCTCTTCCATATATTTCAAAGGGAAGGGCACACTGTGTATCAAGCATGCTATGTGCATCTTTTAAGTCTTCAGCTGTCCCAGGGGACATGTATCACTCCCATTGTACAGATGAGGAAACTGAGGCTGAAAGTTCAAGGCATTTGTCTAAGGTCACACAGCTGATGAATGGTTTTGACAGAACTTTCTACTGCTCATGGGTATCCATTTGCTCTTTTTCTTTCTAGGTATGTCTTAAACTATTTCCTTGGTCATCCTGCAATTAGACTGATCACATCACTGAATTCTGGCCAGTGAAATAGGGACAGAAATGATTTTGCCACTTCTGGTCCTTGGTCTATTCATGCCCTTTCCCATCACTATCTGGATGACCCAGGGCACTGGGAAGCTGTGAAAATGGGAGGAATTTGCTCCCTGCGTGACTACATGGAGCAGAGCACCCTTCACCCTGCCCTCTGACTTGGGCGAGGTAAACATTTGCTGTGTTGATCCACTGAGAGCTTAGTTTGTCCTGACAGTACGGGGAAGGTTAAGATCTGAAGCCCAATCCAGCAGATTCTAAAGACTCTCCGCTCTCATTAAGCCATACTGCCACAAGTCCTGCAGAAATAATAAAAATCCAACTATAAAATATTACCTAATCCCATAGTTCACCTCTCTCCCGCCATGTTTCCCCCACTACCAAGGGCAAGATTCTTGTTTTGTTTGTTCATTATTAGTCAACACTTTGCTTATTATTATTCTTGTTTGTTTATTATTCAACTGTATCAGGTCTTGGCTGTGGCAGGTGGGATCTTTTGTTGCAGCCCGTGGACCCTCTGGTTGTGGCAAGTGGGGCCTTAGTTCCTTGAC